>NC_052307.1:36224912-36596162 GCF_016432855.1 Salvelinus namaycush
CGGCTGGACCTCCTGCTCCCTGCCAGCCTGTTGGGCCTAAACCCTGACTCCTGACCTTGTGTCCATGAATGGGAGTCCACATTGTTATGATGGATGGTTGTTCTCGGAGCTGGCCTGTTCAGGATCCAGATTCCACTGGTGGTTCACAGCTGATTTATGACAGTCTGTGGTCACTGTTAGATAACTACCTGTATATCCCTTAGTGAGGCTCCCCTTCCATGCTGAGCTGTTTGGTCTTATGGATCTTTATGGCTGTAGCAGCCGGCTTCAAGCAGGGGGTGTAGAGAGAAAGAAAAAGACAGGCCAATGCCCAAGTCTTCTTGGGGAAAGTTCATCAGACTAGCAGTCCGCTTCCTTTCCTCCACCTCCACTTCCTGATTTTCTGACCTCTGACCACTGCTGTGGGGGCTAAGAGAATCTGGGCAGTGTTTTAATGGACCTGTAAACCATACAATAAGTAAATAATGTATCCTTTATCGCTTCTTGTAATTGGCCAGGACTCCCTTGTAAAAAAAAGTCCTCTGACCTCAATGGGACTTCCTGAAGGTTAAATAAAGACATATATATATATATATATATATATATTTTTTTTTACATGTTAGTCATTTAGCAGACAGTTAGTGCATTCATCTTAAGGTAGCTAAGAGAGACACCTGTTATCACATTCATAGCAAGTCATGTTTTTTCCTCAATAACTAGCTATCAGATAAGCCAGTGTTAGTAAGAAAAGACAAGTGTGAGTGTTTGTTCATTCGTTCCTTTGTTTGTTACGTTTAATAGCGGTGTTTACTATTTAGGTACGGTATTACCAGTAGTTACTCTATTCTATAAACTGGGTGGTTCAAGCCCAGAATGAATGCTGATTGGCTGACAGCCGTGGTATATCAGACCGTATACCACAGGTATGACAAAACATTTATTTTTACTGCTCTATTTACATTGGTAACCAGTTTATAATAGCAATAAGGCACCTCAGGTTTGTAATATATGGCCAATACACCATGGCTAAGGGCGTGTTGCGTTGCGTTGTGCCTAAGAACAGCCCTTAGCCGTGGTATACTGGCCATATCCCACATCCCTCGGGCCTTATTGCTTAACCCTTGTGTAGTCTTAACATTCTGTATACTTCCCTTGTCCTAAGGGTAAAAATGACCTGCCTTCTCTAAACCCCTAAAATAAAGCAGCTTAATTTAATTTTAAACCCCAAATCAATTTTTGCACGAAGACACAACCTGTCATTCATCACAAACTTTGTGAATATCTGGGTTTTCCCTCTTCACAATGCAGAAAGACTACACTCGTTTTATTACAACACACCTGTCATAAGTGTTTTCTTTACTAAAGTAGAGGTTTATTATTATTATTATTATTGCTAAAGGTACTGCATAGGTGTAAGCATAACATTTTTAGCAAGAGATAGCACTTGTATAGCCTAAGAAAGTAGCAGAAATGTGCAGAAAGTAGTTTTGAATGCATTTTATTGATTACAATGTCTTGAACTTTTTGGCAACATAGTGATATATTCTTATATAATGTACAATAAGGAGTTCAACTACAAAATACTAGTCTTCTCCCATTTTTTACCCAATTCCCCCACCCACAAGGTGTATAAACAACAACAATAAATATGAATAAAATAATAGATACAAAACAAAAATGTGAAGAACACAAATCAATCAACTCTAATTAGCACATGTAGGACAGTATGCAAGTGTGTGTGTGCATTGACATTGCAGATGTATTTCTCACATGTGCAGCACATAGTATTTGTTTTACAACCCTTCTTTGGGGGTCAGAATTGGCATCTCCTCCTTTTGCGTGCCCCAGCTGCAGCCTCAGGTGGTTCAGGACAAGATTCAGCCCCCTGAACAGCTTTCACAAGCGTTGCAGAGGCTGCTGTGCGGGGGAGGCGCTCCCTTCTTTGAATGTGTGGGGTTACAAGTACCTTTCCCAGCTGCTCCAGGAACACCCTCCTCTTGTTCCGCTTATCAGGCATCCAGGTAGGGTTGATCTTGTTCCATATCACAAAGGCATTGTATGAGGACACATCAATGATGTTGTGGAAGATGACCAGGGGCCAGCGGGCAGTCATCGTCCTGCAGCTGTAAGTTCCAACGACCTTGTTCAGGTTGTCCATGCCTCCTTTGTTGTGGTTGTAGTCCAGGATGATGGCTGGCTTCCTGTCCTCATGATCACTGATCTCAGCCGTTTTGTGCAGTGTGCTCAGGAGGACCACATTCTTGTTCCTTTTGAGAGGTAAGAAACTAGAGTGGTGGTGGGGTGAAGGCAAACTTTGATGAGAAGGCCTCTCTCCCCCTTGTTGCGAGAAGTGCTGGGGGGAGCTCAGACTTGTTCTTTCTAACTGTGCCAACCATGGTAACCTTCCTCTTCAGGAGGGGCTCGCTGAGCTCATAAGAGGTGAAGAAATTGTCACACGTGACATTGTGCCCACTCAGTCCACCTGTCACATCAAGCCCAACCTGCATCCCCTGGTTCTTCTCCGGGCCTCCACTGGTCGACTTCCCCGTGTAGACTTGCATCTTTCAAGCGTAGCTGGATTGTGCGTCACAGGCCACCCATATCTTGATGCCATACTTTGCTGGCTTGCTGAGCATATATTGCCGGAAAGGACAGCGACGTTTTGACAAAACAGATTACATCTCAGTAATTAGTATCAGTGTCACAGAAAACAATCACATAAATCAATGATATTACAGCAATACATAATAAAATGAACAGTGAAAATAACTGACATTACAGATGTGAAAATAAAAATGTACCTCTGAATGGAACCAGTTGCTCATCCACTGTTACTTCAGGCCCAGGGTTGTAGAGGTATAGCAGACGCTCCACCCACTTCTCCCAGACCTCTCTTATGGCCAGTTTGTCTCTCACACGTCTTGCAGGTCTTGACTCACGGTTATTAAATTGTAGCATTCTTGAGAAAGTGTGAAGACTTTCAGTGGCATCATGGCACGGAAAATTGCCCTTCCACTCTCTGCATCCCAGAGACTACATGTAGCCTCGCCTCGGGACCTATACACACCAGCTAAGATTAGCAGCCCTATGTAGGCACACAGGTCAATCTCATCCATCCTTTTCCAGTTGTCTCCATATTTACGGAAACCCTCCAAATTTGTCTTCTTCAGGATGATTTTTTCGATGGCTGCTGTAATGAACATGTAGAACGTTGAGGCGATGTCCTGAGAATGGGCAACTGCATGTCTTGTGGGCCCTGGGGTCATCCTTATGACATCTTTTGCTGCTATCCTGCCCTGGTTGTCATATGGTGACAAGGACAATGTTATTTTGCTGTTCTTTGACAAAAATGTCTCTCAGCTTGAGGGATTTCTTCTTCATCTGAAGATGATGCATTGTGCTCTGGGTTGTATTCTTCCCCATATTCTTCTTCTTCAGATACCTCCTCCTCTTCTAAATCATTGTTCTCTTGTTTTTGTGGTTTTTGTGTTGTGTAAATTATTTTATAACTGCCAGGTTAAAAATGACCCTAAGACAATCTTTGTACCCTGGTGGTGTACAGCTTTCATGGAAATAGGAACAAAGGCGGGGTTTCACTTTTTCTAATGTTGGGGTCACTCTAGAAAAAGTCATACAATTTCAAGTTGAAAAAATGTCATTTAGGGGTTTTTCTCTGCTGTTAAACATAGTGGTGGGTCATGTTTGACCGTTAAAACAACACAAGGGTTAAGTATAATGCAACTCATAGCAATTATGTTATTCTGAAATGTAGTATGCTGTAGAACTTAAGTGTATGCATAAACATGCTCCCACAATAGTATTTAATGTCCATCTGTGCAGACAGCTGCACAGTTAAAGGGCTACATTTCACATTTTGTGGACCACTAATCTCGCCCACCAGCCGGGTCTCTTTCTGACGAAAAGTCTGGTTTCAGAACACCTCAGAACGGGACTTGAATGGCAGTCTATGGCAGGAGTGGTAAAAAGAGTGACCGGTTTTAATTGGCTGATCTCTCAGTCCATTACATCCAGCACCTCCCCCTCGTGACGTGACTATCATTAATGTGATGACATGCTATTTATCGAATAATTAACTGTGTTTAATTATTACGTGATTAAATTAATCATGTAACAATTAACTCATTAGTAATCTGGGGCACCACGGGAAAAGTTTGTTTAATGAGTTACCGTTTCCTGAATTAACTCAAGAATATATCAGAATATCTCGATACCATAACAGTCAATACTCAATCGTTTCCTCATCAGTCTCATTCTGAACATCGTAGACTCTGTAAATCTGCACAAACCCGGGTCTCACTACTCATTCCGTACAACACAAATTGAGTTGATTCATTATTTACGAACAAGCTAAATGATGACATAAGATACACACACACACACACACACACACACACACACACACACACACACACACACACACACACACACACACACACACACACACACACACACACACACACACACACACACATCTAGGTTATTGATTAGAACGTAATCCAATGACAACAGGTCCCTAGTGGAACAACACATTATGGCACGTGTTACACAAGATGGAGATTTAAAGAGAAAGAGATAAAAACTAAATAACACTTGGATACATTTGTAAACTACATTTAGTTTAGCCCTAATACCTTGCCGCGAACTACCGCTCTTATGGGTAAGAAGTGTAATGCATGTATTTACGTGTTGAAGGTCTTCGTCGGGTATCTCTGTTGGGTATCTATCTCTGTTAGGCCCAGGCCTTCGTCGGCCGAGTTCCGCTTAGTGGGAGAGGTTCAACCGATGTAAGCCTCTGATTGTCCACAAGATGTCACAATATCCTTTCTCTTAGTTGTCTGTTTCCTTGCACTCATTCTGTGAGAGTGGTCTTCTGAGGACGGCTAATCAGACGTGTCAATGCTCCCAGCGCGGGTAGGAAAGCCGTGTAGACAACCGATGATTTGAAGAGAATCACCGGATGGTCCTGTTTAAATTCACCTTCTTAGATCCACCATAGCATTGATTGTAAAGAGGTTTTCTTTGTCTTCTTCAACCTCGGGTTAAGTTTCGGGGTCGTGACTAATTGTAGACCTTGGCTACAGCGCTGGTCATCCTAGTCTGGTATGTTAATTCTTAACTCACATGCTTTATACCCTCGGGTAGAAAGGGGGCGTTTCTGTCTTTATGACATGCTCTCTGGGTTCCCTGTGGCATAGCTAGTATTGAGACAAGGTATTAGAATTCATGATCTCGTTTAGACAACTAAAATCACAGTCTTATCGTCACAAAAACATTCTCTTTAATCTGGATATTTTCTACACAACGTAAAGTATGTTAACATCATATACACATTATGAAAACTCTTCAAGTTACAATGTTTTCGTCATAACGTCTTCATTTTACTTTTAATGACATCACAAGAATAGACATTAATCTTCCACATTCCACCTCTTATCATTACCAGCATTCGGGGGATGAAATATATTGTCCCAGAGTCCATTTATTTGATGTTTTAGTTTTGTGCTGTAAACTCTTAATAAGGCACAAAGACATTCCAGACACCCAAACTAGGTGTCATAAAAAACCCAAATGTATCCCTCTCCCCCTCTGTGGGAGGGAGAAATCTCTGTAGAGCTAATCCACCGTAACCTGATCCTTTGGACCAGCCCAGGAGAGTCATGCCAGAAGTGAGTTCGTGAAATTGGAAAATATAGTCGGGTTAGCTGACAACATCACAAAAACTATGCGCGTGATTCAATTGGGCAGAAGTACATGTGTTGTTGTGATTCTGGATGGCCAGATAGCTAGCAACAATTACAAGAAGCTTCCATGTGGGGAATCGAACGTGGCCCGTTTCAGCTAGTTTTATCTTCTTCTTGATACCATGTCTTGTTTTGAGGTGTTTTGACTGATGTCATGTCTATGCTAATATGGCTAAAACTCGCTAGCTAGCTAATTAACTGTAACGATGTACTTGAGAAAACAGGTGCTCATTGTGCAAATGTATTTGTTTTCAATAAACATTAAAGACAAAATATAGTTTACATGTTGTCAACATTCTAAGCCAAAGCTGTCTATTTTTCCCAATAGTTGAGCATGCGTCGGTTTTGTTGCTAAACAACCAATCCGTCAATGCATCTAAGAAATAGTTTTCACATATAAACTTTATGCACAATCTCAGAATTAATTGGGCTCTCCAAAAATAACATGGTCACTCTGATAGAACATTTATTTTGATAGCCGATTTTCTGCATTGTTCAAAGACCCATCAATGGACAGCTATAGCAGGGTTTTCACTAGTTACCACAGCCACAAACTCAGAATTGACTATATATTCATGTAAACAAAAATGAGCTTTTTGGTCTTAAATCATAATTATGATTTTGTGACTGTGGTAACAAGTGGCGACCCGTTCCCAGGCTTGCTCCCCTCCATTTTAACCACAACCCGTTCAAGTCCCAATTTGTGGCACAGTGTTACCAGGCTCTATGGGCCAGTAATTCGAGCCTGGGGACGAGGTTAGTGGACCACCAACAGGCTACCAGACCTGTCTGGTAGACATCAATCATGTGGGGTTTCTATCCCCTGTCTGGTGGCAGGGCCTGTTATTCCCCTGAAATGAGGAGGGCTGACAAAGCCCTTTATTCAGACAGACCGCTTCATCCCCTGTCACCCCAGCCCCCTGCAGCCTGTCACACACACACACACCCAGCCCCCCACACACACCTGTCACCCTCAGTTAACGTGTAGAGGTCAAGGGGGTCAGATGGTCATCATTTGGATGTCTGTCATCATTTCAGATGATTATAAGGTTCACATTTGTGTGTGGATCAATAAATGTATAACACAGTAATATTTGATGTCATTTATAAAGGTCATGTTCCTTTAATGAAATGTGTAATGGCAGAATTCTTTATTTTACTCATGTTGTAAGGCGCAACTGTAGCATCATATTGAAATATACACCGATAGCATAATGAACAATAGTTCTGTTGTCTCATACCAGGACCATCTTTGGGACTCCTACACACTGTGTTTTCTGGAACATTCTCATCTCACCCATACATAATCAATTTAGAAGCGAGACGTTTTTGTTGTTGTGTCAATATGAATGTGTGTGTGTGAGTATGTGTGTGTAGGAAGAGGAGTTGATGGGGCTTGCTGGCAGTAGTTCATAAGCATGACTTGTCCTCTATTTAGCACTGTGCTGGATTACTGACACTGGGGATGGAGAAATGCAGCTGAAAGGAGGTAGTGATAAGAAGAAGCAGACAAAAAAAGACCAAACGGGTGGGAGGGAGACTGGAGACTGGGGTGGGAGGGAGACTGGAGACTGGGGCGGGAGGGAGACTGGAGACTGAGGCGGGAGGGAGACTGGAGACTGAGGCGGGAGGGAGACTGGAGACTGAGGCGGGAGGGAGACTGGAGACTGGGGTGGGAGGGAGACTGGAGACTGGGGTGGGAGGGAGACTGGAGACTGAGGCGGGTAGGAGACTGGAGACTGGGGTGGGTGGGAGATTGGAGACTGGGGTGGGTGGAGGGGTGGAGACTGGAGACTGGGGTGGGACACTGGAGATTGGAGACTTGGGTGGGTGGTTGGGAGACTGGAGACGGGTGGGTGGGATACTGGGGACCGGGGTGGGTGGGAGGGATACTGGAGACTGGGATGGGTGGATGGGTGGGGAACTGGAGACTGGGATGGGTGGGTGGGTTGCAGACTAGAGACTGGGGTGGGTGGGGGTGGGCATAAAGAGATGGCTTTGCCGCAAAATGAAATATCAGGACTGATGGAGAGGCAGGGGAAAAAGAGGAAACCAGCAGCAAATCAGGTGGAACCCAAAAGGCAATTTCGAGAGGGTGAATTTTCAGGAGATCTCTATTCAATCATATGAAAGGAAAGGTTCCAAGCTTTATTAAAGGGGACAGTGCAATTTCAATGTACATTTTATAAACAGTTTGAGAAATAAGCACATACATTAGCAATTTATTTCCAGTTATCTTTTTAAATAGATTTCAGATCTGAGCATATTGCAGCAACATATTTTGCCAAAAGAGAACCAACCATGGCAATAATGGCCCATCAGAATATAAATAAACTTGTTTTCCATCATTCCTTCCTGGTTTTCAAATAGCTTTTCCCTTAGCTTGCTGCCTCTCTCTCCCCCATTCTCCATGCACTTGAGGACGGCATCAGTCATGTGACTGATAGATTGTGATAGATATTGATGAGGTATTTGTATGACACAGGCATACTGTGGCTGTGGTGGGATAGAGGGAGGAGCTCAGCTGTTCCAATGCACACTACAATTACTCATCCCCTTCCTGACCATCCTGGACAGGAGACTGAAGGTGATCGAGCCCTTGACCCTTCCCCTCCCCCAACATTGTCCAGACCTCTCATTTACATTGGCTGCCATAACCAAAATGAAGCTCATTCGTCCCACGAATAGACCCATGATCTCTCCTTTGTCCTGTACACAACCTCCCATTCATTTCCCCCAAGAGAGTAGGCAAAAGAGTAAAAGGAGAGCTGAATCCTTGGCCCAGACAGGCTGTGGAGAATGGCCCATGAAGACTGCTGGAGTCTGAATGGGGTTGGGGATGCTGAGGTGGGGATGAGGATGGGGATCCCCCTATAACTCTGGCTCTGCTAAGATGCCCCTCTCAGCCAATGTTTGTCTGTCTCATCCATCTATGATAGTATTTCTGATAGTCGCCCTGATCGTTGCTCTATTTGATAACCTCCACTAATTGCTCTCGTTTTATGCATATGTATGAGCCAGACACAGGCTGTATTCCAATTTATGGTTCACATGAACCTTTTTCCTTCCAAAGTTACTTTACATTTTTACATTTTTCCTTCCACTGTTTCTTGTTTAATAATAAAGCTCTGCGACTGAAGACTTGTTGACAGCTTGAATCCTCGGCTTAGCCCTCCCTTGCGTTTAGTGGGGCAAACAACATCACATTTCGACATTAGCTCATGGTCTACAGACTGGAAGACGTATAGTTAACTCTGCGACATGTTAATCTAGACAGGAATAAAGTCTGACAAATAGTAGTAGTCTGTCTCCTCTCCTCTCCTACCTTTGTCACATGAATAAGTCATCAGTTCAACACAGTGTGAACTGCAATGCGCTTCCACAGGCTTCTCTCTTTCTGTGGAGCTTAAAACTGAAACAGATATGGGGAAAGTCTCAGTAGGTATTTAGAAAGTTGCATATTCCACTAACTAACCGTTTATGTGTCATGAGCTAATGATATACTCGAGAATACAGATTCCACAAACTCATGTTCCACACCAGTGTTTAATGTAGTAATTCGAACTTTGTGGGTTCAAAATGAAATTGAAACATGTTGATACTCTTGTTACATGTTAAGATGTTCATAATTGTAAGCTATAAAAATAAAGTGAGTCGCACACATATATATATATATATATATATATATATATATATATATATATATATATATATACAGTTGAAGTCGGAAGTTTACAAACACTTAGGTTGGAGTCATTAAAACTCGTTTTTCAAACACTCCACAAATTTGTTGTTAACAAACTATAGTTTTGGCAAGTCGGTTAGGACATCTACTTTGTGCATGACACAAGTAATTTTTTCAACAGTTGTTTACAGACAGATTATTTCATTTATAATTCACTGTATCACAATTCTAGTGGGTCAGAAGTTGACATACACTAAGTTAACTGTGCCTTTAAACAGCTTGGAAAATTCCAGAAAATGATGTCATGGCTTTAGAAACTTCTGATAGGCTAATTTACATAATTTGAGTCAATTGGAGGTGTACCTGTGGATGTATTTCAAGGCCTACCTTCAAACTCAGTGCCTCTTTGCTTGACATCATGGGAAAATCAAAAGAAATCAGCCAAGACCTCAGAAAAAAATGATAGACCTCCACAAGTCTGGTTCATCCTTGGGAGCAATTTCCAAACGCCTGAAGGTACCACGTTCATCTGTACAAACAATAGTACGCAAGTATAAACACCATGGGACCATGCATCCGTCATATCGCTCAGGAAGGAGACACGTTCTGTCTCCTAGAGAAGAACGTACTTTGGTGCGAAAAGTGCAAATCAATCCCAGAACAACAGCAAAGGACCTTGTGAAGATGCTGGAGGAAACGGGTACAAAAGTATTTATATCCACAGTAAAATGAGTCCTATATCGACATAACCTGAAAGGCCGCTCAGCAAGGAAGAAGCCACTGCTCCAAAACCACCATAAAAAAAGCCAGACTATGATTTGCAACTGCAAATGGGGACAAAGATTGGACTTTTTGGAGAATTGTCCTCTGGTCTGATGAAACAAAAATATAACTGTTTGGCCATAATGACCATCATTATGTTTGGAGGGAAAAGGGGGATGCTTGCAAGCCGAAGAACACCATCTCAACCGTGAAGCACGGGGGTGGCAGCATCATGTTGTGGGGGTGCTTTGCTGTAGGAGGGACTGTTGCACTTCACAAAATAGATTGCATCACAAGGATGGAAAATGATGTGGCTATATTGAAGCAACATCTCAAGACATCAGTCAGGAAGTTAAAGCTTGGTCGCAAATGTGTCTTCCAAATGGACAATGACCCCAAGCATACTTCCAAAGTTGTGTCAAAATGGCTTAAGGACAACAAAGTCAAGATATTGGAATGACCATCACAAAGCCCTGACCTCAATTCTATAGAACATTTGTGGGCAGAACTGAAAAAGTGTGTGCGAGCAAGGAGGCCTACAAACCTGACTCGGTTACACCAGCTCTGTCAGGAGGAATGGGCCAAAATTCACCCAACTTATTCTGCGAAACTTGTGGAAGGCTAACTGAAACGTTTGACCCAAGTTAAACAATTTAAAGGCAATGCTACCAAATACTAATTGACTGTATGTAAACTTCTGACCCACTGTGAATGTGATGAAAGAAATAAAAGCTGAAATAAATCATTTTCTCTACTATTATTCTGACATTTCACATTCTTAAAATAAAGTGGTGATCCTAACTGAAAACAGGGTATTCTTACTAGGATTAAATGTCAGGAATTGTGATAAACTGAGTTTAAATGTATTTGGCTAAGGTGTATGTAAACTTCCGACTTCAACTGTATATAAACTCCCAGTAATTTATTGGGTAAAACACCAAGAAGGAACAGTGATGCCAAAACGTTGGTGTTTTACCCAATAAATTACTGGGAGTTTATATATATATATATGAGTGTGCGACTATTTTATCGCTTTCAGTTTTTTCACTGTTAGTCAGCACCTCTACACTAAATAATGTTCTCTGGGGGTGCTCCAGTTTTTAATCAGATGTATATAAAAAAACACTGAGATGATGAGTTGACTATGGCATAGGGTGCACTAGAGGTAATCTGTACATACTGTACATTCGTTATTTGTCATCCCAGCAATTAAGAGAAAAAGAGAGGCAGCGGAACTTTAAAAGGATGTATTGTTTTTTCGATGTACTGTCTTTCATTGAATCAAATGAACTGAAGTTTTCTGTATGAGCGTTGAGCTTGCATGTTATTAGACTGAGCTGTCCTGTGTCCCAGGGTGTCTGTGTCGATGTTGCCCTGCTCAAAAGTACAAAACTATATAGGGAATATAATGACATTTGGGACACAGTGTGACTGTGGTATTTCCCTGGCTGTCAGGCTGTCGTCTCTGGGATGAGGTTGGACAGAGATCAGGTCTCAGGGGTCACACTTGTCACATTTTACCCAGGAGGTCCCAACTGCCCAGCTTTGACGTGGCTCACATTGCCACATTCTACACACTCTACTCACTCTGGTTACGGCCCAAACTGCACCCTAGTCCCTATATAATGCACTACTTTATTCCATAGTCCAATTAAAACATTGCCCTTTGAAATATCAGCAGTTTGGGGTCAGGGTTGGTTCATAGTTTCCCTGGGTGCAGGTTAAATACGTTCCATAGGCTCCATTAGTGGAGAGGAATCAGCCCGTTTAAAGTCCCCCAATAAAGTTCCCATTCAGTAGCCCTATCTGTGCTCCATAGACCCCTCTATTCACTGTTGAGCCCTTTGTCGGAAGCCAGTCAGGAGGAAATGGTTTACTTGTCTCTACATGTTCTGTTTGTTTATAGGGAGATGTGTTGGCACTCAGTCCCTGATGTTTAAAATGAGCCATATCTGAGCCAATAGAAAAACATACAGAGCTGAGAGAGATAAATATATCGAGAGGCATATTCAGCTGTTAATGTTTTAACAGGCTCTACCTTTCAATCACCCTGAACTGGAAAATTAAATGTAGGCCTTACGTCAGATTGTGTTAAACTGGTCTTCATTTTCTTCTCTTTATACAAGGGATGGACAGGGAAATGATTTAGTAATACAACCTACCAACATTTAAACATATCCATAGCCAGGGTTGGGTAGGTTACTTTCTAAATGTAATCTGTTACTGTTACCTGTCCAAAATTGTAATCAGTAATGTAATCTGATTACATTCTGTTACTTTTAGATTACTTTCCCCTTAAGAGGCATTACAAGAAGACAAAAATGTATGTTACCAATTGAACGACATCTATTGCAGGATAAATCACTGTTAAAGTTTACGTAGCTGGCCATACATGGATATTACATTTTACTTTATGGGTTGGTTATGTAGGCTTCTTCTAACTCATCGTTTTCTACTACATATAATAATACAATTAAATTATATCTTTACGTTAAAAACCAAATTATATCAGAATTCCAGTCATTCCAACAAATGTTGTATGCCTTGATCTTTAAGAATAGGACTTGGAAATATGGAAGTATAGATTAGCCAAATTGTTTTACCTGAGCATGACCCCAAAACTAAGGACTTTGTCACAGGTTCTGTTTCATTTGAGAGTTGTTTCCTTAGGTTACCGCTGGAGGGCACCTTGTTTTCTAGTTTCCAGGTTACCTTGATTATTTCTTATTGGTTTCACCTGTGTTTAATTACCTTCTTTGTTCACCTGGTTGCCTGGTTATTTAGGTTCCTCAGTTGGCCTGTATCATTGTTTTGGTCTCATGTTTTTTTTAGTGTGCTCTTGTGCTGTTGCCTTGTTTCTTTTAAGACTCTAAGTAAAAGTTCTGGATTTAGCCATACCTCTGCTTGCTGTGTTGCTCTGCGCCTTGGTTCGAGTTTGTACAAGCATTACCGTCACATGACTTATTAGCCAGCCCTACTCTGTTGTTTATGATTTTGTTGTCATGGAGGACTGATTGGGCTCATTGATTCAGGTTGAAAATAAATGCTGCGCTCATGGAATGGCATGCTTTGAGCACTACTGAAAAGTGCTATTTACATATGCTGCATTTGCTACAGGCCTATTCTTTACCATTTTGTTGGTGACACTTTGATATCTTGATAATATGCAGCTGTTTAAAGGGCAAATTCACAGATGAAACAATAACAAAACGGTTGCCCCGCCTCTGTTTTAGTAAAAAGCTGATGGATTGGCCTAGAGAAATGTAACCACTCTCAGATTAATAGACAGAGCTATGGATGCAAAGACTGACCACCCATGATATCAACATTATTGTTTTAATGTTATGAGGCTGTACAGTGTTCGTTAACATTTACAATGTTTATATATATATATATATATATATATATATATAAAATGTATAAGTCCAAAAATGGATGTAGCAACTACAGATTGCCCTGTTAAGTCTATCAGAAGTGTACAAGTTTGAGCATGTGTCCATTAAACCTCTTGAATTTTTTATATGTCAGTATGAATTAGATTGAGCAATAAAAGCCCCACTTTTATCCCATAGGCTTGGATCCGCACTATGCAGCTGTTGCAAGAGCGCATTTCTCACTGGCTGTCCACTGGTTTCAAAAACAATGATTGATAGGCAGCTTAAACTTCTTGAGTTCAACCATTATTGGGTTCAACTACACATTTAGATTTGTGAACAGCCATCCACAACAACCACAATCCGTAAGGGTGAGGAGCAATGAGTGAGCAGCAGTGTCATTCACATCAATGCGTTATGTACATATCAATAATAAGCGATATCCGTATCGCCGTAGACTACACCACTACTGTCATCCTTACCACCAAGCACTTATTCAAGTTGGATAATCTTTGGGTTCCGACAGCAGTCGCACCATTGGAAGACATAGCTTGGAGTGTATGTAGCCTACAAAAGCCTATTCCTGCTCGTTTCCAGGATCCATCAAACACATTTGGTGTGTCATCATGGTGGTCAGACGCGCTCAGGTGGAACAAAATTAAACTTGTGCCTTTTTCAATGCTGATTTGAATGTCATTGAGAAAACAGAAGTGTCAAAGATTTTTTTCGCAAACATCCTGTCTGAATTTTAAAGTAATCATCTAGTTTTTCAAAAGTATCGGTAATCCGATTACAATATTTTTGCTGGTAACGTAACGGATTACAGTTACCGTTTTTTTTGTAATGGATTACATGTAATCCGTCACTCCTCAACTCTGTCCATAGCAAATGGGAAGAAAATTACACTGACATTAAATGAAAATGTAGCAGTTTTTGTTGATTTCATGCATTATACACTACATGACCAAAAGTATGGGGACATTTCTGTATGGACCTCGCTTTGTGCACGGGGGCATTGTCATGCTGAAACAGGAACGGGCCTTCCCCAAAACTGTTGCCACAAAATTGGAAGCACAGAATCATCTAGAATGTCATTGTATGCTGTGGCGTTAGATTTCCCTTCACTGGAACTAAAGGGCCTAGCCCGAACCATGAAAAACAACCCCAGACCATTATTCGGGCAGGTAGCGTTCTCCTGGCATCCGCCAAACCCAGATTTGTCCGTCGGACTGCCAGATGGTGAAGCGTGATTCATCACTCCATATAACGCCTATTGAGATTACATGGCTGTGTGCTTGATTGTATACACCTGTCAACAATGGCTGTGGCTGAAATAGCAGAATCCACTAATTTGAAGTGGTGTCCACATACTTTTGTACATATAGTGAATGTATTAGCGTCATGCATGTCAGCCAGTCATGAAAGTGTCCTGAGCCCTGAGATGTTTATCAGCAGTTGTGTAATGAAAAGTAGAGGTCAGTAAGCCACTGTAGACTAAGGTTGCAAAATGCAGGGAACTTTCAATAAATTCCCTGTAATTTCCCGAAATCCCGGTTGGAAGATTCCCTGCAACCAGGATTTCTGTAAAACCAGATTATTTATTGAAAGTTCATGGAATTTTGCAAACCTACTGTAGGCCAGGAGTTTGCGGAGTAGTTGGATTTTTAAAAATATTGTAATGGATATGGGCAATTGTCCTCATTGGATTATGACAGAGTATTTTTTGTCACCATCAGTGATTGTGCAAAAAAATATTTTTTGGGTGCCAGCGCGCATCTTTCTATCAAGTGTGAGGTGCTACGTGGTCTAAATAACTCAACTGGCTAGTTTCCCTGTCTGTAAAGAGAAGGGCGGGCTGTACATTGATCCTGCTGCTCTGATTGGATAGAGTGAAGCTGTATTTCTCCATCCACTTGCTTTGCTTCCTCCACCCGATCACTTCACCTTGCATGTTTTGGTCGGATCATTTAGACCAGTGGTTCCCAACCTTTTTCGGTTAGTGTACCACGAACTGAATTTTTGTCTGTCCGGAGTACCCCTGAAGTACCCCCTCATTAGCATTTTACCACTAAGTCCATGGTATCATGAGTCTTCTCAAGTTTTTTATTTCGTTTTTTTATTTAACCTTTACTTAACCAGGTAGGCCAGTTGAGAACAAGTTCTCATTTACAACTGCGACCTGGCCAAGATAAAGCAAAGCAGTGCGACAAAAACAACAACACAGAGTTACAAATAAACAAACGTACAGTCAATAACACAATAGAAAAATATATGTACAGTGTGTACAAATGCAGAAGAGTAGGGAGGTACGGCAATAAATAGGCCATAGAGGCGAAATAAGATGATGCAGATGATGAATGTGCAAGTAGAGATACTGGGGTGCAAAAGAGCAAGAAGATACATAACAATATGGGGATGAGGTAGTTGGGTGTGCTATTTACAGATTGGCTGTGTACAGGTACAGTGATCGGTAAGCTGCTCTGAGCTGATGCTTAAAGTTAGAGAGGGAGATATAAGACTCCAGCTTCAGTGATTTTTGCAATTCGTTCAAGTCATTGGCAGTAGAGAACTGGAAGGAAAGGCGGCCAAAGGAAGTGTTGACTTTGGGGATGACCAGTGAAATATACCTGCTAGAGCGTGTGCTACGGGTGGGTGTTGCTATGGTGACCAGTGAGCTGAGATAAGGCGAGGCTTTACCTAGCAAAGACTTATAGATGACCTGGAGCCAGTGGGTTTGGCGACGAATATGTAGCGAGGGCCAGCCAACGAGAGCATACAGGTCGCAATGGTGGGTAGTATATGGGGATTTGGTGACAAAACGGATGGCACTGTGATAGACTACATCCAATTTGCTGAGTAGAGTGTTGGAGGCTATTTTGTAAATGACATCGCCAAAGTCAAGGATCGGTAGGATAGTCAGTTTTATGAGGGTATGTTTGGCAGCATGAGTGAAGGAGGCTTTGTTGTGAAATAGGAAGCCGATTCTAGATTTAATTTTGGATTGGAGATGCTGCTAGCCCGAGGTCGGTACACCTATGACAACATCCAGCTCAAAGTGCAGGGCGCGAAATTCAAAAAAATATATTTTTAAAATATTTAACTTTCACACATTAACAAGTCCAAGACACCAAATGAAAGATACAGATCTTGTGAATAAAGCCACCATTTCAGATTTTAAAAATGTTTTACAGGGAAGACAAAATATGTAAATCTATTAGCTAACCACGTTAGCAAAAGACACCACTTTTCTAACTCCATCAGTTTCTTACTCCATCAGGTGCTATCACCAATTCGGCCAAATAAAGATATTGATAGCCACTAACCAAGAAAAAACCTCATCAGATGACAGTCTGATAACATATTTATTGTATAGGATAGGTTTTGTTAGAAAAATGTGCATATTTCAGGTATAAATCATAGTTTACAATTGCACCCACCATCACAACTCGACTAGAATAAATACAGAGAGCAACGAGAATTACCTAATTACTAATCATAAAACATTTCTTAAAAATACACAGCTCACAGCAATGGAAAGACACAGATCTTGTGAATTCAGACAATATTTCAGATGTTCTAAGTGTTTTACAGCGAAAACACAATAAATCGTTATATTAGCATACCACATGTGCAAACGTTACCCGAGCATTGATTCAAGCCAAAGAGAGCGATAACGTAATCATCGCCAAAATATATTAATTTTTTCACTAACCTTCTCAGAATTCTTCCGATGACACTCCTGTAACATCATATTACAACATACATATAGAGTTTGTTCGAAAATGTGCATATTTAGCCACAAAAAACCGTGGTTATACAATGACAATACTAGCAAAACTAGCCTGAAAATGTCGGGCGCCATCTTTAACAGTGATCTTGTCTCATGCATAACTATTCATAAACTTGACAAAAAAAATATAAGTTGGACAGCTATCGAAAGACAAATTAGTTCTTAATGCAATCGCTGAATTACATTTCTAAAATTATCCTTACTGTGCAATACAGGGTTCGCCAAGCGAAGCTATACCAAACAAAATGGCGGAATATGCGTTTAAAATTTTTCGACAGAACAACGATTTATCATCTTAAATATTTCTTACTATGAGGTGATCTTCCATCAGAATCTTGGGCAATGTATCCTTTCTTGGGTCTAATCTTCTTTTGGTCGAAAGATGTCCTCTTGTCCGTCGAAATGCCCACTAACGTTCGACCGGGACCCCGAAACGTGCCCGGCGCTTCAAAGTGCAACACAAAGCAATGCCTCAAAATCGCACTAAACGGATATAAATTGCTATAAAACGGTTTAAATTAACTACCTTATGATGTTTTTAACACCTATAACGAGTAAAAACATGACCGGCGATATATTACTGGCTAAACCCAAGCTTGGAAAGAGAGCAGGTCCGACGTCCATCGTGCGTCAGGCGCAGCAGGAAAAGAACGGTACATCCGGTCTTTGGCCTTTTATACAGGCCCTGATTGCGCAATCGACTCCATTCAAATTGTCACCTCTTACTGACATCTAGAGGAAGGCGTGGGCAGTGTTTGTATCCTCATAGCATTTACAGGGACTTTAAAACTGACCTGGGACCAGAGTCCAAGATTTCTGAAATCTCACTCCATATCAGGAAAAGTGCTGTAGAATGAGTTCTGTTCCACTCAGAGACATAATTCAAACGGCTATAGAAACTAGAGAGTGTTTTCTATCCAATAATAACAATAATATGCATATTGTACGAGCAAGAATTGAGTACGAGGCCGTTTGAAATGGGCACCTTAAACAGAGCTACTCAATACTGCCCCTGCAGCCATAAAAAGTTAATGTGAGTCTGGAGGGAGAGTTTAGAGTCTATCCAGACACCTAGGTATTTGTAGTTGTCCACATATTCTAAGTCAGAACCGTCCAGAGTAGTGATGCTAGTCGGGCGGGCGGGTGTGGGCAGCAATCGGTTGAAGAGCATGCATTTAGTTTTACTAGCATTTAATTGCACTTGGAGGCCATGGAAGGAGTGTTGTATGCCATTGAAGCTCGTTTGGAGGTTTGTTAATTAACACAGTGTCCAAAGAAGGGCCAGATGTATACAAAATGGTGTCGTCTGCGTAGAGGTGGATCAGAGCACCACCAGCAGCAAGAGCACCATCATTGATATATACAGAGAAAAGAGTCAGCCTGAGAATTGAAACCTGTGGCACCCCCACAGAGACTGCCAGAGGTCCGGACAACAGGCCCTCTGATTTGACACACTGAATTCTATCTGAGAAGTAGTTGGTCAACCAGGCGAGGCAGTCATTTCAGAAACCAAGGCTATTGAGTCTGCCGATAAGAATGCGGTTATTGACAGAGTCGAAAGCCTTGGCCAGGTCGATGAAGACGGCTGCACAGTACTGTCGTTTATCGAAGGGGGTTATGCTATCGTTTAGGACCTTGAGCGTGGCTGAGGTGCACCCATGACCAGCTCGGAACCAGATTGCATAGTGGAGACAAGTACGGTGGGATTCAAAATGGTCGGTGATCTGTTTGTTAACTTGGCTTTCGAAGACTTTAGAAAGGCAGGGCAGGATGGATATAGGTCTATAACAGTTTGGGTCTAGAGTGTCTCCCCCTTTGAAGAGGGGGATAACCGTGGCAGCGTTCCAATCTTTGGGAATCTCAGACGATACGAAAGAGAGGTTGAACAGGCTAGTAATAGGGATTGCAACAATTTTTGGCGGATAATTTTAGAAAGAGAGTGTCCAGATTGTCTAGCCCAGCTGATTTGTAGGGATTCAGATTTTGCAGCTCTTTCAGAACATCAGCTGTCTGGATTTGGGTGAAGGAGAAGCAGGGGCTTGGGCAAGTTGCTGCAGGGGGTGCAGAGCTGTTGGCCGGGGTAGGGGTAACCAGGTGGAAAGCATGGCCAGCTGTAGAAAAATGTTTATTGAAATGATCGATTATCATAGATTTATCGGTGGTGACAGTGTTTGCTAGCCTCAGTGCAGTGGGCAGCTGGGAGGAGGTGCTCTTATTCTCCATGGACTTTACAGTGTCCCAAAACTTTTTGGAATTAGTGCTACAAGATGAAAATTTCTGTTTGAAAAAGCTAGCCTTTGCTTTCCTAACAGACTGTGTATATTGGTTCCTGACTTCACTGAACAGTTGCATATCGCGGGGGCTATTTGATGCTAATGCAGAACGCCACAGGATGCTTTTGTGCTGGTCAAGGGCTGTCAAGTCTGGGGTGAACCAAGGGCTATATCTGTTCTTAGTTCTACATTTTTTAAATGGGGCATGATTATTTAAGATGGTGAGGAAGGCACTTTAAAACAGCAACCAGGCATCTTCTACTGAAGGGATGAGGTCAATATCCTTCCAGGATACCCGGGCCAGGTTAATTAGAAAGGCCTGCTCGCTGAAGTGTTTTAGGGAGCGTTTGACAGTGATAAGGGGTGGTCGTTTGACCGCAGACCCATTATGGACGCAGGCAATGAGGCAGTGATCGCTGAGATCCTGGTTGAAGACAGCAGATGTGTATTTAGAGGGCAGGTTGGTCAGCATGATATCAAAGAGGGTGCCCATGGTTTCGGATTTGGGGTTGTACCTGGTAGGTTCCTTGATAATTTGTGTGAGATTGAGGGCATCTAGTTTAGATTGTAGGACGGCCGGGGTGTTAAGCATATCCCAGTTTAGGTCACCCAACAGTACAAACTCTGAAGATAGATGGGGGGAAAATCAATTCCCATATGGTGTCCAGGGCACAGCTGAGAGCTGAGGGGGGTCTATAACAAGCGGCAACAGTGAAGGACTTATTTCTTGAGAGATGGATTTTTAAAAGTAGAAGTTCGAACTGTTTGGGCACAGACCTGGATAGTATGACAGAACTCTGCAGGCTATCTCTACAGTACATTGTAACTCCGCCCCCTTTAGCAGTTCTATCTTAATGGAAAATGTTGTAATTGTGGATGGAAATTTCAGAATTTTTGGTGGCCTTCCTAAGCCAGGATTCAGACACGGCTAGAACATCAGGGTTGGCGGAGTGTACTAAAGCAGTGAATAAAGCAAACTTAGGGAGGAGACTTCTGATGTTAACATGCATGAACCCAAGGCTTTTACAGTTACAGAAGTCAACAAATGAGAGCGCCTGGGGACACACAGGGCCTGGGTTAACCTCTACATCACCAGAGGAACAGAGTAGAAGTAGGATGAGGGTACGGCTAAAGGCTATAAGAACTGGTCATCTAGTGCGTTGGGAACAGAGAATAAAAGGAGCAGATTTCTGGGCGTGGTAGGATAGATTCAGGGCATAATGTACAGACAAAGGTATGGTAGGCTGCGAGTACAGTGGAGGTAAACCTAGGCATTGAGTGATGATGAGAGAGGTTTTGCCTCTAGAGGCACCAGTTAAGCTAGGTGCGGTCTCCGCATGTGTGGGGGGTGTGGCAAAGGAACTATCTGAGGCATGTTGAGCGGGACTAGGGGTTCTGAAGTAAAATAAAACAATGAGAGCTACCGTCAACAACAGTATACAAGGCATATTGACATTAGAGAGAGGCATATAAGCAATCACAGTTGTTGATTGGGAGAGCAAAGACAACAACGGGTAAGACAACAATGGGTATTCAGCTAAGACAACAACAACGGGTAAATGAAGATGAATGGGCAGAGAGGGTTAGTTAGCTACACACAAGGCCTGAGTTCGAGGCTGGGGCCGACAGATAAACAAAACAAAGGACTGTCAGCAGCTAAAGATGATACAGGGAGACGTTTGGTAGTCGTTACTACGCTAGGCGAGCGGGAGACACGGCGTTCAGGAAGCTAGCTGGCCGGGGCTAGCAGAAGGGTCTTCACCGATATCCACGACGCAGAGGCCGGTTGAGAGCACATCGGCCGAATTACGTCAGCAGACCAGTCATGATGGATCGGTGGGGCTCCGTGTCAACAAAGGGTCCAGGTCAATTGGCAAGAGAGGTATTGTAGCTGGTGTACTTCGTTTGCTAGCTGGGAGATGGGCCTAGCTCGAGACTAGCTCGAGGCTAACTGGTACTTGCTTCTGGACAAGGGCGTTAGCCACAATAGCCACTCGGTAGCAGCTAGCAAGCTGCGATGATCCGTTGGAATGTAGTAGTGATGTAGTGGAAAAAAGCAGTCCGATATTGGCTCAGTGTTCTGTCACTCATGGGGACACTACGTCACCTCGGGGAAAAAAACTAACTCAGACTGGGAAAATAAGTTTTGAATGGTCATCCAACTCAGAATTCCAAGTTGGGAACTCTGACTCTTTCTAGAGCTCCGACCTGAAGATCACTGACGTCATGATCCAACCTTGTTTTTTTTCAAAGTTTCCAGTTGTCTTGAAAGCATTGTAAATCCAGAGATTGACAGACTTTGATGACAAAGTTTGATGAGAAAATTTGCCCACAATGGACCGCCGCGCCACCTTCCTGTTCAAGTGAGCAAAGCACAACAAGGTGAGTCCAAAAATGTCTTGTATGCTGCTGCATAAATTGTGTAAAATTCTAGGGAGATATGTATACTGTAGCTAAGAAATTAATACTAAGTGTATGTTGTGTAGTAAGCTGTTAGTAGCCCATGTGCCTCAACCTAATAACTTGGTCCATTTCCCCCTCATAATTTAGCCTACTGTTCTGACTTTGTGGGGAACATTTAGCCTTCAGTATAGCCTGTTTTAGAGAAATGTCATCATCGAATATTGTAAGAGCTTTCATTGTCTGCTTATATGCCCCCTTTATCATACGGTTCTGACTTGGTGTACAGGAAGAATACTGTAAGAACGGCATATGTTCTGAATTCTGTCACTGTACATTTCAAAAGTGCTTGTAACGTGTACGCTGAGAGTCGGGAAGCAAGTTCAGGGAGTGAGTTTTTTAATAAATAAACGGAACATAATACAAAAAATGAAACTCAAACAGCACATGAAACAGAAACAATTCCTTCCTGGGGAAGGAGCCAAAGGGAGTGACATATATTATCAAGGAGGTGATGGAGTCCAGGTGAGTGTCATAATGCGTGTAACGATGGTGACAGGTGTGCGCCATAACGAGCAGCCTGGTGACCTAGAGGCCGAAGAGGGAGCACATGTGACAGTGCTGAACAAATAGTTATATTGACTACGTCTGTCCTTGATCGCTCATTAATGTCTTCATCGAAATTACAGATTGCCTCTTAGGCCGGGAGAGTGTTGGAAATAATTTTCAAATACTGGGAAGAACTATTATTATTTATAAAGGATGTAAAAAAAAACAGACTTGTTGACTTAATGTGTGAGGTGAAGAAAAAAATGAATGAGAAGCTCAGCTTATTAGTGGTGAAATCAGACATTCCAAATGGCACTTTCCTACATATGCACGCAGCAGGCCAGGTAGGACCTACTACTATGTGTGCTCAGGCTCGTGAGCTCCCTCTGTATGTTCCTAGAGAGAAACCAGACACATGCTCATTGGTCACATGGAGTACTCTAAACAAAAGACAATGAAAAAATTGTCAAAACTTGTAAGTGATGGTTATGAAATAAAGCAAAACTTGTTTCTCACAAGCGTAGCAGGTTGTGAACTCAAAGTTTCCACTCCGATAATGAGAACGGTAGGCTAAATGACTGTAATTAATACATGCATTAACAGAAATTAATGTAACCAGATAATGGATCATTAATGGTACATTTACTAGGCCTGCTGGTGACATATGTAATGGGGAATTGATAAAAAGATATACAATCAAAGGGCAAACAATTCACAAAATGAATGCGCAAGAATTGGCGGGAAACAGCTGAGCGGATTCTGGAGGGCCACATGCCATGTCTTCTCCACACACCCCTCCCCTTCTTCTTGTTTCAACATTTTTATATTATACTCAAGAAACATTATCTTAACACATATTTCAGATGCTTTTCACGGACAGCCACAACTTAATCAGCTAGGACTATTGCCACACGCTCTGCCCAAAACGCTCTGCCTACAAACTTGTGATTTGAAACAATCCACAGCAATTTTTTTAAAGAACCTAATTATCCTTTGTCATGCTCTCTTTAGACTGGAGTAATTATATCATTTTGGCAAAACGTCAATTCACTTTAGGGGAAGCCAGCATCCGAACAATGCACTGTGTAATCGCCAACTTTCCTTTCCAATTCGCAAGAGGCTGAAACCAGAGATCTGTATATAATGACGAGATGTCTAATCTGCAGCTTTTTTTGGTTTATGAATGTGCCAACATCTAGCCTGTTTAGGCATATTAAAACACGTCCGTGTTATCCGATCCAATACGACTATCAACGGTCAATCTACGGAGTACGATAACGAATTTGAGTAGCCTGTGGCCAGGTCGGCACACCCCTACTGTAGACACAGTGCCAACTGTGGCAACACAAAAGGTGGGAGGTCCTTGCTTACTGGGGTCACACAGAGGCTGTAAACTCACAAGGTGCTGTCATTGTGTTGGGAAATGTACAGGCGTTTTACAAGGCTGATCACAACTAAGTGTGTGTGCGCTTGTGTGGTCCACAGCATTAGACTTCCAGGATTCCAACAATGTAGATAAGACGATACTCAATATCGACGTTGACAGGGGCTCTCTGTTTGAACATGTACTTTCCTTGTGTGTTGATCATCCCATTTTTCACACGTAAGAATGCTCATGAATAAGTATTATCTAATTGGTTCCATTTGTATATTTCTGTCATTTCTGCAATATTTGGTTTGCCAAATGTTCATCGTTTATAGAGATTGAAGAACCATAGAACAATGAAAGAGGAATAAAGGATCCTCTGTCCTCTAGCTCACGGTGTGGCCCTGCTTGAGCCTATCCTGGGGCCATGTCTCTTCCCTCTCTGGGTTATGAATTATGGATTCCTTCTAATAGGCTGTTTCTCCCTTGTTTAACTTACTGCAGCCACAGGCTTATTGTGCTGATGTCTGATTTTAATGGCACACTCACTTCACCCAAGCTGAGCACTCTCCACTTACAGATCCACTAGCACATCCCTTGCCTCCCAATGCTGTGTTATTGTCTCACTACTGCATTAAGCAGCATGAGTTCCTGTTAGACTGGAGGATCTACAGGACTTCTCCGCTCCTTGCTGCTCTTGCTACTGTCCAAGTTGACCTTCCCTGAGGATTTAACCCACACCATGCCAGCTAGCGGCTAGTGCATAATAGATGAAGGACAGACATAAGGAGGGAGGCAAAGTGACCAGGTCCCATTATTACCTGGGAATTCAATTTTAATGAGGTAAACAGGTTTTTCCAGGTCATCTGCACCTTCAGTGGGTGGTGTGTCTGCCCCATCAGCTGCCTTATTGCTGCCTGCCTGCCTCCACTACAGTACCTCACTGCCTTGACACACAGAATTGCTGCAGGGGTTCCATCTTATAATTAGGTCTCACTGTCATTGACAGAAAGTGTCTCACTTCCCGCCGAGTCCTTTTCCTCGCCTTCAAGTCGAGTGCCACCAATTATACAGTGGCAAGAAGACCTTATTAAATATGCTCCAGGCAACCCTTGCCTTAGTTTTTCTTCTCACTCTCGCCAGATTATGTTTTCTGTCAGCTAACATTAGATTGAAGGCTAGCTAGCTGCTCCACCACAAATGAGTGACTAGAGCGCTGTATTGATGTCATTCTAATTTGCTGCTTAGAAATGAGAAACAATTCCTTTGGCTGGCTTGTGTACTAGCAAGTTATTCAATGTCGATCTGGAGAGAGATGTACTAGCTGGCCATTTTCATGCTGTGGTCATGGCTAAAAGGGATCCAGCTTTTGTCAAATGAACGTCAGATTTCACTTTTAGCATAGCAGGATAGGAGAATTAACGTAGCAGGTTAGGAGAATCAACGTTAGCAGGTTAGGAGAATTAACGTAGCAGGTTAGGAGAATCAACGTTAGCAGGTTAGGAGAATTAACGTAGCAGGTTAGGAGAATTAACGTACCAAGTTCGGAGAATTAGCGTAGCAGGTTCGGAGAATTAACATAGCAGGTTTAATTAATTAATGTAGCAGTGATAAACATCAGACATGTACAGTACATTTAAATGCCAATCTAAATCAGAACATCCTTCTGCACTTAATGAAAAAAAATGTGTCTCCCTTGAGCCAGTGTCTGGTTCCGGATAGCTACGAGAATGGATGACAGGGAAGGATACGCTCTCACACACACACGTCAGCAGGGAAATCAAACTCTGCTCCATGCATTTTGTGAAAAGTCAGTAGACAGAGGTAGGAGTAGAAGCATGACAAACAGGGAGTAGTCAAGCTCCCACTGCAATTCCCTGTGAATCTTCCCTCTCCTCCCTGACTGCGCTGCGGTGAAAGAGAGAGAGAAGTGGAGAGTGCGACAGGAAGGTGAGAAGAGGAACAGATGGAGAGTCGCAGTACGTGTTCCACAGGAACGTAGGGTCTCTCTGCGTGTACAGACATACTCATTTAAAACAGGTGCTATACTTAGACATGGCTCCACAGCCTCTTTTCATCCTATAGTTAATGATGGCGTTGATTATAACCTAAGCACTGATTGTTAACACAACTAGAAATCTATAGACTAGATCCTCTTTCGCTTTTACCCTCAGGGGAGCCAAAGCAAAATTAATCAGGCCACTCAAGTCATGGAATATGCTTTATTACCCAACGGCCAAGCTACATACAGTATGTGCCATTGTGTTTTGTATGGGATTAGGGGGATATTTTCTATCTGACTGGTCACTGGCTCTCAATAACACAGAGGGGATCATGTCCCCTGCTGAGAAAACCTCTCTCTCTGTCTCCCCTCACCACACACCGCTACGTCCCTTGCCTCACACACCAGGCATACTTATCACTGCTTATGCATCCCAAACGGCACCCTATTCCCTATATAGTGCACTTCTTTTGAACAGAGACACATGGGCCCTGCTCAAAAGTAGTACACTATTAAGGTAATAGGGTGCTGTTTGGGACACGCCCTGTGTTATTCAGCCACAGAGAGGAAGGAAGACATGGAAAGTGTTTCCATTTTCAGATTGTTTTATACAGAGAACATCCAGAGACTGGCACCATTAGAATATGCCACATTTTGACAAGGTTTTTCTGTCACAGCAGCTCTGTTTCATGATATATTGAGGAGAAGAAAGCTAATGGGGGTTGATAAAAACGTTTGTCAAAGGGTTTCTTGAAACGTTCCACAAGGTAACCCCCCCCCCCCCATGCACCACGACCATCATCAGCACCATAGCCTTTGTAGCCCCCGATTAGTCTGCAGGCCGGGTCACTCCATTCTCCATGCTGGATCCTCTGGCTCTTCTGAAATATCTTTGATGCACATCCCCTTTTGAAGTCCCTGGGAATTAGGGGACACTGCCTGGGAGCAGTATGGCTTTGGCTCTGGCTGGGTCCTGCCTCGTCCTCGTTGGTTGTTCCTGTGTTTATTTGAAGTGGGGCTGTCTGTTTACACTAAATGCTCAGTGCAGCACAGCTCACGGCTGGTAATTGCTACCAGCATCCACTGGGTTCTGCTCTACTGGCGTACTTGTAGTGGATCCTAAAGAGGGAAGTGTTACATTCACCCCAGACCTGGGTGTAGACCAGAGGGATGGAGGTCCCTGTGGGTCCTGGTCAAAAGTAGTGCACTATAAAGGGAATAGGGTGGCATTTGGTACGCAGGCCGTATCTAAACACGCACTAATCAAGGGCTGTGTGGTTGGTGGAGCGCTGTAGGGAGAGCAGGCTCGCTCTGTTCTGTATGATGTCATGTATGAGGTTTCAGTCTCCTGGTATACTTGGGGAAGGTAGTCGATGAGAAGGGATAGGAGGACAAAGATCTGATTGGCATCATCATAATCATCATTACCATCATTACCATCACCACCACCATTATTATCATCATCATAAAGCAGAGGCAGTCACTAGCTGCTTTTCTCTTTTATATTCAAGTCTAAAATTGTATATTAATGTGGCCCTGCATTCACTCATTTTTTTCTCATTGGCTGCTTTACTTTGTGGCTAATATGCCCCCCCCCCCCCCCCCCCCCCCCCCCCGTCTACTTCGTCTACTCCGTCCCTTTCTCTTTCTCCCTCTCTGTACTGTGAGCGAGCAGGAGCCAGCCTTGAGGCATCCCATTTCAACTCCTCAGCTTCCAGTAAGAGGGGTGGGGGGGTATTTAAGAGCGCTAGGTAGGAGTGGGGTCTGACCGCAGAGTCTACTGTTTAAGAGAAAGGGAATTCTCCCTCCGTCTCTCTTTCACTCAGTCCCTAGATCTCCTGGCTGCTCTCTCTCTCTCTTTCTCCCCTCTCACTGGCTACAGCATCAGCAGGCTGGCTCTCTAGGTGGCAGGAATAGAGTGACTGAGAGAAAGAGAGGAAAATGACATAACTGTCATTGATTTAGAAGGCAAAGACACAGACCCACAAGAACATTTGTTTTATTTGAGCCCAACTCTACTACATTGATTTAGCTCCAGTGGAGAGATTCTGTGAATTCAGTAGAAGGTAAGCTGCTCCTGTCTTTACCTGTCTGCAACAAGCTCTGTTTGAAATAGAATGAATGCTGATGTCTAGATGTTGTGTAATCAGATCATTTAAGGCTATTGTTAGTGTGACTGTGACTGTCGATTTGTATTAATATTATCAAATTGGAAAATACTATCAATTTAATGATTTTGGTTTCTAAGTCTTCACAGGAAATGATCTATTTATTGCAAAATATGTAGATATCAATGTATAGATACATCAGAGAAATTGCTGTTTATTGTCATAACATATTTTGAAATAGTAAACTGTGGATTGTAATTAGATGGATTTCATCAATCGAAGTGGGATCTTTTATTGCTTACCTTCATTGCTATTTAACAAGCAGACACTTCTGAGACCGGCAAGGTTTTGTTCCATAATTACTGACAGTAAATTGACTGTACATGTTCAAAGGTGCCCATTACAGTTTATGAAGGATGTTGTTCACCACATTTTTGACATGCTTCTACTATTTAGCTCTTACCTAATCTCCTCCACCATCCGGCTCTCTCTCTTTAGAGCCTGAGGATGAGGTTAGCTCTTACCTGAACAGAGGAAAATGTGTAAATTAAGGGATCCAAGACATCAGCTAACTACTGAATAATTCTGCAAGGTGTTGTGTTCAGTGGCGGTCGGCTCGGGTTGTGTTAGGAGTACAGATAGGGGGGTATGGTTGTTTCCGTGGGTGCTGCCTGCTGCAGCCTGCCAGATCTGAGTCTGTCCAGCCCTCTGTAAATCTACTAAATGTGTGCCAACAGACAGCGGGCTTCTGTAGCCCGGAAGACAGACAGATGCTGTGCATTAGAGTTGCTCTCTGTACTCTCGCCCTGTTCTCTCTACTCTCTCTGCTCTCTCTGCTCTCTCTACTCTCTCTGCTCTCTCTGCTCTCTCTGCTCTTTCTCCTTTCTCCAGGTTCTCTCACTGTACGGTCGGTACGCGGTACAAGCTGGCAGCTCCGCCGACTCCCTCCCTCCCTCTAGCCTATTGCAATGTACTGTTCACGCTGTTCAGCGTGTGTGTGTGTGTGCACGTGGTCCTCACTCCTCACAGATGTCATATATCAGCACGCTCAGAGAGAGAAATTAGGGATGTAAGGAGCTTATTGGGGGGTTTGTCGATAACGTCCCACAAAGAGATTACACCCCTGTGACTGTGATGACTGAGAGTGGAGGAGAGGATGGGTATGGGGTTGTGTTTGTGTGTGTGTGCGTGCGTGTGTGTGGAGATATTTGTGTGGTGTGCTCTGTGTATTTTGGGGCGCTGTGTGTGTGTATATGTATGGAGATGTGGGTTGCAGTGAAGGAGGAGACCCCCAGGATACCAGGGTTGTGTCTGTTGGATGGTAATTGCGACATTAGGGGGAGATACAATGTAATACTTACACCTCATCTAATCTTTTAAACATTGTTGGGTAAATAACGCTTGAAGCAGGCTCAACCCATGCAACACAACGATATTCAGTACCTAATTGGCCGATATTGAACTTTTCCCACACACGATTCCAATGCTTGTGGGATTATTTTTGACATGAGTTATCTTGGTTTATTTGTGTGGGTTTCATTCTATCGCCGTGAGCTAAGACATATGACACTTTAATGTAGGTTTTCCTCTGTCAACCACTTTCTCATATACTTGACGTGTGTACAGCCAGTGTCAGATTGGTCGTGTTTTAGTGCCGACCGCTTGCCTTCGGTGGTTGCTCAGGCTTGGGGTGGGAATGTTTTATGACGCTATTGTGCAGAGGGAGGATCCATTGACAGTGACACCCAGTGCCAGAGATGAGTGGGGAAATGTCCTTTGTTTGGACAGCTGTATTCTCTAACACCCCACGCTTGATAATCGACACACTTGGAGATGTTAACTGCTTTTACATGTTCACCCACTTAGCTCCTCTGGTGGTGATTGTGGTATTCATAATGACCTGAAGAGGTTTGTCTGTACATGCTCATGAGGAGAGGGAAGGATAGCAAATGAGTTGAGTTTGGATGAGTCTCAGGACCAAATGGTGATTTTTTTTTGCTGGACAAAACAACTGCAATCTCTATTTTAACACCCCCCCCCCCCCCCCCCCCCCAGTGCCTCGCTCTCTATTTCTCTTTCTCTCGCTCCCTCTCTCCCTGTCTCTCTTCCGTCTCTCTCTCTCCCTCTGTGTCTCTTTGCACAGTCATTGCTCTCACTGTGTGACCGTATGACATAATTACATTTCTGCATATGTCTCATTGATTGAATTTAATGATGTTAAGTAATTACTAGATAATGACCTGCTGCGGTTCATTTCGACTATTCCAGGTTGGTAAATGTGTGTTTGTATTTCTGATAAGGAAGTTGTGCATATCACCTTGTATATCCCAGCCGCTGGCAGTAGGGCATGTCTGTCTGCCAGATGTTAGCCTACCTACAACACAGAGATTTAATCAGATCCCAGTACCTTGGAACACAAAGCCCACAATGTGGAGCTTGACTGCAAGACCAAAACCTTTCTGGAGTGAAGAAGTAATTGTTGTGCTTGTAGTAGTTTGAGTTCCTGTGACTCATGAAATCCCACCATTGACAATGAATGAATACCATCAATCTATCTCTTTCAGAGGACCTATTTGCTTCAAGAACGCACCAGAGGGCGGAAAAGCTAGGTTCTTACGTAGGACGTAGGACGGCGGACGTAAAGGTAACGTAAAGGTAATGGCGGACTGAACGAAGTTATGTAGAGCACCTCAAGATAAAACATAATATTCGAAATATCTGCTAAATTAGACTAAAATATTAGCACTAAATAATCTGGTGGGTGATAACCTTCAATCTGGATAATAACACAAAACAAATCCTAAGATTAGAGACATTTATCGACAAATATTACGAAAACAAGCAACACCCAAACATGACGGAGAGTAAGACAGGGGAACCGATTCAAAAACGAAAACGTGACTCCTCAACCGACACGGATGATTTAATATTCTCACCACCGGCAATGGTAAAGGTCGAAACCGATCTGTTAAAATCAATAAATGACAAACTGGGTATACTTGAATTAGTTAGTAAAGATATAAAAGAGTTGAAGGCAAGCCTAGAGATGAGTGATGAAAAAGCTGCGACATTGGAGAAGGAAACACACGCGCTAAAAGGGACAGTCAATAAAATTGAAACCGAAATGAATGAAATTAAAAAGGAGAACACCGTTCTGAAGGAATGCTTACTAGACATACAAACTAGATCCATGAGAGAGAATTTGGTACTTACAGGTATCCAAGAGAAAGAAGGAGAGGTTCCTGAATCTGTAGTTAGAGAGTTCCTTTTTGCAGCGCTTCAGATTCCACGCGAAGTTATCGATAAGATCCAACTTGAACGTGTACACCGCCTCGGACAGAGAGGGCAGAGGTACGAACGCCCAATCGTTGCCAAATTTGCTTCATTTAAAGATAAAATAATGGTTAAAAGCCTGGGTAAAAGACTTGCTGGGACCAAAATTGGCATGAATGATCAGTTTCCGAAAGAAATTGCAGAACGGCGCAAAGTTCTGTATCCAATTTTCAAAGAAAATAGATTAAAAGCGAAACGAGTAGCTCTCGTCGTTGATAAACTATATATTGATAACCAGTTGTTCAGAGACACAAAGACTACTCCATGGTTATTTTAAAAATTACAAAGTTCTCATAGATGAGGAAAATAAACACAATTCAAGCCCGGTTATTGATTGTAACAATACAATACAAAATATAGCTTTTCTATAAATCTTCATATATAACTAATTGAACACAAGCACTATTTCTACATAGTGAAGATAAAAACTAAGTAAACAGAAGGCACAGTATGTGTGGATGGTGTGGTGTGTGTTTATTTTTATTTGTTATGTTTGGAAAGTTGAGTGAGTGAGTAATGAAATAGTTGCATATCCCAGAGCCAGTGTATTGCTGTGGGCCGGGTATGAGAGGGCTTTCAATGTTGTTCAGATGATGGATATACTTTTATAATGAATTATACGTCTTATTTATTTATTGTCCTATCATGGGGAACTACATTTTTAAAATAAATTATATCTAATTATTTATTATCCTATTTTAATGGTACGGTCCATGGCCCTATACCCTAGACACCCACATGAATGGCCCAGATACTAAGGAGAAGTCCCTAACTGTTTTATGTGCATGCTGTAAGCGGTCTGTATGCAGCCAAAATGAGGTCAGGGACCAAGAGCAGCGCACTGCCCCCTCAAGATTCTGAGCCTGCTTGGCAGGGTTGGTCCTGCAAAGCCAAAGCCCCCTAAAGGGAGAGCATAATAAACAAGGAAATTCTCAAAGCTGCTAATGAGAACCTTGACGACCTTGTACCTAGCCGGTGGGGATTCCGGTGGGGTGCCCCCACCCAGGCAGTGGCAGTGCTGGCAACACTAGCTGCAGTAACCCATGGGGAGGGGGTCACACTCGGACATTCAGAGAGGGGGTATATTATTGTGGCCCTGGTGGCACGAAATCAAGTCGGACTGCATGGAGATGCTTGGGAACATGGTCAAAATGGATGACCGTATTGTGGGTGTTTCAGGAAGAAGGTGTACATTTGACCTCCATCATTTAGGATGTGACAATGGTAAATAAATCTCTACATTTATGCTCATTTTTTGCGCGGTCTTGCAGGCCTTCTCATGCAGCTGCAACTGCAAGTACATTTGTAAATCATGATCCATCTTGAGTTGGGCTCTGGGATGGTGCAATTGTTGAGAGGGTGAGCTTATGGTTGTGTGGGGGTAAGGGCTGAATGTGTGTGGGTGTATGTGTGTATCCCACAACTGTTGCGAAGGAAGAAGTAAAAGATGTTAGGGACTATAGAGGATGATTCACAGCAATATGTAATAAAAATAGAGGTGAGGGCGATGGAAATGCATTTGGCAATGGATCTGCTTCGGTTCGGTGGATGGCGCTGTGTGCACTTTTCGAAGGATGGATCCCAGTCGGTCCGGGGCTGTGCGATGCGGGGGGTCGGGGGTGGTCTGCCAGTCATTGGGATGACAACCCAACTCGAGATGGGGGCTTTTGGCGGGTGGAATAGTGGGGACCAATTGGAGGTTTGCTTAGTGGAGATGCAAATGTCATGGTACAACTATATAGACACTCAATCATTATGTTACTTTTTAATAGGACGTTTACAAACATATATTTTGATAAAAATAATTGAAAGGTGTGTCTCATTATGGTAAGTGGTGAAATAAGTATAGCCAGTTACAATTGTAATGGCTTAGCAGATAATAAGAAAAGACGATCAGTATTTACCTGGCTAAAAGAGAAGGATTATAATATCTACTGTTTACAGGAAACCCATTCGACAGTTTTAGATGAAGTTTTGTGGAAAAAGAACTGGGGGGGCGAAATATATTTCTCCCATGGGCAAAGAAATTCAAAAGGGGTGATGGTTTTAATTAATAATAACTTTGATCCAAATGTGCAACTTGTCCAAACAGATCCTCAAGGTAGATGGATTATTTTAAATATGTTATTGGACAATAAACATATATGGCTTATTAACCTATACGGTCCGAATAATGATGATCCAAGCTTCTTTGACAATATATATAAGAATGTATCAACTCTACAAGCAACACTAGACTCTATTATTATAGTGGGAGATTTTAATACGGTCTTAAATACCTCTATGGACCGGAAAGGAAATCACACTACAAACTATCACCCTCAGGCACTTAAGGAAATCAGGAATGTCATGGATATATTGGAATTAGTGGATATATGGAGACTTAAATACCCTGACCTAGTGAGATATACATGGCGGAGGCTTAATCAAGCTAGTCGCCTTGACTACTTTCTTATATCATTCTCTCTGGCACCAAAAGTTAAAAAGTGTTTGATAGGGGACAGAATGCGGTCGGACCATCACATAATTGGCATATATATTACTCTTACAGAATTTCCACGTGGGCGAGGATATTGGAAATTTAATCAAAGCCTACTAGATGATAAATTGTTTAGAACTAGGACAGAAGAATTTATAACTGACTTTTTTAGACATAACATAGGTACAGCAGATCCCCATATTGTATGGGACACTTTTAAGTGTGGCTTTAGAGGCCATGCAATTCAGTACTCATCTATAAAACAAAAGCAATTTCGATCAAAAGAGTCCATATTAACAAAGGAAATTGAAGGACTAACAGTACAGTTAGATAACAATAAAAACGGTACCATAGAGGCACAGAATAAGTTAGAGGAAAAACAAAAAGAAATGGAGGAACTTATTCAAGAAAGATCCAGTGTAATATATTACAAAAATAAAGCGAACTGGATGGAATATGGGGAAAAATGCACCAAATTCTTTTTCAATCTTCAATATAGAAATGCTACCAAAAAAAACGTATTAAAACTTGTTACAAATGATGGAGTCACGCATGATTCACCAAATGATATTTTGAAAGAGGAAGTAAAGTACTTTAAGAATATATTTTCGTTTCAGGCTCCTCCATCTCCACTAACTGAAACTAATTGTATGGATTTTTTCCCTAATAATAATGTAAAATTAACATCTGTACAGAAAGACTCATGTGAAGGCCTAATTACAGAGGAGGAACTACTTGATGCAATTGGGGCCTTTAAGGATGGGAAAACTCCAGGACTGGATGGCATACCAGTGGAAGTATACAAACATTTTTTTGATATACTCAAAGGACCATTATTAGCTTGTTTTAACCACTCCTATATAAATGATAGATTATCAGACACGCAACAAGAAGGTGTGATATCATTATTACTGAAACAGGACCCAAGTGGTATATATAAAGATCCAGTCCATTTAAAAAATTGGAGACCTCTTACACTTCAGTGTTGTGATGCAAAAATCCTAGCAAAATGCTTGGCGCATAGAATAAAAAAAGTTTTGTCAGATATTATTCATCCTAATCAGACAGGTTTTTTACATGGACGATACATTGGAGATAATATAAGGCAAGTACTAGAAACAATAGAACACTATGAAATATCGGGGACACCAGGCCTGGTTTTCATAGCTGATTTTGAAAAGGCTTTTGATAAAGTACGACTGGAGTTTATATATAAATGCCTAGAATATTTCAATTTTGGGGAATCTCTTATAAAATGGGTAAAAATTATGTATAGTAACCCTAGGTGTAAAATAGTAAATAATGGCTACATCTCAGAAAGTTTTAAACTATCTAGAGGAGTAAAACAAGGTTGTCCACTATCGGCATATCTATTTATTATTGCCATCGAAATGTTAGCTGTTAAAATTAGATCAAACATTAATATTAAGGGATTAGAAATCCAGGGCCTAAAAACTAAGGTGTCATTGTACGCTGATGATTCATGTTTTCTTTTAAAACCACAACTAGAATCTCTCCACGGCCTCTTAGAGGATCTAGATATATTTGCTATCCTCTCTGGATTAAAACCAAATTATGATAAATGTACCATATTACGTATTGGATCACTAAAAAATACACATTTTACATTGCCATGTAGTTTACCAATTAAATGGTCTGACGGTGATGTGGACATACTCGGTATACAAATCCCAAAAGAAAGAAATGATCTCACTCCAATAAATTTTTATAGAAAGTTAGCAAAAATAGATAAGATCTTGCTACCATGGAAAGGAAAATACCTGTCTATTTGTGGGAAAATCACCCTGATTAACTCTTTAATCATATCACAGTTTACCTATTTGCTTATGGTTTTGCCTACACCTAGTGACCTGCTTTTTAAATTATATGAACAAAAAATATTCAATTTTATTTGGAACGGCAAGCCAGATAAAATTAAAAGGGCCTATTTATATAACGAATATGAATTCGGAGGGCAGAAATGATTAAATATTAAAGCATTAGACCTCTCACTAAAGGCATCAGTCATACAAAAGTTATACTTAAATCCAAACTGGTTCTCTAGTAGATTGGTACGAATGTCTCATCCTATGTTCAAGAAGGGCCTTTTTCCCTTTATTCAGATTACACCTGCTCACTTTCGGTTGCTTGAAAAGGAAATAATCTCCAAAATATCTTTATTTTTTAAGCAAGCCTTAGAAAGTTGGTTGCAATTTCAGTTTAATCCACCTGAAAGGACGGAACAAATAGTACAACAAATCTTGTGGTTAAATTCAAATATAGTAATTGATAAAAAAACTGTATTTATCGAAGAAATGTTTAAAAAAGGTATAATTTTTGTGAATGATATCATAAATAGGACTGGTGGAGTAATGTCACACATGCAGCTAACGCAGACATATGGAAATGTCTGCTCTACCCAAAATTACAACCAATTAATTGCAGCATTACCACAAAAATGGAAGAGGCAGGTGGAAGGGGATAAAAGTAAGGAACTTGTATGTCGGCCTTATATTAAAGAACATAAATGGTTAAAGAAAAGTGTGATAAATAAAAACATATACCAATTTCATTTAAGGACCAAAAAACTTACAGCTGTGCCATATAAATTGCAAAATAGTTGGGAAGAGATTTTCGATGTACCCATTCCATGGCACATGGTGTATGAATTGATACGCAAAACAACGCCGGATTCAAAACTTCGAATTTTTCAATTTAAATTATTGTACAAAATTCTTGCAACTAATAGAATGTTATATATATGGGGGATACAATCTTCCCAGCTCTGTAGATTCTGCTGTGAGGAGGCAGAGTCATTAGACCATTTATTTTGGTATTGTCCGCATGTAGCTCGTTTTTGGTCACAGGTCCAGGAATGGTTGAAGAATTGCAACATTTGCGTAGAACTAACGCTACAGATAGCAATACTGGGGGATTTGAAAAGCCATAGTCAATCAATCAATAATATAATAATTATTTTAGCAAAAATGTTTATTTTTAATTTACAATCCGTGGAAGCTATGAGAATAGGAAGATTCAAATCTTTTGTGAAGCATCACAGCACAGTTGAAAAATATATGGCAAATAAAAATCCGAAATGGATGATGTTGGAAGATAGATGGGAAAGGTTGAGTGGAGCTGAAGGGTGGGACTAATAACAAGATAAACAATGTAGGGCATACGGGATCTGTGAAATGTGTATAGGTGCGGAGCTATTGTGAAATAGCACAGTTACAAGTGGAAATCAAACTGGATGGACAACAGAAATAGAGGAAGGACTAAGAACAAACAAGAGAGAACTATTATAAAGTAGACTGTGTCTGTAAAATGTGTATAAGATGTATAAATTGAAGGTAAAAACAGAAATGTTTATCAGTTTACTCCAATTGGGGGATCGGTGGTAGGGTTTGCGGGGAATAATAATAAAGGTATACTCTTTAAAAAAGTATGTATGTCTATGTAGGTATGTGTATGTATATATGTGTATATGTATGCATACGTGAATGGATATATATATTTACCCAAAAAAATATGGGGGATTGGAAATGATGCAGACAATTACATTGGAAGCAACATTCTTTCCGCAATATTAAGCTGATCCACCCCGCAAGGGAAAAAAAAAAAAAAAAAAAATACCATCAATCTATCTCTTTCAGAGGACCTATTTGCTTCATGTACACACGGACTAAGCCTTCAATCCAGTAAATTGACCTCTGTAGTATCATGCTTTGTATTTGTGCTTTGTTCTCATGTTATATTTGCTGAACACATTTGAGAGTGACACATATGCATGTGTTAAGCCTTATAAAAGGCCTCTTTCCTATGTCACTCCCAGAATTGGCCCCTGATAGTTACGACCCCTCTGAGACAAAAAGCTCCCGACAGATTAGTCATCACCACGGGAACAAAGACACAAAGATTCTCTCAAAAGAATCCAAATTCTTAAAGTGCAGAAATCCCAGATGGTTTTTAATGCTCCTCTGATGCTAATGTGTGAGCTGAGTGGAGGGGAAGCACTGGCAGCCGGTTTGTGCGTCCCACATGACACTCTATTCCCTAAATAGTGCACTACTGTTGACCAGAGCCCTGGGACACAGCCTGTCTGTGTTCCGGGGCCTCTGTGTTACCAACATAGTCGCTGCATTGGAGGCGTCCAAGAGATGAACACGTGGCTAATAACACGGCTGTGACTCTTTGCCTTCACCAGTGACCCCACATATTGGAATGCACCCACCATAGCATAATGTTCCCGGGGTGGGGTTATACAGCTCATACAAGTGTGTGAATGGATGGTAGTACTTCCCCATTAGGACACGCGACACACTTTCAGCCCTTATCGACATGCAGACAAGGACAAACAGATGTCCTCATATCACAGCCAACATTCCTGCCTCGATTTCCGAGTGGGAAAACCTCTCCTTCCTGTTAGAGAAAAGGGTTGGAGAAAGTCATAAAACCTCTCAATGCTGTGAAGAATCTGCCTCTTTTCAGACCTGAAAAGATAGTCTACAGTACTTTGGATGTCCTTGAATAACCTGAACATCCCTTCCATTAATTTGCAAGTGAATGAAGAGGGCATCATGGAAATGCACAACATTTTATTACTCTATACCTTTTCATCAAGTTGTCTGCTGTACATTGTCAACACATTTGCCATATTGGAAATACTGGACTGCTGCCAGTGCAGCTTACGAGGGAGGAACTAGGACCAAGGACAGAGGAAGTTGTCCTCTCCTCTGTCTGAGAGCAGCACCACGAGACGCTCCCCAGACGACATGGTGCTCCCTCTCCAGGACAAGGAATTCTCTGTCCACAGTTGATAGATAGTTTCCTCTCCCAAGTAAACATGAACACCCAGATTGCTCCTGCCTTGTGCCTACCACAGACCAGGAAGTAGAAAGTTATTGGTCTATAACGCCACTAAAGCTGAGCTGAGGTATTTTCTGTCTTCATGTCTGTGAAGGAATTGGATCATGCTGTCCGATTTCTTCCCCCTTCACTCGTGTCTGATCCTAGTGTCACTTTTGTATGTGTAGGCAATTAAGTAAAAAATCACTCTCTAGAGGTAACTAATATGAAACCCACACAGCTCCTAGGTCTCTTGTTATATTACTGCAATCAGATCTCAGTCGAGTTCGTCTTGCAGCTAGATTTGGTGACCTGAGACGGAAGGTGTCGGTTACTTGGAAAGTTTATCAGCCAGCCTCAATAATATACCGTTTCACCACATTACGACATAGTTGGAATACAGTTCAACACAAGCAGATTTTTATTGTAATTGTTCAAATTAAGGGAAAGGAAGTGGGATGAATGAACGGAGGGTTAGGTTGTTAAGACCGTCTAGAAGAATGAGTGATTAGATGTTCTGTAAAGGCAGCAGATGAGGTTAGACTAATAAACAGGAGGTCACCAGTCCTTAACATGTAAAAAAGAGCTCATGAACAATGACTAGTATCTATCCTCTCCAGCTGGACTGGGCTATAAGAGCGGCGTGAGACAGACCTACTGTACGTTGGGCCATGCAGCAGTAAAGAATATTGATGGGCTCACTGTCCAGAGATGAGCGAAATCTTGACATCATAAAATGGAATTGAGTCTTCAGTTATCTGCCAAGGCATTCCCCTCCCATGTGCATTCACAGTATCATACTTTGTCTTTGTATCTCAATGTCAGATTTGGAAATGGCTTTTCTGTTAAATAAATGTGTGTTTATATTTGTAACAGTCAGATAAGGTAGGAGGGCTCCAGAGCAACCTTGTGGTTCCGTCAGGGTGATACTGTTCACCCTTGGCAAAGTGATCTCACTGCAGTGTATTGGCTTCGTCCCAAATGGCACCCTATTCCCTATATAGTGCAGTGCTTTTGACCGGGCCCCATAGGGCTCTAGTCAAAGTAGTGGACTATATAGGGAATCGGGTGCCATTTGGGACGTAGCATAGTGCTGCGAGATAAGTGTTTGTGCTGGTATCACAGTCCTCCACCCCCGGCCTGTCTTATCAGACGTGAACACACCAACCCCCCATTCCCGCGCTATGTGTGCCATCAGATACACCAGGGTCACGGAGGACCAATAACATGGGCCTTAATTTATATGAAACCAAACCAATTCATCCCAAGAAAAAAAAAAGACTATATTTCAATTTAATTTTCATTTTGTGTAATTTTATGCTTTTCCCATAAGAGGGAAATTGATAAGCTATATGCCAACAGGAGAAGTAATCAAAACATTGCAACGCATAATTGATTTCATATTCTCGCTTCTTGGAGTGTTTTCCCCTTACTTTTGAAAGCCAGCATATTAAAAGAGAGTCGCCTACAATTTAAAGTTTCTTAAAGTTAATCTTGTGGGATTTAATTGCATTTCTGCAATTATTCAACTAAAGTTGTCACCATGTAAATTTACACAGTAGGGAAATACTGTGACTTGTCCAACAGCCAGACATGATAACCAGCCAGGGTCAGTTTCTGTGTTGTGATCCACCAGGCCTTTCACCTGTAATAATGGAAGTGTATTTTGTGTGTTTATTATGACTGCTCAAAACAATCCAATCAGCGAACCCAAACCTGACCTGCCACGACCGACTGCCCTTTGAAGGGTGTCCAGGCCAGACAAAATAAATGGCTAAGGGGCGTCGGCGTCCAGTCGTCCACTAGCAGACTAGACTAAGGGGGCTTGTTTGGAGGCAGTGGACTGTGTTACAGGGTGCGTCCCAAATGGCACCCTATTCCCTATGTAGTACACTACTTTTGACCAACTCCAATAGGGCTCTGTTTAAAACTAGAGCACCATATAGGGAATTAGGTGCCATTTGAGGCTCCTATAGGGTTGTAGGTCATGAACACAGTCAGTCCCATCAGTTAGCCTCATCCCTCTAAGGCAAGGGAGGGCAAAGTACGGCACTTTAATCCAGCACGCAATACATTTACAAAAAAAGAAGAATAAAAAAAAATTATACCTTTTTTCTCCCAATTTCATGGTAACCAATTGGTAGTTATAGTCTTGTCCCATCACTGCAACTCCCGTACGGACTCGGGAGAGGCGGTCGAGAGCCGTGCGTCCTCCGAAAAACAACCCAGCCAAGCCGCACTGGTTTTTGACACAATGCCCACTTAACCCGGAAGCCAACTGCACCAATGTGTCGGAAGAAACATTGTACACCTGGCAACCATGTCAGCGTGCATGCGCCTGGCCCGCCACAGGAGTCGCTAGAGCGCGATGGGACAAGGAAATCTCGGCCTGCCAAACCCTCTCCTAACCCGGACGATGCTGGGCCAATTGTGTGCCATCTCATGGGTCTCCCAGTCACAGCCAGCCGTGACACATCACTACAGACCTGGGATCGAACCCAGGTCTGTAGTGATGCCTCAAGCACTGCAATGCAGTGCCTTAGACCGCTGCACCACTCGAAGGCCCCGGCAAATTGATTTTAACAAACAAATTGGTCCCCCAAAAAATGCGTCCCTCCGTTGAATTTCAAAATCCCGATGTGGCCCGCGAGTGAAAAAGTTTGCCCAGCTCTGCTCTACAGTATGCGGTGCCTTCCTCCCCTCCCTTTGGACAGATAAGATGAGATTGATTGACTGCTTCATCTGCTGTGTTATCAAATATGAATTCCTGGGGCATCCTCAACCCTGTGCAACATCAGCACAGGTCGTGCACTGTATGATAGGTTGAGACAGAGAGGACAGAGTCTTCCAATGTTGCAAGGTGATAACTTTAAAAACCCATTTTGAGGAGCAGCAACAACACAACAGAGGGCTGAAGTTTACAATCGATCCCATGTCTCTCTCTTTGCAGTCAATCCATGTTATGAGTTGTCCTGGAAATACATTTTTGTGTTTGATGATTATAACTCACAGCCATAGTGCTGTCCTCAGCTACTCTCTCTCTCTCTCTCTCTCTCTCTCTCTCTCTCTCTCTCTCTGATTGTGACCTTGGTGGGGATTGAAACAAATCAATACTTTAACTGCTCCAGAAGAGGACATAAGTAGAACCCCTTTCAACTTGCAGGCGTTTGATTATGATTTATGTGCATATAAATCATTTCAATATCAGCCAGTGGGACCCCGCCTTATTGAGGAGCTTCTCTTCAGAGATGAATCTTGACATGTGATGAGAGAGTTACTTATTAGCCAATTTATTTTTGGCTTTGCAATGAAAGGATGCTCTTAGTTTGGTATGTTTTATTTTTGTTTGACGGAGCAACATTTCCTGGTCATTGAGCCTGGTCCATCCACCCAGACATTTTGTATGGCGTCTCTCAAGGTGAAAAGATCCTCCAGACAATAACTTTTCATTCATCTCCTCACGAGCGACCCAGATTAAAGAAGAGTGTGTGGCAAAGAAGGAAAGCTCGTTGTTGTCATGGGTGACCTACAAAACTAGGGCAAGCTTGACGACTTCTACAGAAATGAAAAGAAAAGCATGCTTTTCCACATTCCCCTGTTTAACATACTGGGGATGTACAGTCTGGGGAGTTGGTCGGTTGAAGAAGTCATTGAATATTTACAGTTTTTACACATCAAGTGGGCCAATCTGCTTCAATATTCAGTTTGTTTGTTGTGGAGTTTATCTTACTGATACTAGACAGTAGTACGCTCCAGCCATGCGAAGGCTTCCCTTATACTCCATCCCACAGGCATATCTTCTATTTATCATTAGCAAACGATCATGATCTGTATTAGCTTGCATTTAAGTCATAAAACACGTGCCTGCTGTGCAGAATGATGGTTGCCTTCCTTCCTGCTCTATCGATAGTCAGCATTTTTCACCAAACGGGCTACACAGTGACAGCCTGCACTGTGCATGGTGAACAGTGGTGTTTGCTAGTGATTTATCTTGGCTGCACCATATGGCACAGTGGGTATTAGTAAAGGTAGACTACAGTGATGATTAAGTTTGCCAGCATGGGGGCCAGGCTGGGCTGAGTTTGAAAGAAATCCTGGCTTCTGCATGTGACGTCTGAAATCCTTGAAGGGCTGAAAGCTCCCTCTTATCAATCTCGAAGTGCTCCTCCAGAACCAATTGAATTCAAAACTTCCAGTGTCTGCAGGGCCGGCCCTGGGCATATACGACATAGGATATATTTTTTTTTGGAACTCAGTCAGGGTCTCAACTTACTTTCTCTCTGCCCCATGGCAAAACGAGAGTAGAATTGCATGAAATTAGTTTTAAGATTGCTAAATGTTATGTCCGTCCCATAGGGGGGGGGGGGCTCCCAACCAAATCTCGCCTAGGGCCCCCAAAAGGCTAGGGCCGGCCCTGAGTGTCTGAAAGATGGGAGAAGGAAAGAAAAAAAGACATGGTACCACTGGAAAAACAATCATTGACAAAATATTTCTGTGTTTATTCCCCCTGAAACTAGAGGTGAACGTGTGTCACATTCCTGACCTGTTTTCTGTTAGTTTTGTATGTGTTAGTTGGTCAGGACGTGAGTTTGGGTGGGCAGTCTATGTTTTGTGTTTCTATGTTGGTAAATGGGTGACCTGATATGGCTCTCAATTAGAGGCAGGTGGTTTTCATTTCCTCTGATTGAGAGCCATATTAAGGTAGGTGTTTTCACATTGATTGTGGTGGGTGGTTGTCTCCTGTGTCAGTGTCTGTATGTTACGCCACACGGGACTGTTTCGGTATCGTTCGTTCGTTCGTTTTTGTATGTAGTCTGTTTCCTGTTCATGCGTTCTTCACGTTATATGTAAGTTCGTGTCCAGGTCTGTCTACATCGTTTATTTGTTTTGTAGTTTATCAAGTGTATTTCGTTTCGTCTTCGTCTTGTTTAATAAATCATTATGTCACATAACCACGCTGCATTTTGGTCGAATCACTACTCCTCCTCTTCGTAGGAAGAGGAGGAGGAATTCCGTTACAACGTGAGAAATGGTAGCAGCGATGCTAAGCGATTGAACATTTACAGCGCAAATCTTAACACAAGTCAAAACTTGAGCCTATTCCCTATATAGTGCACTTCTTTTGACCTGAGGCCCTGGTCAAAAGTAATGCACTATAAAGGGAATAGAGTGCCATTTGGAATGAAATCAAATATTGGTATACACCACTGTAGCTTATATGGATTTAAATGGGCTGTAGAAGTGTCCGGGTTTTCCCTCTTGCTAACTCCCTATATTCCACCCTGATCCTCTTCCTTCTGCTTTGTGTTAAATAAGTGCATTCACTTGATTTACTGAAGGATTAAGATCCTCCAAGACTCCAAATGCAACACACAGCGGAGAGACGAAAGGAGTATTTATCAGAGAAAGAAAGAACGTTTGGTACTGTAATGGTAAGGGGGGGATCTTCGCTTGCATTGTTTGGAGTTGGATAACACAGTGCCATGGTTTTTACATTACACTACTGAGAAAGCCAGGAAGGTAGAGTATGGGAGGGAGATGTACCGAACCTGCCCGTTTACATCACAGCTGTCGTGATTAATTTTTATACGGTATGATTCTACTCGCATGAAAACTGTGGATGGAAACGTGGTTTATATAGAGGAAATAGCACCACTTTACAAACAGAGTAGGCTTTAACTTCTTATGGCTGCAAGCCCGACGTCGGTACACTTATGACAACAGCCAGCTCAAGTGCAGGGCGCGAAATTCAAAATATATATTTTTTAAATATTTAACTTTCACACATTAACAAGTCCAATACAGCATATGAAAGGTACACATCTTGTGAATCCAGCCAACATGTCCGATTTTTAAAATGTTTTACAGGGAAGACACAATATGTAAATCTATTAGCTAACCACGTTAGCAAAAGACACCACTTTTTTTACTCCACCAGTTTTTTACTCCATCAGTAGCTATCACAAATTCGACCAAATAAAGATATAAATAGCCACTAACCAAGAAACAACTTCATCAGATGACAGTCTGATAACATATTTATTGTATAGCATATGTTTTGTTAGAAAAATGTGCATATTTCAGGTATAAATCATAGTTTACATTGCAGCTACAATCAGAAATTGCACCGAAAGCAGCCATAACACTTACAGACACCAACGTCAAATACCTAATTACTCATCATAAAACATTTCTGAAAAATACATAGTGTACAGCAAATGAAAGACAGGCATCTTGTGATTCCAGCCAATATTTCCGATTTATTAAGTGTTTTACAGCGAAAACAAAATGTAGCGTTATATTAGCTTAGCACAATAGCCAGAAACACTTGGGCGCCGACGACTAGTTCACATCTACGACAGATATATGAAATAGCATCATAAAATGTTTCTTACTTTTGCTGATCTTCCATCAGAATGTTGGACAAGGTGTCCTTTGTCCAGAACAGTCGTTGTTTGGATTTAGAACGGCAACTTTCCCTCTTCATTTAGCACGCGCACTAGCCAAGTGGCACGGATCTCTCCATCGTCAACAAAGTCAGAGAACGGAACACGGCAAAACTCCCGAAAAAATTTCAATAATCTGATTAAACTATATTGAAAAAACATACTTTACGATGATATGGTCACATGTATCAAATAAAATCAGAGCCGGAGATAGTAGTCGTCCATAACGGCAGCTAAACAGAAGGCAATCCCACTGTCCACCTCGCGCTCCCAAGAGTACCGGAAATGAGGGACACGTCATACAAAGAGCTTGTATTCCAATTCAGACCAAGATAAACACAACATTTCTTCTGTCACAGCCTCTTGACATCCAGGGGAAGGTCTATGAAGTGCACGTATACTCTTACGTATCATGCCCATGTATAGGCAGGAAGTAGAACAGAGCATCGATTTCAGACTTTCCACTTCCTGGTCAGGAAGTTTGTGCCAAATGAGTTCTGTTTGACTCACAGATATAATTCAAACGGTTTTAGAAACTAGAGAGTGTTTTCTATCCAATAGTAATAATAATATGCATATTGTACGAGCAAGAATTGAGTACGAGTGTCACGCCCTGGCCTTAGTATTCTTTGTTTTCTTTATTATTTTAGTTAGGTCAGGGTGTGACATGGGAAGTTTGTGTGTTTTGTCTAGTTTAGGGTGTGTGTATTGTTTAGGGGGTGTTGTATAGTGTATGGGGTTGTGTTCAGGAGAGAGTTCTAGGAAAGTCTATGGTTGCCTGGTTTGGTTCTCAATCAGAGACAGATGTCATTAATTGTCTCTGATTGGGAGCCATATTTAAGGCAGCCATAGGCTTTAGGTGATTGTGGGAGATTGTCTATGTTGAACGTAAGTAGCTTGTGTGTGCACTTTCGTTTGTAGCTTCACGGTTGTTTTGTATAGTTTGTATAAGTGTTTCGTGTTCATCTTCGTCGTAAAATAAAAGAAGATGTATTCATATCACGCTGCGCCTTGGTCCATTCATTCACCTCAAGACGACCGTGACAACGAGGCCGTTTGAAATGGGCACCTTTAATCAGAGCTACTCAATACTGCCCCTGCAGCCATAAAAAGTTAATCTCTGCAGGGTCTCAATTCTGTCTCACAGAGTCTCTTCTTTTCCATACAAAATGAAGAAGCATGCTTATTGAATTCACACCCACATGGTAAAACTGTTCATCAGTTTGATATTGATTTCTAGATTCTCGTAATGTAGATTTTGTGCAGGATCATCCTGATTTGATCAATCAAAGTCATGTCAATTTAGTTAGCACTATCACATTTTCCACTATTTCTTATAAATGTAATCCCCATCACCAATACTGTATGATCAGAGACCAATGCTGACTTCATTGTTTTGAGATTTACTGTATCTCATTAATTTAACTAACCAATCCAAACTTTTGCATATGTTTGTTGGGGAAAACCTTGTTCTATAATCTCTAACAGGCATTATTGTTGCCTCAGATGAATGGTCAATACAGCAAAGTTTTAAATTAGCATTCGTTTTAAATTAGAGGCTTTTGAAGAAGGGACTTTGTTTGAAACCATTCCCAGCTATCCTCTGTGTGTGGTGGGTATAAAACTGAAGTGTTGCCGGCTCAATACCACTCATACAATACTGGGCTAATTTAGATCACTTGCACTAAATATGTGTGCCAGCCAGTAGGTTCTTGTTCCCCTGGTAAAATCCCCCACACATTGGCCACATGGCAGCCAACTGGCTTTGTTGCGGTCTGAGAAGCTAACAATAGAGTAAAATAAAAGTGAGAGAATTACAAAGTAGCAGCAGTCAAATTGTGTCAAGTCCGAGTGAGTGTGCCAGCGACCAGCTGCATTAGCATAGTGCCATGGCCACAGGGGTCTGCTGACGGAAGTCCAGGAGGGGAGGCTGTTTTCTCTGTTCCCATGGTGGAAAAAAGGCTAGAACTGTCTGGTGTATTTAAATGATCATCTAATAATAACCTTTGCAGCATATCAAATTACGGTTGCAAGTAGTTGATATATTAGACTACTGTCTATAGATATTTGAGAAATACAAGTTTGGTTCCTTTCCACTTATTTCGCCAAAGCCACAGATTTGCTAAATAATGCCTCACACAAAGACTAGTTTGCTCTCTCAGAGAGGGTTGGTTCCCTAAGTGTTCCATGTGGAGAGAAGCCAGCCAGCCTCCAAAGTGAGAAAGCCAACCATCCGCCCAGAACTAAAACCCTAGCAGCAACTCAAAGCAATTTTCTGGCTATTTTGTTGATTTAATCCCTGGTTTGCGATGCTCAGGCACAGCGGAGCGTGTGTGTGTGTGTGTGTGTGTGTGTGTGTGTGTGTGTGTGTGTGTGTGTGTGTGTGTGTGTGTGTGTGTGTGTGTGTGTGTGTGTGTGTGTGTGTGTGTGTGCGTGTGTCTGCGTGTGTCTGCGTGTGTGTGTGTGTGCCTGCGTGTATGCATGTATGCCTGTGAGGTGGGGGGTAGCTTTTTCGTGCCCCCGAGGGCCCAGATCTCAGCGCTCCCATCAGCAGGCTACATTACTGCTCTTACTGTGCGTCCATCACGGAGGCACTCATCCCTGTCTGTCTAATCAGGGGCTGGCTGCTGAAGCTGAGATCAGCCGTGGGATCCCATTCGCTCTATCCCTGGGACTGGAGCTCATCTGTCAGACAGCCTAATCACACGTCAGCGCAGGTTCAGGAGACTGAGCAGAGAGCAGCAGAGCAGCGGCTCCTCACATCACAGGAGCTACTGCTCATGACCTCCCTGTGCCAGTGGCTGTCCTGGCTGTCAGGCTCCCGCTCTCTGTGTGTAGAGAAGATTTATGATTCGCTGCACACCGTTAGTATATTCTGTGTCACTCTGACCCTGTCTGCGGCAAGGCGGTAACCCCCTTTTCATCACCCCACGATAATGGAACTCCCGCCATTATATATCCATGGCTGAGTCCCAAAGGGCACCCTATTCTGTATACAGTGCACTACTTTTGACCAGGTCAGAAGAAGTGCACTACATAGGGAATAGGGTGCCCTTTGGGACGTACCCGTACGGAACATGTCTAGGGGCTCATGTCTAGTTAATGTTGAATTGGTGTTGAGTCGCAACAATGGTCTCTTTTTGGAACATATGGAGAACATTTTCTTTTGACTTGCTGAAAGCAATCCTACTTTTAGAGCAACCTGTGTATCTGTTCTTACTGAAGGTGAGAAACACCAAATAGATGGTGTCAGCATTTTGACAAAGTGCAGAAAAGTTACTGTGTAATTAGCTAGGGGGGGAACACCTCTTTTTTGAAGGCAGGAAATCGTTAAATGTGTATTTACCCTCCCCTTTATACTGACCAATAATGAGAAGGTAAAAAAACGTGTTACTTAATAGTTACTTAATTCCTGATTGTTCAGCATTGTCTTTACATACCCCATCCATATGTCAAGACTTGTTCTTGTGTCGATAAAGAACATGTAATGTATGCGCCACGTTCAAGCTCTGTTGCCCACAGAGGGGCATATTTTCACTAACATGCATTTTTTATGTAACAACAAGATCAAAGGACAGACCACAAGGTTTTACTGCCAGTCTCCAAACCATAACTCAATCTCAGCACATTTCCCAGCAGACCGTTACTCTTAAAAGAAGCAACATGTCTCGGGAGCCTAGAGAAACAGCCCAGTAACTTTTGGTGTGGAAAGAATCATGTTACCAAATTGAACTGAATGTTCGTCTGGAGACCATCCCAAATGGCACCCTATTCCCTTTACACTGCACTACTTTCAACCACTACTTTTGACCAGAGCCCAGGGCTAGTCAGTGCACTAAAAGTAGTGCCACTATAAAGGGAATAGGGTGCCATTTGGAATGCAACCCTGAACACCCGGCCAACCCCGCGCGGTGCGCTGCAGGGCTAGCCGGAACCCTGCAGATGGTCTCCCCCTCACCGGTTTTAATCTGTCAGCTTGGGTTGTGGTCTGGGGCGTCGGGAAGGGGAGGGAGAAGGTTAGTTCCATTTTCCCCACTCCCCACATGCAGGTGTTGCCTGCTGTTCATGGCAGCCTGTCATGAGAAACCCGGACAGAGAATAAAATCCCGCAGCACTCAAGGTCACAACTCGCCACCCCTGCAGTAATTGCCCCTGCAGTGTTGGTCCTCAGAGAAAATGTCTGTCTCCTCCACTGTGAGCAGGGGGGTTGAGATGGGGTGCAGGCAGGCAAGGAGATAACTAGGCAGAAAGGCAGGACAGGCAGACAAACAGACAGGCAGCAACAGGATCATGTATTGGAGGAGGTATTTTGTTAAATGAGACTGTGGAATGTTAATTGTTTTTGGTAGGATACTTTGACATTTCACTGTAGCCACATGGTCTGAAGTGAATCAGGCTGTTGTGTGTTGGTCACTGTCGGATCCATACTGGCTAGTAAGGGCAAACTAGAAATGTCAAGATGAACAATGAGTTTCATAACTTGAGAATTGAGAGTGGGTTGAGATTGTGCATTCAATATTTTATTAATAGATAAAGTAGCTACTGTTCTACAATCTCTCTCCTATTATTTTCTCTACTCTCTCTTACATACAGTTTATCTGAACCTTCTGCTTCGATTCACACGAGGCTTTCTTTTTTCCTTTGATTCTAGGATACAAGGGCATCTTCGCCATCTCACAGATAGAACGACTCCATTCTCCTGACAGATCACGAGCTCTCCCAGCAGGATTTGACAGGACCTGGTCACCATGGTGATGAAAGGCCTGCTCCTAGGCTGTGTGACCGTGACCGTGTTGCTCCAGCTCTCCAGCGCCGGCCTGGTCAAGAAGATCATCCGCCACCGCAGAGAGACCCTGAGAGACCCCTCTGAGAACATGACCCTGCCCCACCCTGACCAGCCAGTGATCTTCAACCACATCTACAACATCAATGTCCCCTCCAGCTCCCTGTGTTCCGTAGATGTGGAGAGCCCCGGAGGAACCGAGATCAAGCCCAAAGGAAGTCCAGTCCAGTCGGACATGCAGACCACAGAGCACCTGGAGCACACGGTGGACGGGGAGAACCAGATCGTGTTCACCCACCGCATCAACATTCCCAAGCAGGCGTGCGGCTGTGACAACCACATGCACGACATGAAGGACATCCTGAGCAGGTTGGAGATGCTGGAGTCTGAGCTGTCCAGCCTCAGAGAACAGTGTGGCAGTGGAACCAGCTGCTGTGGAGCTCAGATTACAGGTACAGTATAGTACAGTCGGTCTACAGACACTCTAGGCCAGTGTTTCCCAATCTTGGTCCTGACACACCTGATTCAACGAAAGGCTTTGATAATGAGTTGATTAATTGAATAATGTATGTTAGTGCTATGACAAAAACAAAAGGACCAGGATTTGGATTTGGAAACACTGCTCTCGGGGCAGTTAGTTGTAGTTTCGACATAGATAACATTTTTAGATTGGTCTTAATTCTTCTAAAGATCAATAACCCCTATTCAGACTTGGCTTTTGTCTTTGTGCATAGTATTTGTGATAGAACTTTTACTATTATAAATCACCTAAACTGAATTTTGTGTTGCTCCCTCCATGTTTCCTCAGGTGAGGTGGCCACCAAGCCTTACTGTAACGGCCGTGGTAACTTCAGCACTGAGACCTGCAGCTGTGTGTGTGAGCCCGGCTGGAAGGGACCCAACTGCACCGAGCCTGAGTGCCCCAACTTCTGCCAGGACCAGGGGCGCTGCATCGACGGCAAGTGTGTCTGCTTCGAGGGCTTCGATGGAGATGACTGCAGTATGGAGCTGTGTCAGGTGGACTGTGGGGACAACGGGGAGTGCATCGACGCCATGTGTATCTGTGAGGAAGGCTTCACAGGGAACGACTGCTCCCAGACCAACTGCCTGAACAACTGCCTGGGGCGTGGCCGCTGCGTGGACGATGAGTGTGTGTGTGACGAGCCGTGGACGGGCTACGACTGCTCCGAGCTCATCTGTCCCAACGACTGCTACGACCGCGGCCGCTGCGTCAACGGAACCTGCTTCTGCGAGGAGGGCTTTACCGGAGTGGACTGTGGGGAGCCTATCTGCCCCAGCAACTGTAACAACCGCGGGGTGTGCGTCAACGGCCAGTGTGTGTGTCACTCCGGCTACAGCGGGGAAGACTGCTCCAAGCTCACCTGCCCCAACGATTGTACTGAGAGAGGCCACTGTTTCAACGGGAGGTGCATCTGCGACCCAGGCTTCGAGGGAGTGGACTGTTCCATTTTGTCCTGCCCAGACAACTGCAGCAACAGAGGCCAGTGTGTCAATGGAGAGTGTGTCTGCAATGCAGGATTCGAGGGCGAGGACTGTTCTGAAATCTCCTGCCCTATGAAGTGTCTGAACCAAGGGAGCTGTGTGAACGGAGAGTGTGTGTGCAGTAAAGGCTTCGCGGGGGATGACTGCAGCATCAAGACCTGCCCCAAAGACTGCCTGGGACACGGCGAGTGTGTTGACGGCAAGTGTGTGTGCTTTGTGGGCTTCACAGGCAAAGAATGCAGCGAGCTGACTTGTCCCAACAACTGTCTGAACCGTGGCCACTGTGTCAATGGCCAGTGTGTGTGCAACCAGGGCTTTGCTGGGGAGGACTGCAATGAGAAGACGTGTCCCAATAACTGCCTGGAGAGGGGTTACTGCGTGGACGGGAAGTGTGTGTGCTTCGAGGGATTCCAGGGCCTGGACTGTTCTCTGCTGACCTGTCCAGGAGACTGCGAGGACCAGGGGAAATGTATGAACGGAGTGTGTCTGTGTAACGAAGGCTTCATCGGAGAAGACTGCTCTGAGGGTAAGAAACACAGTCTGCGTCCCAAATGGCACCCTATTCCCTTTATAGTACACTATGTTCAGGGGTGTAAAATACTTAAGCAAAAATACTTTAAAGTACTACTTAAGTAGTTTTTTGGGGATATCTGTACTTTACTTTACTATTTATATTTTTGAGAACTTTTTATTTTACTCCACTACATTACTCCATACATTTTCCCTGACACCCAAAAGTACTCGTTACATTTTGAATGCTTAACAGGAGAATGGTCAAATTCACACACTTATCAAGAGAACATCCATGGTCATCCCTACTGCCTCTGATTTGGCAGACACACTAAACACAAATGCTTAATTTGTAAATTATGTCTGAGTGTTGGAGTGTGCCCAACTATCTGTAAATTTAAAAAAAACAAGAAAATTGTGTCGTCTGGTTTGCCATACATAAGGAATATGAAATTATTTATACTTTTACTTTTACTTTTGATACTTAAGTATATTTTTCAAATTACATTTACTTTTGTTACTTAAGTATATTTAAAATCAAATACTTTTAGACTTTTACTCAAGTAGTATTTTACTTTCACTCTTATTTGAGTCATTTTCTGTTAAGGTATACTTTTACTCAAGTATGACAATTGGATACTTTTTCCACCACTGACTATATTTGACTAGGGCCAATACGCTCTGGTAAATAGTAGTGCACTATATAGGAGAAAGAGATTTCCTTTGGTTGATGAGAGTATTGTTTGATGTGATGTCATTTGTTTATGTTGGCTGATATTTTGAAGGAACATTTCCACATGATGACATTCATTGAAGTGCTAATGTGTCTGGCCTCACAACATTGTTTATATTGATTTAAATTAATAATATTGCAGTTTAATGTGGTTGTCGAATGATGACATATGGGTTGAAGTTTTCCAAGGCTGTCGGCTTCATCATGGAGAATTGATGATTTGGTTGAAGTTAGGTCATTAGTAGCCGCAAAATAACTCAGATCAGAGAAAAATGTCAAATTATACTGTTGAAGCCCACCCTCTATTGAACTGTAGTTGTGTTGCTGTAATTTTCATACAAAAAAATATTCACTATCTTGACATTTTAATTTCCCTGCTTCCATGATATAAACAAGCTTCCATGATATAAACAACAAAAAAACAATTATCACTTCTAAAAATATGAATATGTCCCCTAACATGTTGTTGTTTTGTGTCTCTCCAGTGTCTCCACCCAAGGACCTGACAGTGCTAGAGGTCACCCCGGAGACAGTGGACCTCTCCTGGGTTAACGAGATGCAGGTGTCAGAGTACCTGGTCACCTATGTGCCAACCGCCCTTGGAGGCCTGGAGCTGGACATGCGTGTGCCTGGGGACAAGAAGACTGCCACCATCAGTGAGCTGGAGCCTGGTGTGGAGTACCTGATCAGTGTCTTCGCTGTCCTCAACAACAAGAGGAGTGTCCCTGTCAGTGCCAGGGTGGCAACACGTAAGTCAGGAGTAGCGTAACTTTGACCCAAGATGCTGACCTTGGGTCAGTTTAGCATTTTCCCCACTAATGGTTAAGGTTAGGATTTGGGGAGGGGATCCTAGATCTGTACCTAGGGTAAAATTCACCCCAGGGCCATAAGACACCTCTACGGTGCCCACATTTGGACATTCTTTGTCTCAGCAGGCACTCATGATAAGGCTGACTAAAGTCTGACTGAGACTGTCCTAATATGGACACCGTACAACCTTAACCTTTGATGCCTGACTGCTATGGGGTAATGCAAAAATGCCATTCATTAAGGGCAGTCAATAAAAATCCAATGTAACTTTTAATATCAACAAATTGATTACAGGGCTAATGCGAAAATCTGTTGCCAATGTAATTTCATTAAATCACTAATTTGTACCTGGGATGGTGCAGTTTTTCAATGTTGCCCTTAATCTACCCGTCATTGGAACCAGCTGGCCGTGAGTCCATGTCTGCGTCTCAATGGCGCCCTATTCCTTATAGTGGACTACCTTGACCAGCGCCCATAGGGCTGGCTCTGGTCTAATCAGTGTACTGTAATAGGGAATAGGGTGCCATTTGAGATGTAGCCATGTGCTGGGTGTCCTGAGGGTTAAGTAAACAGAACATCAAATATGGTCTTATTTGTCCGTCTCATCCCCTTAGATCTCCCTGAGCCTGAGGGACTCAAGTTCACATCAGTGAGGGAGACTGCAGTAGAGGTTCAGTGGGACCCGTTGGACATCCCCTTTGATGGCTGGAACCTCATCTTCAGAAACACTGTGAGTTAGCAACAGTGGATCCCTCATCTTCAGAAACACTGTGACTTAGCAACAGTGGATCCCTCATCTTCAGAAACACTGTGACTTAGCAACAGTGGATCCCTCATCTTCAGAAACACTGTGACTTAGCTACAGTAGATGCCTCATCTTCAGAAACACTATGAGTTTGCAACAGTGGATCCCTCATCTTCAGAAACACTGTGAGTTAGCAACAGTAGATGCCTCATCTTCAGAAACACTATGAGTTAGCAACAGTAGATGCCTCATCTTCAGAAACACTATGAGTTAGCAACAGTGGATCCCTCATCTTCAGAAACACTGTGACTTAGCAACAGTGGATCCCTCATCTTCAGAAACACTGTGACTTAGCAACAGTGGATCCCTCATCTTCAGAAACACTGTGACTTAGCTACAGTAGATGCCTCATCTTCAGAAACACTATGAGTTTGCAACAGTGGATCCCTCATCTTCAGAAACACTGTGAGTTAGCAACAGTGGCTCCCTCATCTTCAGAAACACTGTGAGTTAGCAACAGTAGATGCCTCATCTTCAGAAACACTATGAGTTAGCAACAGTGGATCCCTCATCTTCAGAAACACTGTGAGTTAGCAACAGTAGACCATTCATCTTCAGAAACAGTGTGAGTGGGCAGCACGCCCCTCTCCTGTCTCCCATGGTGCATTGCATGTTGTTAATGGAGCTCTCTCTACCTATTCCACAAGGAGGAGGTTGAGATCTTCAGAAGCCCACAGCCTATCATTATCCCTGTTTCCCTGTGGAAGAAACCATATACGCCCCATAACAGGACAGACACCCACTCCAAGCTTCAGTAATTGCCCTAGCTATGTGTCTGCGTCCCAAATGGCACATAATTCTCTATATAGTGCACTACTGTTGACCAGAGCCCTATAGGTCTATGGGTCCTGGTCAAAAGTAGTGCACTATATAGGGAATAGGGTGTAGGGTGCCATTTGGGAGGGAGATTATGTGAAACAGGGTTAGTATTTCATGGAAAATAGTTTAGCCGAGACAGTATCCAAAGACTGTTTTCTTAAAGTCTCTAAGTTCAAATGTGACTAAATGTTCTGCGAGGCTTCTATTGACAGCTCTAATGGCCATGTACTGCAGCCATGAGGCACAGAATGATTATTGTTTCTTAAAGCTTTTTTTCTTTTCAAGAGCCTTTGAGAAATAGTCCTAGGACATGAAAGCCACAGTTCATTACATTCAGCTCCACACACTCTACTATAGTTCCACCATCACAGACAGGACCCCTGAGTATGATGTGGCTGACCTATTCCCACACCAAGTGTTTTTGTCCCAAATGGCTCCCTACTCCCTATATAGTGCACTACTTTTGACCTGAGCCCAATTGGCCCTGGTCAGAAGTAGTGCCCTGTAAAGTGAATAGGGTGCTATTTTGGGAAGCTGCCTAAGTCTAAGCTTGCCTTTGAGGTGGGTAATGATAGATACACTAGATAGATAGGTACTTTATTAATCCCCAAGGGGAACTGTGCCATTATGAAACATGCCATATCATTTTAATGATTGGAGTTGTTTGGTGTCGGCAGAAAGAGGAGAACGGGGAAATTCTGAACTCCCTGGGCAGCCCTGACACCATGTTTGAGCAGTCTGGGCTGGGACCTGGTCAGGAGTACGAGGTCAAACTGGAGGTGGTGAAGAACAACTCCAGCGGACCCCCAGCACGCAAGAACGTTTTCACAAGTGAGTGTACATCCATTTGTTTACAGGACAACATTTTACTCCTCCAGGCAAATAACCCCCCCCCCCCCCCCCAAGTATATGCACTTGGTGGCACTGTGATACCCAAGGTTTACAGAATCATATATACAGTAGGCCTTTGATTTAATGCCTCAAGGCTTGAATGTCTTATCTCTGAAGAAGCTTTGAATTAAATGTTCAGAATTCATTCAGAATTAGATTTTTTTTCATACCTGCCAATGCGGGCTACACACAATTACAGGTAAATAACTAATTCAAATATGGAGAGCTTCACACAGGGACCTGCCAGCATCAAGTCTACTGTAATGCTTGTATTCATGACATATTTGCATGGGAATAAGCCATAAACCCCTCTTACGCCATTCTGACCTGCATACATTTTTAAATATGATTTACATCAATACAGACAGACTCAGAAGCGGCTTTCAGCTGTCAAAGTTACACACAGAAACACATTGTCACCTTGATCCAATAGATTTCTTGAATATCCCCTCTGCTGCAGCTCTGAGATTGTGTCCTAAATGCCACCTTATTTCCTATGTAGTGCGCTACTTTTGACCAGGGTCCTATGGGACTAGTAGTGCACTATGTAGGCGACAGGGTACAATTTAGGATGCAGTCGGACAGTCGGTAGAAGGCATCCTGAAGTTCCAACATTGAGTGATTAGCTCATTACTTTTCATATCATCGTCTTGATTTACTAGAGGCAGTAAAAAGCCATCACTACCCCCTTGGAAGGTTTAACAGTTATGAGGAAATAATACTTCCATCAGGGTGCTGCTATCAAGGCTAATGGCTTGTATCAGTGAGAAGTACTTTGGGTTTGTGATCAATATAACTACAGGTTTTGGGGTTGAAACTATACTCCAACTGCCAGCTTGGTTCCCACCAACCCTCTCACCAGCCAAGCTATTTTTAGGTGGCTCGAGGGGAGGTTAAAATACACTGCACCACCAACACATTCAAGACTGGTAGTCATCGAGAATGGTGTTTTGTTATATATATTTTTTTTTAAAGCTTTGTGGAACATTCCAGCACTGAAATGGGATCTGAACAGAGTGTGAGCTTTTGACCCTGCCCCAGAGAGTTCTGTTACAACCAATCAGAATAAGGCCATTTCAATATGCTGAAGAAAATGTTCTTCACAAGGTTCTCTACTAACCTTTATGGCCTCACCTCCATCCCAAAGCAAGGTCAGACTCTCTCTGCTTATTTATGGTTTGATAACTACCCCCGGTTTGCCAGAGTAAACGGAGCAAGGCAAGGAGAAGCCATTAGCCACCTGACATTCTCCTCTTATAGACCTCCTCTGTAGGATCGGAGGGTACTTTGTAAGTTAACGCATTGACTGTCACTATAGGACTAGCATTTACAACGTGTGTGAAGTCTATGGAGCTGTTGAACAATGGAACCTGAGCACCATACTGGGTGGTGTTAAGCACACACACACACACACACACACACACACACACACACACACACACACACACACACACACACACACACACACACACACACACACACACACACACACACACACACACACAGCAGCACTGGGATGGGGTCCCCTATATCTCCATGTCACTCAAGGCTTCTTTATGTCTGCCATTAACACACATTGACATACTGTAGTGGGATTTGCATTCTGGGGGTCTAATTGCATGGAGTGATCCCGTCCCCCCCTCACTCTCCCCTTCCCCTCCCCCCATGGTATGTATGTGTGTGGGATGGAGGCACCACTTTGGAGACAATCACAACCGCTCATATGCACGCACACACATGCACACACGCACACACACACACGCGCACAAGCACACAGCCAGTCTCATTGGGGGTTAAATCTGTGTTAAGCTCCAATGCAGGTTCCATGTCTTATCTCCCTTTTGCAGAAGGTTTGACTTTCCTGAAGTTGCTGAAAGTGACAAATCAATTCCATCACACTGTAGGGAAAGTGCCTTTCATGCTCCAGGTTTTGATGTGTACTTACATGAACAACCGCATGCATGGATGCATACTAGAAAATGCAGTGTTTTCAAACTGTTATTGGTAGTACATGCTCTCACTATTCATATTCAACCCTGTAGCAAAGGTTCTGATGAGAGCTCACACTCTCTAACCTGGATTCCAAGTCTCTCTGCCCGATCCTTGTTGTCTTACCTGGGCACCTGCACCCAGTACCACTTCCTCCCTTGCCCAGTGCATTCCTAAATAGGCAACCTGCCTTAATTTAACAACCAAACCCCCTTCTTTGGCCTACGAACCTTATGAATGCTTACTAAATGCTTATTAAATGGGATTCGACCCAAATAGCACCATATTCCCTATATAGTGGACTACTTTTGAGCCGGTACCATAGGGCTCTAGTCAGAAGTAGTGCTCTATATAGGGAATAGCACCCTGTGTTCACCCCACCCCCTTTTCTGGCCTCCTCTCTCTGCAGAGATCGATTCGCCCAGAGAGGTGGATGTGCGTGACGTAACGGACACCACAGCGCTGGTGACCTGGTTTCTGCCGGTGGCCATAGTGGACGGGGTGAGCGTGACCTACGGGCCCAACGACAACCCCTCAGACAGGAACACAGTGGAGCTGTCCTCCAGCGACACACAGTACCACCTGGGCAGCCTGAACCCTGACACAGAGTATGAGGTGTCTCTCATGGCCAAGAGGGGAGAGATGACTAGTGTGCCTGTGTCTGAGAACTTCCTAACAGGTAAGACACAAGTAATGTCCCAATTGGCACCCTATTCCCTTTATAGTGCACTACTTTTTTTTATCATGGCCCATTACTGCTCTGGTCAAAAGTATTGCACTATATGGCAGGGTTGGGGTCAATTCCAATTTAATTTGAAATTCCAATTAAATTCTTGATTTCACTCATGAAGTGGAGAATGTACATTGAATTCAATTCGAATTTCAACAATCGTCAATTTACGCAATTGGAATTGAATTGTGATTAGACTGTTTGAATTAGAATTGTAAAAACATTTAATCTTTGTAATTGAATTGAATTGAATTCAATATTTGTATATGTCCCAGTTAATATAATTAATGCAGTATCAAAAGTTGACTACATGATTTGTTTAAGTAATTTCAACTTGTATTTCTATATTTCCAGTACAGCTAGGCTGTCTGAACAGATCAGCCTGAAAGCCTGAGGGAATTTAATTTGAATTTGAATATGTAGAAGTTCTGGGGATAATATTGAATAGGTGAATGAATTATTGGAATTACCTAACATTGGAATTGAGAGGAATTGAATGATCTAAGAATTCAAATAATTGAATTAAATGGAATTTACAGGGATGGAATAGAATTAGAATTGAATTTGTGGAATTGACCCCAATCATGCTATATAGGGAATAGAGTTCCATTTGGGATGCAGCCAAGGAACCTGGAACAAGCCTTTCAAACAGCACTAGGGTTGCAAAATTCGGTTAAAAAAAAGTGGTGGTCTGTTCTCAACTGGGTGTCTGGACCACACATGGTACTGTATTTACATAAGGATCATACCATTCCCACTCCGACTGATCTGTGACTGGATGTGTTCCAGACCTGGATGCCCCGCGGGATCTGCAGGCGGTAGAGCTGACTGACGAGAGCATCACTCTGGAGTGGAAGAACAGCCAGGCTAAAGTAGACAACTACCGCATCAAATACGGCCCCCTCTCTGGAGGAGACCACGGGGAGCTGCTGTTCCCTACCGGACCCCTGGACACCACCCAGGCCAAGATCAGTGGTAAGTGATCTCATTTGAATATCTGTAAAACCCTGGCGAAGGCAAAGGGCTCAAATGCGTTAGTTATATCAATAAAGATATTTTTATTATTTTATCTACTTCAACTACCCTTCAAGAGTTTCTCTTCCAAACAACTTCCTAGTCACTTCAGTTAGCTCCTCAATTCAATCAGCTTTGTTGGGGAGCGAGGTAGTGGTGGTGTTCCGTTCCCTTTGGTAAGACAGAACCCATCCCACTAGTCCAGAGTTACAGGATGCTGTGGTGGTGGTGATGTTGAGTAATGTCTGGTGGTGCTAGTCTCGTTTCCCACTCTACAGGAAGTGAGGAAGTGAACTGTGCTTCTGGTACAGTTTCAGTTTTTAGATACTTTTGTTTTCTTTGAGTTTACATTAACTCATTAACTCTTTGTAACGCTCGTCGTATGAAGTAGAGGGAGACCAAGGTGCAGCGAGGTAAGCGTTCATGATTTTTAATCAAACTGAACACTGAAACAAAAAAACAAAGTAGAACAAAACGAAACAGTTCTGTCAGGTGCAGACACAAAACAGAAAACAACTACCCACAAAACACAGGTGGGAAAAAGGCTGCCTAACTATGATTCCCAATCAGAGACAACGATAGACAGCTGTCCCTGATTGAGAACCATACCCGGCCAAAACATAGAAACACAAAACATAGAATGCCCACCCCACATCACACCCTGACCTAACCAAATAGAGAAATAAAACGGCTCTCTAAGGTCAGGGCGTGACACTCTTTTTAAAAAAGGATTGAAAAAGTATTTCTTTTAATGTGATAACAGCTTTAAAACAACCATGCTATCTTTGTGTAAATTAATAGATATTGTTTGTCAATGTAAACGGCGGCGGCGCTCTGCCAACTATTCAGCCGCCAAGCATTTGTGGTCCTCTTTCAAAAATGTTCTGCATTATATTCAATGCACTTACAGTATTTCCAAATGGCCTGCTTTGTTTTTGTGTCGTGAAACGTTTGCCCGGGCACAAAAGCCCCCCAATTTATTAGAAAACAGCCAAAAGGAGAATGCAATTCGGGCTTTAAATGAAATAACACTGCTGCTTGTTTCAATGTGAGCTCCATCCTGGTCAAACAAGAAAAGCAGGGAGGGCTTTTTTTCATCCGCATGCGTCGGCACCCAGAATGCACCATGCTTTGAGGTGGGCGGACGGACGTGTTTTTCAAGATTCCAAACCAGTAATAGTGTCCTTGGGAGGCCCATCCCCTGTATATAAGGCAGTGTGTGCATCCCAAATGGCATTCCATTATCTACATAGTGTTTTACTCCCTACATAGTGCACTACTCAAAAAAAGTGCACTCTGTAGGGAATAGGGTGCCATTTGGGACACACCCAGTGTTTCTATTTCGCTGACTGACGTCCCCCTCCGCTCCTCTCTGATCCTCACACACCTCAGCACTTTTTTCACACAGTTATTATCTGTAATTGCCTTCACGCTTGTGATTTTATTGATAATGAGTTTCCTCTGCATTAGGTGTAATTTCATGCTGCAAGACTCCTAGTGCTTGGCTGCCTAGTGACCTCTGTGGGAGTTAATAAAGGAAATAAGGGCAGTTGGACTGAGGGCTGTTAATTGCACCGCACACAGCGATCTCAAAAGCCTCTTATATCACAGCAAATGTTGTTTCTGGCCCATACAGAGCCTCTTCTAGAGCCATCAGGGCAAATAGAGGTTCCAAATACAGGTTCCAGGATGAAGAGGCTGAAACCCAATTATGCTTGAATCTTTTTTTAGGCAATTAAGACCTTGAAGAGCTTGAGTCTTTTTCATTGTTGTCGAAGCTATTAGCTGCAAACAGCTGAGTGTTTTTCTATTACACTATTTTCATAGATCAAAACCTGATCATTGGTCAATACAACAAAAATATGTTCCTCATACTCTGTTTGCATACATCCGGTACAACACGTGTTATTTGTCTGTGTGTTGTGTAGGCCTGAGACCTGGGACAGAGTATGGGATGGGAGTGACTGCCGTGAAGAGTGAGCGTGAGAGCCTTCCTACCACCACCAATGCCGTTACTGGTGAGATCTATTCACTTTTACTGTATTGTAAATGAATACATTGTGTTGTTTACTGTCATGGATAGTAGTAGGAATCTACTAATTATAATTCCCATTCAACTATTTACCTCCTACAATCCACAAATAGTTATCTCCACTTGTCTTGCACAATTTGAAAACCACAGTCAGACATCCTAGTCTTGTTAGCCTGAAATACACTCCTTCTATATTTCCTATTCTATATTCTATATTCTCCTTCTATACTATGTATTCTATATTCTTCGTCTATTTCATATTATTTGTTCTATATTATCCTTCTATGTTCTATATTCTCTTTCTATACTTCATATTATTTGTTCTATATTCTCCTTCTATATTCTAATCTTCAGCATTGGATGCGCCTAAAAACCTTGAGGTGGAGTCTTCCACTGAGACTCAGCTGGTGCTGGTGTGGCAGAAGCCGGTGGCTAAGATCGACAAGTACAAGTTGCTATATGTGTCAGCCGACGGGTACAGGGCTGAGTTGACGCCCTTCTCCAATGACATCAAGTTCACCCTGAGGAACCTGACGGCTGGCATGCTGTACACTATAACCCTGACCGCTGAGAGGGGACACAAGCAGAGTGGCCCCGCAACCATCTCAGCAGCAACAGGTCAGTGAGGACTATTCTAGCCTTGTCCCATACATAGAATTAGAATGAATAGAGCAGGTATCCCCATTCAGGTCAGTTATGCCATAATGGGAGGACTGGCGGCCATATTGAGTGTCCCCTCATTCTATTTACAGTATATGGTCCCATACTGCAGTAGCCACAGGTCAGTGTGGACAGAACCTCTCCAAACCTGGTCCCATACATATCTTTTTATGGTCTCAGAATGTACAGTATGTATACAAGCCACAGGTCAGTGTAAACAGTACTGGAATTGTCAAGCCAAATCTTCAATTTAATTGACAATAACTGTCTTGACAATGACGAGTTGGCAAGAGCACAAACTAATCTGGAACCAGGCTAACAGTACACCTCTCCTAGCCTGGTTCCAGACTGTATGTACAGTATCTAACTCTATCTTCATTGGCTAAAGCACAAACAGACTGGACGACTAGGCTACATCTCTTCACATGATGAGTTTTAGAAAATAATTATGTTAGGCTATACCTTAGCACTACCACTATTCATCTTCCATTTATATTAACTATCAACAATCTCTTACTGTATCTTAAAAAGCTATAGGAGGGATTTACACTGTCCATCATCCATGTTGATGCTGTATAGTAGGGGTATTGAAGAAAGCACATTTTTTTATTCTGTGAGAATCAGTTTGGGCTGTGTTTTGTGAGGTTTGGTGCTGTAGGGTTTTTTATTATATGGTTTTGTACTGTAGGACCCCAGCCCTTTTCTCATTAACCAAAGATTCCGTTTTGCTCTCGAGGCCTGCAGCCAAACCTAGGCAATGAATTGAATTCATTGTTACTACTTTTCTGTCTGTCTCTGTTTCCCCCCTCAAGCCTTTAATTTAACTGAATGTGGGTTTATTTGACTTATTTTACTGAAATAAGGAAAGAAAAATAAAAGATGATTGTGATTTTTTTTTCCGCTAGCCCCAGTGGTCAGGGTGCTTCCAAACCAAACATTTGAGAAGAAAGTCCTCCAGTTATGTAACAGGGTAGCCATTCATATGTATGGCTATGGGCAAAAATTGAAAACGCTGGGATGGAAAACGCTGGGATGGTTCAGAATAACTTTATTTTGTTGAATCTGTGTCCCATGCTGCCAAGGTGCAGAATGGAGGCAGTGTGTGTGTGCTCCATACAAAGCTCATACATGTGATAATTGTTAGAGTGAGCCCATTCCCCTGTGTTTTTTGTATGATTTGACCACGATGAACTGTGGGTCTGTCAGATAAAAGGACACATGCGGGAGCCTCTGTTAAAACATTGTGTCTCCGAAATGAACACTCCTCTAATCCGCATACAGCATTCGTTCCTCCGACCGTTTTTAGCGTCTCCAGACGGGTAATGCAAACACAAAGCATGCTGCATGTTAGCAGGGATATAAAGGGATTGGACAAGGGGAGAGGGGTGTGGTGGTTGCCCACCCTTTCGCCCCCACCCCAGGTCTGGGCCTTACTTGTGTTTGACAATCATCAGGCATTGAAAGGATTACAAGAACCTGAGTTCAAGTGTTTGGAGGCCCACTGGAGTGAGCAAATAAGAAACACTATACCTCTGGCGGGGAAAAACGCTCAGGAACAGCGGTTCTGAATTTTGAATGCTGAGCAAGTAAATGCTGAGCAAGTAACCAAAATTGATTTGATATAATAAATCTCCCGGTAAATTGAAAGTACCAGATCCGTCCAGCAGTCAGAAATGTACAGGAAGATCAGGAGACAATAAACCTGCAGTTTTACCATCATTTAGGCTAATCTGCAAATTCAGGGACTCACCGAGTTGTGGGGAGCCTTTGTGTAAACGGAAGACTCAGGCACAATGAGAGAAAACTGTTTGATTGATCATATCTTGAGCAATAGTCAAAGGAGTCAATAATCTGATTGGAATAATAGAATAAACACATCAGAATGTATTGGCTTTAGTGCCCTGCACACACCATACAGACTATGACGTATAACCCTAGAGTGTAAACAAAGCCTTATTAAGATTCTGCTGTACAGAACCCTCTTCTTTAGTAGTTTGGTGATGGTTCCATACGCCCACGTGAACCAGTGGCGGTCAGTGCCGTTTAAGATGAGGGAGGATGATTATTTTTTTGTGGGCATGGCCTTATTTATATTACAGCATATTGGATGACTGTCATTCATATTCCGTTCACCCAGCTCAATGTAACATCGACAGGTTTAGGCCAGGGTTTCTTGAACTATGGTTTGGGACCCAAAGTGGGCCCTGAGCATGTGAGCCAGTGGAGGCTCCTCAGAGGAGGAAGGGGAGGACCATCCTCCTCAGTGAATACATAAAATAAAATAAATTGTAAACAGAGTAAACTATACAAAATATACTAAATATATATATATAAAAAAAGGCACGTTTCTTTTTTTGCTGAGTTTTTATATATATATATGTATATATATATATATATATATATATAAAAACTTTATATATATATATATATGTATATATATATATATATAAAAACTCAGCAAAAAAAAGAAACGTGCCTTTTTCAGGACCCTGTCTTTCAAAGATAATTCGTAAAAATCCAAATAACTTCACAGATCTTCATTGTAAAGGGTTTAAACACTGTTTCCCATGCTTGTTCAATGAACCATAAACAATTAATGAACATAGACCTGTGGAACGGTCGTTAAGACACTAACAGCTTACAGACGGTAGGCAATTAAGGCCACAGTTATGAAAACTTAGGACACTAAAGAGGCCTTTCTACTGACTCTGAAAAACACAAAAAGAACGATGCCCAGGGTCCCTGCTCATCTGCGTGAACGTGCCTTAGGCATGTTGCAAAGAGGCATGAGGACTGCAGATGTACTGTGAGACGCCTAAGACAGAGCTACAGGGAGACAGAACGAACAGCTGATCGACCTCGCAGTGGCAGACCACGTCTAACAACACCTGCACAGGATCGGTACATCCGAACATCACACCTGTGGGACAGGTACAGGATGGCAACAACAACTGCCCGAGTTACACCAGGACACACAATCCCTCCATCAGTGCTCAGACTGTCCGCAATAGGCTGAGAGAGGCTGGACTGGGGGCTTGTAGGCCTATTGCAAGGCAGGTCCTCACCAGACATCACTGGCAACAACGTTGCCTATGGTTACACTGAGGCCTGTACTCTGGAGCGGGATCAATTTGGAGGTGGAGGGTCCGTCATGGTCTGTGGCGGTTTGTCACAGCATCATCGGACTGACCTTGTGGTCATTGCAGGCAATCTCAACGCTGTGCATTACAGCTGTGCATTACAACCTCCCTCATGTGGTACCCTTCCTGCAGGCTCATCCTGACATAACCCTCCAGCATGACAATGCCACCAGCCATACTGCTCGTTCTGTGCGTAATTTCCTGCAAGACAGGAATGTCAGTGTTCTGCCATGGCCAGCGAAGAGCCCGGATCTCAATCCCATTGAGCACGTTTGGGACCTGTTGGATCGGAGGGTGAGGGCTAGGGCCATTCCCTCCAGAAATGTCTGGGAACTTGCAGGGCCTTGGTGGAAGAGTGGGGTAACATCTCACAGCAAGAACTGGCAAATCTGGTGCAGTCCATGAGGAGGAGGTGCACTGCAGTACTTAATGCAGCTGGTGGCCACACTAGATACTGACTGTTACTTTTGATTTTGACCCCCCCTTTGTTCAGGGACACACTATTCCATTTCTGTTCGTCACATGTCTGTGGAACTTGTTCAGGTTATGTCTCAGTTGTTGAATCTTGTTATGTTCATACAAATATTTACACATGTTAAGTTTGCTGAAAATAAACGCAGTTGACAGTGAGGACGTTTATTTATTTGCTGAGTTTATATACACTACCGTTCAAAAGTTTTGGGTCACTTACAAATGTCCTTGTTTTTGAAAGAAAAGCTAATTTTTGGTCCATTACAATAACATCAAATTGATCAGAAATACAGTGTAGACATTGTTAATGTCGTAAATGACTATTGTAGCTGGAAACGACAGATTTTTTATGGAATATCTACAGAGGCCCATTATCAGCAACCATCCCTCTTGTGTTCCAATGGCACGTTGTGTTAGGTAATCCAAGTTTATCATTTTAAAAGGCTAATTGATCATTAGAAAACCCTTTTGCTATTATGTTTGCACAGCTGAAAACTGTGGTTCTGATTAAAGAAGCAATAAAACTGGCCTTCTTTAGACTAGTTGAGTATCTGTAGCATCAGCATTTGTGGGTTCAATTACAGGCTCAAAATGGCCGGAAACAAAGAACTTTCTTCTGAAACTCATCAGTCTATTCTTGTTCTGAGAAATGAAGGCTATTCCATGCGAGAAATTGCCAAGAAACTGAAGATCTCGTACAACGCTGTGCACTACTCCCTTCACAGAACAGCGCAAACTGTTTCTAACCAGATTAGAAAGAGGAGTGGGAGGCCCCGGTGCACAACTGAGCAAGAGGACAAGTACATTAGTGTCTAGTTTGAGAAACAGACGCCTCACAAGTCCTCAACTGGAAGCTTCATTAAATAGTACCCGCAAAACACTCATCTCAATGTCAACAGTGAAGAGGCGACTCCGGGATGCTTTGACGTCCTCCAACCTATCAGAGCTCTTGCAGCATGAACTCACATTTTGTCCACCCAATCAAAGGATCAGAGAATGAATCTAGTACTGAAAGCATAAAATACAGCTAGCTAGCACTGCAGTGTATAAAATGTGGTGAGTTGTTGACTCAAAGAGAGATAAAGGCAATAGTCGAACAGTTTTGAACAAATTAATTTCTTCCAAAATGAAGGAGAGACAAGAGAAAAATAGAGAGAGAGAGTTCTTCATTTTTTTCACTTTCTATTTCACTTACTTAGCTAGCAAATGCAGCTAGCCTACTGAAACACCCTGCTCAAACAGAGGAATGATATGTTAGCTAGAACACAACACTGGAACTTTTCCAATTAAAGGTAAGCTTTTGGTTTACTAATATATTGCCACCGGGGCCCGCCGGTGTAACTGCTTACTGACTGTACACTGTAACGTTACTGCATGATTGTAGCGGGTTTACTAACGCGTTAGTTCTATCAGCTATGCTGACTATGATGTTACCACAGATAGAACAATGAGTTTAGTTATACATATCTTTGTTGTTACTTTAGCAACTATGGTGACAACGATGTAGGCTGTGTGTAGCGGTTTGGCTTGGAAGGTTTTTTTCGCCTGGTCACATACAGCTAATGTGCATTGAAGTCCACAAGTGAAGGGAAGAGGTGAGAGGAGGAGAGCGCATGAAAATAAATATAACATGGCTGCTATGAAAGTGAACTGTGTTTACACGTGATCAGGGGTGTATTCATTCCACCGATTCTGTTGAAAAACTATTTCTATATCAGCTAGATGCAGGCAAGAGTGTGCACGGCGGTATTCAATGTCACTGTCAGTCCATGTGTCACTGTCTGTCATCTTAAATTTGTCTCTCGACCTGTGTGCACCTATAAACTTTATAAATGTATAAACTTTCATTCATAGGCTAGCCTGTAGCAACCTCATGATGGCTATAGGGAAAAGTTGTGTATCATATAGTAGTCTAAACCTATCGCTGTTACATTGAACTGGGTGAATGGAATATGAATGAGAGTCATCCAATATGCTGTAACAGAAATAAGGCCATGCTCATGAAAAAAACAACATCCTCCCTCAACTTAAATGGCACTGACCGCCACTGATGTGAGCGGTGGGTCGCGAGTTATGAGTAAACATTTATAATGACACACTATTTCTTCTTAAATTCGGTCATTCAAGGACAGAAAATGTCTCATTTGGGTCTCGAGCTGAAAAAGCTTAAGAATCTCTGTTTTAGGCTACTACATGATACTAAAATTTTCCCTGTACCCATCATGAGGTTGCTACAAATCAAATCAAGGTTTATCTGTCACGTGCACAGAATACAACAGGTGTAGACCTTACAGTGAAATGCTTACTTACAAGCCCTAACCAACAGCGAAATTTAAGTAAAAAATAGGTATTAGGTAAACAATAGATAAGTAAAGAAATTAAAAAAAACTGATTAATGACAGTGAAAATAACAGTAGCGAGGCAATATACAGGTGGTACCGGTACAGAGTCAATGTGCGAAACCTAGCCTATGAATGAAAGTTTACAGCGTAGGTGCACACAGGCCGAGATAATTTTGAGTAATCAATTGAGGAGACAGACAGTGACGCCTTGCACAGTCTTGCCTGCATCAAGCTGATCTAGGGTGTAATCATTAGTCCAACAGATGCAAATTAGAGTTTTTATTGGACAAATTAGGGAAAGGGGGATACCTAGTCAGTTGTACAACTGAATGCATTCAACATAAATGTGCCTTCCACATTTAACCCAACCCCTCTGAATCAGAGAGGTGCGGGGGGCTGCCTTCATCGACATCCAAATTCAGCTATGTTTATCCCCTTTTCGACTCAGTTTGCTTCCGTTTAAGAAACAAACACAGTTCACTTTCATAACAGCCACATAAAAACAACATGCTCTTTGTTTTATATGATTCCTTCTCGCAACTATCTATGCGCTCTCCTCCTCTCATCTTTTACCTTCACTTGTGGACTTCAGTGCACAACACATCAGCTGTCTGTGACCAGGCGAAAAAACCTTTCCAAGCCAAACCTTCATATCATGACTGCTAACCACTACACACAGACTACATCTTTATCATGTCATAGTCAACATATTAGACATATTTAGTAAACCTGCTACAATCATGCACAGTCAGTGTACAATCAGAAAGCAGTTTAGCAGTTACAATAATTTAATGAAACCAAAAGCTTACCTTGACTTGGAAGAGTTCCAGTGTTGGATAGCAGTAGCCAGCTAGCTAACATAGCAACCCTCTCTGTTTGAGCCAGGTATTTGAGTAGGCTAAACTAGGTAGCCACAATCTCTAGCTAAGTGAAAGTGAAAGTTTAAAAAAATACAATCAAATCTCTTTCTCTCTCTCTCTTGCTTCTCCTTCATTTTGTAAAAAAATGATTTGTTCAAAACTGTTCAACTATTGTCTTTCTCTCAATTTAAATCAACTAACCAACACATTTTATGCACTGCAGTGCTAGCTAACTGTAGCTTATGCTTTCAGGACTAGATTCATTCTCTGATCCTGGACAACATGCCAGTTCATGTTGCAAGAGCTCTGATAGGTTGGAGAATGTCCTCCGGAAGTTGTCATAATTACTGTGTAAGTCTATGGAAGGGGGTGAGAACCATGTGCCTCCTAGGATTTGTAATGAATTCAATGTACCCAGAGGAGGAAAGAAGCTAGCTGTCCTCTGGCTAAACCATGGTGCTACCCTACAGAGTGTTGCTGAGGCTACTGTAGACCTTCATTGTAAAGCAGTGTGTTTTAATCAATTATTTGGTGACGTGAATATATTTAGTATAGTTTTATCTAAAATAATTTTTAGTTTTTAATGTTTCACTATTTTTTATTTTATGAAATTCACTGAGGAGGATGGTCTTCCCCAAAGTTCCAGGAACAAGACCAGAAATGTTGTTGAATTTTAAATAAGTTTTGATGTTTGATACAATTTTTTTTCTTTTACCCCGTTTTCTCCCCAATTTCGTGGTATCCAATTGGTAGTTACAGTCCTGTCTCATCGCTGCAACTCCCGTACGGACTCGGGAGAGGCGAAGGTCGAGAGCCGTGCGTCCTCCCCGAAATACAACCCAACCAAGCCGCGCTGTTTCTTCACACAATGCCCACTTAACCCAGAAGCCAGCCGCACCAATGTGTCGGAGGAAACACTGTGCACCTGGCGACCGTGTCAGCGTGCACTGCACCCGGCCTGCCACAGGAGTCACTAGTGCGTGATGGGAAAAGGACGTCCCTGCCGGCCAAACCCTCCCTTAACCCGGACGACGCTGGGCCAATTGTGCGCCGCCCCATGGGTCTCCCGGTCGCAGCCGGCTGCAACAGAGCCTGGACTCGAACCCAAAATCTCTAGTGGCACAGCTAGCACTGCGATGCAGTGTCTTAGACCACTGCGCCACTCGGGAGGCCCTTTTGATACTATTTTGATATAAAAATGTTGCATGACAATTTCTCCTCCAAATGGAGCACAAAGTGCCTGTCCTGCATGTTTTTGAGATGATCTCGTCTTGACAATAAGTTATTTTATTCATCCCATCACATATCCATCTGCATGTGCTAAAGGCCAAACCTGAGACCCTGCCACAGTTGCTTCTGATGACTGAAAATGGGAGGAGAGACAATTCATCCCAAATGGCACAGTATTACCTACAGTTGAAGTCGGAAGTTAACATACAACTTAGCCAAATACATTTAAACTCAGTTTTTCACAATTCCTGACATTTAATCCTAGTCAAAATGTCCTGTCTTAGGTCGGTTAGGATCACCTCTTTATTTTAAGAATGTGAAATGTCAGAATAATAGAGGAGAGAATGATTTCTTTCATCTTTTATTTCTTTCAACACATTCCCAGTGGGTCAGAAGTTTACATACACTCAATTAGTATTTGGTAGCATTGCCTTTAAATTGTTTAAATTGGGTCAAACGTTTCGGGTAGCCTTCTACAAGCTTCCCACAATAAGTTGGGTGAATTTTGGCCCATTCCTCCTGACAGAGCTGGTGTAACTGAGTCAGTTTTGTAGGCCTCCTTGCTCGCACATGCTTTTTCAGTTCTGCCCACAAATTTTCTATAGGATTGAGGTCAGGGCTTTGTGATGGCCACTCCAATACCTTAACTTTGTTGTCCTTAAGCCATTTTGCCACAACTTTGGAAGTATGCATGGGTCATTGTCCATTTGGAAGACCCATTTGCGACCAAGCTTTAACTTCCTGACTGATGTCTTGAGATGTTGCTTCAATATATCCACATCATTTTCCATCCTCATGATGCCATCTATTTTGTGACGTGCACCAGTCCCTACTGCAGCAAAGCACCCCCACAACATGATGCTGCCACCCCCGTGCTTCACGGTTGGGATGGTGTTCTTCGGCTTGCAAGCCTCCTCCTTTTTCCTCCAAACATAATGATGGTCATTATGGCCAAACAGTTCTATTTTTGTTTCATCAGACCAGAGGACATTTCTCCAAAAAGTCCAATCTTTGTCCCCATGTGCAGTTGCAAACCGTAGTCTGGCTTTTTTATGGCGGTTTTGGAGCAGTGGCTTCTTCCTTGCTGAGCAGCCTTTCAGGTTATGTCGATATAGGACAAATTTTACTGTGGATATAAATACTTTTGTACCTGTTTCCTCCAGCATCTTCACAAGGTCCTTTGCTGTTGTTCTGGGATTGATTTGTACCTTCAGGCGTTCGGGAATTGCTCCCAAGGATGAACCAGACTTGTGGAGGTCTACAATTTTCTCTCTGGGGTCTTGGCTAATTTCTTGGGATTTTTCCCATGATGTCAAGCAACGAGGCACTGAGTTTGAAGGTAGGCCTTGAAATACATCCAAATGTACACCTCCGATTGACTCAAAGCCATGACTTAATGTTCTGGAATTTTCATAAGCTGTTTGAAGGCACTGTCAACTTAGTGTACGTAAACAAAGTAAATGTCCTAACTGACTTGCCAAAACTATAGTTTGTTAACAAGAAATTTGTGAGTTTTGAGTGGTTGAAAAACGAGTTTTAATGACTCCAACCTAAGTGTATGTTAACTTCCGACTTTAACTGTATATAGTGCGCTACCTTTGACCAGGGCCGATAGGGTTCTGGAATAGGGTGACATTTGGGACACAGGAAATACACTACATGACCAAAAGTATTTGGACACCCCTTCAAATTAGAGGGATCTGCTATTTCAGGGACACCCGTTGCTGACAGATGTGTTAAACCGAGCACACAGCCATGCAATCTCCATAGACAAACATTGGCAGTAGAATGGCCCGTACTGAAGAGCTCAGTGACTTTCAACGTGGCACCGTCATAGGATGCCACCTTTCCAACAAGTAAGTTCATCAAATTTGAAGAACTTGACTGGTCTAGACAGAGCCCTGACCTCAACCCCATCGAAAAACTTTGGAATGAATTGAAAAGGCGTCTGAGAGCCAGGCCTAATCACCCATCATCAGTGCTCGAACTTTCTAATGCCCGACCTCACAATACAAAAAAAACACAAGTTTTAAACCTCTTGCCACTCAAATCATGCCTCTCCCATAACCCATTATAACCTGACAATACCTCTTCCCACATTGTGTGTTTCCCTCACTTTGATGCACAGACTGTAAAATATATTTTGAAACCAACCGTCCACGGTATAGAACCACCCCGCCCAGACCAAAATTATTCAGTTCACATGAGACCTGGCATGGCCTGCGGTGAATCAATCTTTGATCCACCCTTAGCACACTATCTGCCTGTCAGGACGTGCCATGACATAAAAAAGCACCTGAAGCATTTCTAAACTGTCAGTCGGCCCCCGCGTTGTGATCTTTACCACGGGTAGTGAGTAGTGGCCGACTGCAAAGAGACAGCAGAGACCCAACAGGTGCATTGATTTATCCTCTCGAACCAACCAATAAAGGTCATTGTCAACCATTCACATTCTGCTGATTACAATGTTGTGGACTGAATGGAGCGTGAACAATGTACAGAACAATCTCACTTCAAGACTACTTGCTTTGTTTGCTGTTAAAGCCATTGAGGATTTTGGCATGTGCTAAGACGTTAAGCAGTAGTTACAATAAGTAATAATAAGTATTTGTATGCAGTGGCAAAACTAGTAGAGTTGCATGAAATTAGTTCTAAATTTGCAACATTTTCTCTTCGCCACATGGCAAAATGTGTAGAATTGCAAGAAAGGAACTTTTCAACTTCAAAATGTTCTCTCCGCCAGCCATCAAGACGGGTGCCACTAAAATGTTTTGCCAGCGAGGTGTTGTCCAATGTAGTAATCTATTTTCAGTTGGGATTTAAGTTGGGTTTCAGTTTGGTTACAGCCATCTGTTTTACAGCATAGAGTACATAGATGAACCTGGCCTCTGCCTACTTCTGCTGTCATTAGAGAATAATACCGGTCATTTCAGATCAGTTAGCCCCCTGGTACCACCCACTCTACAAAAACACTCACATGGAGCCCCCTGGTACCACCCACTCTACAAAAACACTCACATGGAGCCCCCTGGTACCACCCACTCTACAAAAACACTCACATGGAGCCCCCTGGTACCACCCACTCTACAAAAACACTTACATGGAGACCCCTGGTACCACCCACTCTACAAAAACACTTACATGGAGCCCCCTGGTACCACCCACTCTACAAAAACACTCACATGGAGCCCCCTGGTACCACCCACTCTACAAAAACACTTACATGGAGCCCCCTGGTACCACCCACTCTACAGAAACACTCACATAGAGCCCCCTGGTACCACCCACTCTACAAAAACACTCACATGGAGCCCCCTGGTACCACCCACTCTACAAAAACACTCACATGGAGACCCCTGGTACCACCCACTCTACAAAAACACTCACATAGAGACCCCTGGTACCACCCACTCTACAAAAACACTCACATGGAGCCCCCTGGTACCACCCACTCTACAAAAACACTCACATAGAGACCCCTGGTACCACCCACTCTAAAAAAACACTCACATGGAGCCCCCTGGTACCACCCACTCTACAAAAACACTCACATGGAGCCCCCTGGTACCACCCACTCTACAAAAACACTTACATGGAGCCCCCTGGTACCACCCACTCTACAGAAACACTCACATAGAGCCCCCTGGTACCACCCACTCTACAAAAACACTCACATGGAGCCCCCTGGTACCACCCACTCTACAAAAACACTCACATGGAGACCCCTGGTACCACCCACTCTACAAAAACACCACCCACTCTACAAAAACACACACATGGAGCCCCCTGGTACCACCCACTCTACAAAAACACTCACATGGAGCCCCCTGGTACCACCCACTCTACAAAAACACTCACATAGAGACCCCTGGTACCACCCACTCTACAAAAACACTCACATGGAGCCCCCTGGTACCACCCACTCTACAAAAACACTTACATGGAGCCCCCTGGTACCACCCACTCTACAAAAACACTCACATAGAGACCCCTGGTACCACCCACTCTACAAAAACACTCACATGGAGCCCCCTGGTACCACCCACTCTACAAAAACACTCACATAGAGACCCCTGGTACCACCCACTCTACAAAAACACTCACATGGAGACCCCTGGTACCACCCACTCTACAAAAACACTCACATAGAGACCCCTGGTACCACCCACTCTACAAAAACACTCACATGGAGCCCCCTGGTACCACCCACTCTACAAAAACACTCACATAGAGACCCCTGGTACCACCCACTCTACAAAAACACTCACATAGAGACCCCTGGTACCACCCACTCTACAAAAACACTCACATAGAGACCCCTGGTACCACCCACTCTACAAAAACACTCACATAGAGACCCCTGGTACCACCCACTCTACAAAAACACTCACATGGAGACCCCTGGTACCACCCACTCTACAAAAACACTCACATGGAGCCCCCTGGTACCACCCACTCTACAAAAACACTCACATAGAGACCCCTGGTACCACCCACTCTACAAAAACACTCACATAGAGACCCCTGGTACCACCCACTCTACAAAAACACTCACATAGAGACCCCTGGTATCACCCACTCTACAAAAACACTCACATAGAGACCCCTGGTACCACCCACTCTACAAAAACACTCACATAGAGACCCCTGGTACCACCCACTCTACAAAAACACTCACATGGAGACCCCTGGTACCACCCACTCTACAAAAACACTCACATAGAGACCCCTGGTACCACCCACTCTACAAAAACACTCACATTGAGACCCCTGGTACCACCCACTCTACAAAAACACTCACATAGAGACCCTTGGTACCACCCACTCTACAAAAACACTCACATAGAGACCCCTGGTACCACCCACTCTACAAAAACACTCACATGGAGACCCCTGGTACCACCCACTCTACAAAAACACTCACATAGAGACCCCTGGTACCACCCACTCTACAAAAACACTCGCATAGAGACCCCTGGTACCACCCACTCTACAAAAACACTCACATAGAGACCCCTGGTACCACCCACTCTACAAAAACACTCACATGGAGCCCCCTGGTACCACCCACTCTACAAAAACACTTACATGGAGCCCCCTGGTACCACCCACTCTACAAAAACACTCACATAGAGACCCCTGGTACCACCCACTCTACAAAAACACTCACATGGAGCCCCCTGGTACCACCCACTCTACAAAAACACTCACATAGAGACCCCTGGTACCACCCACTCTACAAAAACACTCACATGGAGACCCCTGGTACCACCCACTCTACAAAAACACTCACATAGAGACCCCTGGTACCACCCACTCTACAAAAACACTCACATGGAGCCCCCTGGTACCACCCACTCTACAAAAACACTCACATAGAGACCCCTGGTACCACCCACTCTACAAAAACACTCACATAGAGACCCCTGGTACCACCCACTCTACAAAAACACTCACATAGAGACCCCTGGTACCACCCACTCTACAAAAACACTCACATAGAGACCCCTGTTACCACCCACTCTACAAAAACACTCACATAGAGACCCCTGGTACCACCCACTCTACAAAACCCTCACATGGAGACCCCTGGTACCACCCACTCTACAAAAACACTCACATGGAGCCCCCTGGTACCACCCACTCTACAAAAACACTCACATAGAGACCCCTGGTACCACCCACTCTACAAAAACACTCACATAGAGACCCCTGGTACCACCCACTCTACAAAAACACTCACATAGAGACCCCTGGTATCACCCACTCTACAAAAACACTCACATAGAGACCCCTGGTACCACCCACTCTACAAAAACACTCACATAGAGACCCCTGGTACCACCCACTCTACAAAAACACTCACATGGAGACCCCTGGTACCACCCACTCTACAAAAACACTCACATAGAGACCCCTGGTACCACCCACTCTACAAAAACACTCACATTGAGACCCCTGGTACCACCCACTCTACAAAAACACTCACATAGAGACCCCTGGTACCACCCACTCTACAAAAACACTCACATAGAGCCCCCTGGTACCACCCACTCTACAAAAACACTCACATGGAGACCCCTGGTACCACCCACTCTACAAAAACACTCACATAGAGACCCCTGGTACCACCCACTCTACAAAAACACTCGCATAGAGACCCCTGGTACCACCCACTCTACAAAAACACTCACATAGAGACCCCTGGTACCACCCACTCTACAAAAACACTCACATGGAGACCCCTGGTACCACCCACTCTACAAAAACACTCACATAGAGACCCCTGGTACCACCCACTCTACAAAAACACTCACATAGAGACCCCTGGTACCACCCACTCTACAAAAACACTCACATAGAGACCCCTGGTACCACCCACTCTACAAAAACACTCACATAGAGACCCCTGGTACCACCCACTCTACAAAAACACTCACATAGAGACCCCTGGTACCACCCACTCTACAAAAACACTCACATAGAGACCCCTGGTACCACCCACTCTACAAAAACACTCACATTGAGACCCCTGGTACCACCCACTCTACAAAAACACTCACATTGAGACCCCTGGTACCACCCACTCTACAAAAACACTCACATGGAGCCCCCTGGTACCACCCACTCTACAAAAACACTCACATGGAGCCCCCTGGTACCACCCACTCTACAAAAACACTCACATGGAGCCCCCTGGTACCACCCACTCTACAAAAACACTCACATAGAGACCCCTGGTACCACCCACTCTACAAAAACACTCACATGGAGCCCCCTGGTACCACCCACTCTACAAAAACACTTACATGGAGCCCCCTGGTACCACCCACTCTACAAAAACACTCACATAGAGACCCCTGGTACCACCCACTCTACAAAAACACTCACATGGAGCCCCCTGGTACCACCCACTCTACAAAAACACTCACATGGAGCCCCCTGGTACCACCCACTCTACAAAAACACTCACATGGAGCCCCCTGGTACCACCCACTCTACAAAAACACTCACATAGAGACCCCTGGTACCACCCACTCTACAAAAACACTCACATGGAGCCCCCTGGTACCACCCACTCTACAAAAACACTTACATGGAGCCCCCTGGTACCACCCACTCTACAAAAACACTCACATAGAGACCCCTGGTACCACCCACTCTACAAAAACACTCACATGGAGCCCCCTGGTACCACCCACTCTACAAAAACACTCACATAGAGACCCCTGGTACCACCCACTCTACAAAAACACTCACATGGAGACCCCTGGTACCACCCACTCTACAAAAACACTCACATAGAGACCCCTGGTACCACCCACTCTACAAAAACACTCACATGGAGCCCCCTCGTACCACCCACTCTACAAAAACACTCACATAGAGACCCCTGGTACCACCCACTCTACAAAAACACTCACATAGAGACCCCTGCTCCCACCCACTCTACAAAAACACTCACATAGAGACCCCTGGTACCACCCACTCTACAAAAACACTCACATAGAGACCCCTGGTACCACCCACTCTACAAAAACACTCACATAGAGACCCCTGGTACCACCCACTCTACAAAACCCTCACATGGAGACCCCTGGTACCACCCACTCTACAAAAACACTCACATGGAGCCCCCTGGTACCACCCACTCTACAAAAACACTCACATAGAGACCCCTGGTACCACCCACTCTACAAAAACACTCACATAGAGACCCCTGGTACCACCCACTCTACAAAAACACTCACATAGAGACCCCTGGTACCACCCACTCTACAAAAACACTCACATGGAGACCCCTGGTACCACCCACTCTACAAAAACACTCACATAGAGACCCCTGGTACCACCCACTCTACAAAAACACTCACATGGAGACCCCTGGTACCACCCACTCTACAAAAACACTCACATAGAGACCCCTGGTACCACCCACTCTACAAAAACACTCACATTGAGACCCCTGGTACCACCCACTCTACAAAAACACTCACATAGAGACCCCTGGTACCACCCACTCTACAAAAACACTCACATAGAGACCCCTGGTACCACCCACTCTACAAAAACACTCACATGGAGACCCCTGGTACCACCCACTCTACAAAAACACTCACATAGAGACCCCTGGTACCACCCACTCTACAAAAACACTCACATGGAGCCCCCTGGTACCACCCACTCTACAAAAACACTCACATAGAGACCCCTGGTACCACCCACTCTACAAAAACACTCACATGGAGCCCCCTGGTACCACCCACTCTACAAAAACACTTACATGGAGCCCCCTGGTACCACCCACTCTACAAAAACACTCACATAGAGACCCCTGGTACCACCCACTCTACAAAAACACTCACATGGAGCCCCCTGGTACCACCCACTCTACAAAAACACTCACATAGAGACCCCTGGTACCACCCACTCTACAAAAACACTCACATGGAGACCCCTGGTACCACCCACTCTACAAAAACACTCACATAGAGACCCCTGGTACCACCCACTCTACAAAAACACTCACATGGAGCCCCCTGGTACCACCCACTCTACAAAAACACTCACATAGAGACCCCTGGTACCACCCACTCTACAAAAACACTCACATAGAGACCCCTGCTCCCACCCACTCTACAAAAACACTCACATAGAGACCCCTGGTACCACCCACTCTACAAAAACACTCACATAGAGACCCCTGGTACCACCCACTCTACAAAAACACTCACATAGAGACCCCTGGTACCACCCACTCTACAAAACCCTCACATGGAGACCCCTGGTACCACCCACTCTACAAAAACACTCACATGGAGCCCCCTGGTACCACCCACTCTACAAAAACACTCACATAGAGACCCCTGGTACCACCCACTCTACAAAAACACTCACATAGAGACCCCTGGTACCACCCACTCTACAAAAACACTCACATAGAGACCCCTGGTACCACCCACTCTACAAAAACACTCACATAGAGACCCCTGGTACCACCCACTCTACAAAAACACTCACATAGAGACCCCTGGTACCACCCACTCTACAAAAACACTCACATGGAGACCCCTGGTACCACCCACTCTACAAAAACACTCACATAGAGACCCCTGGTACCACCCACTCTAAAAAAACACTCACATTGAGACCCCTGGTACCACCCACTCTACAAAAACACTCACATAGAGACCCCTGGTACCACCCACTCTACAAAAACACTCACATAGAGACCCCTGGTACCACCCACTCTACAAAAACACTCACATGGAGACCCCTGGTACCACCCACTCTACAAAAACACTCACATAGAGACCCCTGGTACCACCCACTCTACAAAAACACTCACATAGAGACCCCTGGTACCACCCACTCTACAAAAACACTCACATAGAGACCCCTGGTACCACCCACTCTACAAAAACACTCACATGGAGACCCCTGGTACCACCCACTCTACAAAAACACTCACATAGAGACCCCTGGTACCACCCACTCTACAAAAACACTCACATAGAGACCCCTGGTACCACCCACTCTACAAAAACACTCACATAGAGACCCCTGGTACCACCCACTCTACAAAAACACTCACATAGAGACCCCTGGTACCACCCACTCTACAAAAACACTCACATAGAGACCCCTGGTACCACCCACTCTACAAAAACACTCACATAGAGACCCCTGGTACCACCCACTCTACAAAAACACTCACATTGAGACCCCTGGTACCACCCACTCTACAAAAACAATCACATTGAGACCCCTGGTACCACCCACTCTACAAAAACACTCACATAGAGACCCCTGGTACCACCCACTCTACAAAAACACTCACATAGAGACCCCTGGTACCACCCACTCTACAAAAACACTCACATAGAGACCCCTGGTACCACCCACTCTACAAAAACACTCACATAGAGACCCCTGGTACCACACACTCTACAAAAACACTCACATGGAGACCCCTGGTACCACCCACTCTACAAAAGCACTCACATAGAGACCCTTGGTACCACCCATTCTACAAAAACACTCACATAGAGACCCCTGGTACCACCCACTCTACAAAAACACTCACATAGAGACCCCTGGTACCACCAACTCTACAAAAACACTCACATAGAGACCCCTGGTACCACCCACTCTACAAAAACACTCACATAGAGACCCCTGGTACCACCAACTCTACAAAAACACTCACATAGAGACCAGGCTGCACATACCACACTTTGTTCTATTGAGGTCTCGCTTTCTGTCTTGCCACTCACCTGCTAAAAAAAACGACGTCAAATTAGTTGTCCCTCATCTACTTATTTGGTAACTTTAAAAGGGATATATTTGAAATGATCCTTTCAAAGCAAATTTTAAACAATTCTTTATTTTGACAAATTGAGGTTTTTCCATTGCATACTCACAGTATAAACAATACGGGTATTGTATCATTGTTAGTAAACATCAAAAGCACATGATAGTTCAGCTGTTCCCAGATAATGATGATTCAGCAAATGGATGGATGGAGAGTCAGTGGTTTCTTCAAGTCCCTGAGGAGCTTTTGTTTCATTCTGTGAAGGCTCTGTTCTGTATGCACCCCCAGTCCTCCCTCTATCCCTAGACTCGGACCGCTCTGCTCCGCTCCCAGACCCTCTGCTCCTCATTCTCATGCTCACATTGACACTGTGGCCTGGAGCCTGGCGCCTGGTGTTGGGGTGCCAGGGACTGTTGCGGCTTGCTGGGACCATGGCTCAATGTGGCACATATTCAAGTCTGCTCTGAAGCCCATTGTCTGCATGCTAATGATCTGAAGAGAAACCAGCTCCAACCCCAACGTTTCGTAATTGTATGTTAGTTAAAGGGAAAATATGGCTGTTTTTTTTCCATTTGCTGAAAAGTTTCAGTTTTGGAGCTACCATGTTTTCTTCAGACAGCGACTAGCCTAAACATAATCCATATACAACACTATGAAGTATCCATACAAACACTGTCAGTCTGTCTCCATTGATTGATTAGTTTGTGTAATGTATGTTCAACACACTTCTGAAAGAAGTCGAGAAACAAATGTTTGCACTCCTGGGTTGCGTCCCAAATGGCTATTCCCACTATATTTTACCTTTATTTTACCAGGCAAATCAGTTAAGAACAAAGTCTTATTTTCAATGACGGCCTAGTGGCTTAACTGCCTTGTTCAGGGGCAGAACGACAGATTTTTAGCTTGTCAGCTCGGGGATTCAATCTTGCAACCTTCCAGTTACTAGTCCAACGCTCTCACCACTAGGCTACCTGCCACCCCATATATAGTACACTACTTTCGACCAGGGCCTCCATGTCCCTCTCTACCACCCTTCCTGCTTCCCTGACTGGCTGACTACTGTATCTAAAGCAGGACTGTTCCGCTCCTAACGAAGAGTTACAGCACCTGGGATTTGTCTACTCTTGTTTTCATTTTCCACCACTTCTTCTCACAACAAGTTCCCTCGTTTCACGTCAGCCGAATCCTCTGGGTTCACACTGGCTCAAGACCTTGCGACCCTGACGTTTGGTGTAGTGTTCTAATGAGTTATGTCCCTGTATCTAGCCAGGCAGCACTGAGACGGCACTGAGTCCACTTCGAGGTCTATGGCAGTCCGTCTCTCATATATAGCAGAGATACTTTAAAACTGCTGTGGACCACCTTCTATCCATCTGTAACTCTGTTTCTCCAGGAAGCAGCTTTAGTTTAATGAGCTGCTGTCTGTATGCTGCATTGCAGGCAGTCGGTCTAACCTCTCTCTCTCTCTCTGACTTCTGCCGAGCACTTCCTCTAACAGCTGTAGACTCCTGCTGGCTCGGCTCCTCTACTCTTCCTCAGCCATTATTAGCTACTGCTAATGACTAGTTAACACAGTTGGCTTTTACAACACTGTATACGGCCGACCCATCTGCCCTGACGTCACCCAAGCTCTTAAAACTCTAGTAAAACTCTGTCTGTCTAATGTTCCTTTTCTTCTGACTGTAGATGACTTTTCGTATCAGTGTATTATGGAACTGATGCACAAATCCCATGTATGTTCTGTTGCAGTCACAGCATCGATAAACTGAGGGTTGAATTTGATCAAACTAGCTGGTTAATAACACTGTACCTATCTACACCAATAAAATGCATGTTGTTACTTTCATTCTTACCTAGGGTTGCACAATTCCTGGAACTTTCAATAAATTCCCTGGTTTTCCAGAAATCCTGGTTGGAGGGCTCTGGATTTCTTGCTTATTCACTCCTGATTCCGGGATACCTCCAACCGGGATTTTGGGAAAACCAGGGAATTTATTGAAAATTCCAGGAATTTTGTAACGTTTACACTCACCACAGTGGATGTGATAGGTACATACACTAAGCACAAGGTTTTCTACCCATGTATAGTTGTGTCAAAACCTATTAAGATGCCTAAGTGGTATAAACACTTCACTTATGCCTGACACAATGAGTACTAGTGAACAAAAGTCAACATGAAAATCATTATAATTCTTGGAAATAACCTCTTAATTTCCCCCAGGATAGGGTATGTAACAACACTTAATTAGTGCATCTTGTGAACCTGCTCTTCTTGTTTGACTCATATATATCCATAACTAATTGTGATGTCTATTGTACATACAGATGGAATAACTGTTACTTCCTGATCTTCTGTAATCTTCATAAGAACTTATTTAAGTACTCTTGAGGTCTAGGGGACGAAAACAACATGTCTTCCCTTATCACCCAGAAGCTGAACCCATCGTGGAGTATCTCTTGGTCTCCGACGTCACATCAGACAGCTGTAAACTGGCCTGGTCAGCGGAAGAGGACCTCTTTGATAGTTTTGTCATTATGATCAATGATACAAACGACGACCTCGCTTCTCCGCAAGAGGTGGTCGTGCCCGGGGAGGAGAGAACAACAGTGCTTACTGAGCTAATTGAGGACACAGAGTACAAAATTGAGCTCTATGGAGTCATTTCGGGACAGCTCTCCAATTCTATTTCCGTGGTGGCAAAAACAGGTACGCGGTATGACATCACACCAGCAATGGCCTAGGGCTACTGGATAGATGATGTTAGGAATGTATTCGTTGCAACGTGTCAGCTTCTTTTAATACTGTAAATTGTATTTTCTCAATGTCTCAATGTGTACTCCTAAAATAACAGCATGGAAATGGGGTCAATGTTGGGTCAGTGTTGAATATCTTCATCATTGCAGCCATTTTTGTTTGCTAACCTGATAACATTGTGTGATAATATTTGTTCAAGGCAGCAATCTGGTAGAATTATAAATAGTTAGCTTTGCAAATTAATTATTAAAACCTGCTTGGGCTGCCTTGTGTGTCTTGTGTCAGCAGCTGTGTGTGATGTGTCTCATCGTGGTTTGTTTACCCAGTTGGACGTGTCTGTTCAGTGCTCACTGTCCTGTCATTGTCTTGTCTGTCAGCACTCTTGAGTGATTCCACTGGAATCATCCAGCAGCCCTCTCATCTTAAACCAGTCCCAGTGTCTGTGAACTAACACACTCTCTGTCTGTCTGTCTGTCTGTCTGTCTGTCTGTCTGTCTGTCTGTCTGTCTGTCTGTCTGTCTGTCTGTCTGTCTGTCTGTCTGTCTGTCTGTCTGTCTGTCTGTCTGTCTGTCTGTCTGTCTGTCTGTCTGTCTGTCTGTCTGTCTGTCTCACTGTAAACACCATACTCAGCTTCTGATAGCCTCTCATTCACGGGGATCCAGAGAACTGCTCAGGAGATTTACTCATCTATTAATTTGCTCCGTTTTTTTGTCTCTATCTGTCAAGTTGTCTCCAATGTTGTCTTTGGCTGGCTTGCACCAAATGGGTTTGTCTAATTGTCTTTAAACTGTAAAGGGAAAGTTGTCTGTCTGTCTGTTGAGTGTCTGAATGGCTCTCTCTCTCTCTCTGGCTGTCCCCTGCCTTCTCTGTGTGTATGGCTTCACTCTCGGGTCCAATGGCCCTGCCGCATGTTTCACTTTAGTGTGTCTGCAATGGGGGCAAGTTAATATCCCATGCAAGATACTGTGGCTCAGTGCTGACGACAGGCGTTGGAAGCCCTGGCCTCTTTGTTTCAGTCTATCTCCTTTTATCTACTTTAACTAGTGGTTCTCAATGCTGGCGTATCTGCTCACACTAAAATAATAGAATAATGTGTGTTTTCTGGGTTATTAATGGATTTAATATGATCTTTATGGATGTATTAGGGATGGGATCTTCAGGAATGCTTTAGGGATGTGTTTTCCTGTTAAATGTTTTTATTTTTTATTTGTAACCAGTATTATTTTATAAAAAAATGTGATGAGGCATTATTTGATATCCTAGGATCTGGTATGAATTTCTCTTCACTTAAAAGTCTGTCCACGGCATCTTTAGCTAACTAGCTACCTGTCTTCTGTTTGTTTGTTGTACTCTCTATCATTTATCCTATGCCAGGGCTGGGCACACCCACGGGCATCCGCTTCTCTGAAGTCACTGATACCTCTGCCACCGTACACTGGGCAATCCCCAGAGCTCGAGTGGACAGCTTCCGTGTCACTTATGTCCCTGCTCAGGGAGGTGAGTACATACAGATATACCTATACTAAACGTACCAGTGGAGGCTGCTAAGGGGAGGACGGCGTCAAACACATAGAAACCATTCCGCTCCAGCCATTACCACGAGCCCGTCCTCCCCAATGAAGGTACCACCAACCTCCTGTGATACATACCTATACTGTGCATACGTTGGCTGCAAAACCAGTGGTAAGTCATTGACACGTTTGGTGTGCTCATATGGCATTCGTTTTTCATTTAATCAATGAAAATAAATAAGGTGTTTTTTGAGTCTCTGTAAAGAGAACTGATCTATCCTGTGGAATCCTATGTTAGTCTCATTCTGCCCTCTAGTGGCTGTTCTGTCTATGTGAGAGGATGTGGCAGTTTGAAAGCAGGGAGTCAACACAACTTCTATGTCAACTGCTCCGTGACTGGTTCACTATTTCCCCTCACTACTTGATGATAATGAAAACACTTTTTGGGAGCACATTCTATGAAGTTCATACGCAAAATGCTTTAGAATGCCTTGCATTATAATACACTTATGATGTGTTATGACACTAACTTTGTATACAGAATCAGACGTCTGACTGACCTTTTGACCGTGTGTGTGTGTGTGTGTGTGTGTGTGTGTGTGTGTGTGTGTGTGTGTGTGTGTGTGTGTGTGTGTGTGTGTGTGTGTGTGTGTGTGTGTGTGTGTGTGTGTGTGTGTGTGTGTGTGTGTGTGTGCAGGCGCTCCCAAGACTGTGACAGTGGGTGGAACTGAGACTCAGACCGTGCTGCCAAACCTGACCCCTGGAGTTACCTACCAGGTGTCCGTCATTTCTGTGAAGGGACAGAAGGAGAGTGAGCCAGGCTCCAGCAGCGTCACCACAGGTGAGGTTCACACTTGTTCACAACACAAGGGATGTGTCCCAAATGGCACCATATTCCCTATATAGTGCACTACTTTTGACCAGAACCCTATTTAGGATGCAGACAAGACTTTAGTTTACGTTAACGCAAGACTACATACACATACTTAAGACACTGAGTGTACAAAACATTAAGAACACCTTCCAAATATTGAGTTGCACCCCCTTTTGACCTCAGAACAGCCTCAATTCGTCAGGGCATGGACTACAAGGTGCCGAAAGCGTTCCACAGGGATGCTGGCCCATGTTGACTCCAATGCTTCCCACAGTTGTGTCAAGTTGGCTGAATATCCATTCTTGATGCACACGGCAAACTGTTGAGCGTGGAAAAACCCAGCAGCATTGCAGTTCTTTACACACTCAAACCGGTGCCTAGTGTAACGGATGTGAAATGGCTAGCTAGTTAGCGGGTACGCGCTACTAGCATTTCAATCAGTTACGTCACTTGCTCTGAAACCTAGAAGTAGTGTTGCCCCTTGCTCTGCAAGGGCCGCGGCTTTTGTGGAGCGATGGGTAACGACGCTTCGTGGGTGACTGTTGTTGATGTGTGCAGAGGGTCCCTGGTTCGCGCCCGTGTCGGGGCGAGGGGACGGTTTAAAGTTATACTGTTACACTGGCACCTACTACCATACACCGTTTAAAGGCAGTTAAATATTTAGTCTTGCCCATTCACCCTCTGAATTGTCTCAAGGCTTAAAAATCATTCTTTAAGCTGTATCCTCCCCTTCATCTACACTGATTGAAGTGGATTTAACAGGTGACATCAATAAGGGATCATAGTTTCACCTGGATTCACCTGGTCAGTGTGTCATGGAAAGAGCAGGTGTTCCTAATGTTTTGTACACTCAGAGTACATCCTCACAACAATTATAGGCATGTCTTTGTATGCTCTGCAGAAATGGTTGGATTCATTCAATATTTCTAAACAAAGCATCAAACACTAATGGTGGTAACCCGTCTCTAAAGGCTGAGCGCATAGACCATTGTGAAAGCTGTTAGTGTGCACAGATGGAGCATGGCTGGGGGTGGATAGGCTTTGTGTTTCCGTTTAACAACAGAACATGTCTCTATCCTTGGGGAGGTATTTGATGTGGTTCTGCTCAGAGTAACCATATTGTTTGTCTGTGTGTCTGTGTGTCTGTGTGTGTGTGTGTGTGTGTGTGTGTGTGTGTGTGTGTGTGTGTGTGTGTGTGTGTGTGTGTGTGTGTGTGTGTGTGTGTGTGTGTGTGTGTGTGTGTGTGTGTGTGTGTGTGTGTGTGTGTGTGTGTGTGTGTGTGTGTGTGTGCGTGTTCTATGTGACAGCTCTGGACAAGCCCCGTGGTCTAACCGCAGTCAACATCACTGACACTCAGGCTCTGCTCCACTGGCAGCCTGCCATCGCCACTGTAGACGGATATGTCATCACCTACAGCGCAGACACTGGTACAGTATCACAAGCGCACACACACACACACACACACACACCATCTGGATGTACTGTACTGTATATTACAAGGGATTATGGGAGAAAAGGCATTAGGCCTCCCATTGCGTGTGTTGTATGTTCCTTCATTGTTTGGATTTAAGAAGAGATCTAAATCGCCAGATTGCTTTAATCTCCTTGCAGAATATTTTAGACAGATGCTGATCGGGACCTTACTGTATCTGTACGGATACTCTCCTTTACTGTCTCTGTCAGTCTATGTCGGTCTATGTCTGTCTCTGTCTGTCTACAGTATGTCTGTCTCTGTCTCTGTCTGTCTCTGACTTTCACTGTCTGTCTCTGACTGTCACTGTCTGTCTGTCTCTGTCTCTGTCTCTGTCTCTGTCTCTGTCTCTGTCTCTGTCTAATCTCTGACTGTCTAATCTCTGACTGTCTGTCTCTGACTGTCTCTGTCTAATCTCTGACTGTCTGTCTCTGTCTGTCTCTGACTGTCACTGTCTGTCTGTCTGTCTCTGACTGTCACTGTCTGTCTGTCTATCTCTGTAATCTTACTGTATCTGTGTGTTCTGTGTGTGTAGTTTCCCCAGTGATGGAGAGAGTGTCTGGGAACATTGTCGAGTTTGAGATGAGCTCCTTGACCCCTGCCACCCACTACACTGTCAAGGTCTATGCCATGAGAGCGGCTGCTAAGAGCGCCGTCACCACAACTGAGTTCACCACTGGTGAGTGGCCTAAAGGGCCATGACCTAGAACATTCCCTCCCACACACAAACTCTCACTTTCAAGTCTGCCAGTTGTTTTTTTTACCCCCTACCATTTCAAACAGACAACCTGAACCTGCAAAAAGAATAGGTACTCAGTCTGAACTATGCTCTCTCTCCCCTAGATGTGGATGCCCCTCAGGACCTGGCAGCCAGTAACGTCCAGACAGAGAACGCCATGTTGACTTGGAAGGCCCCACGCGCTGACATCACCGGCTACATCCTCAGCTTCGAGTCAGCTGACGGCACAATCCGGGTGAGTAGTGGTCTGCTGGAACCATAGAAATAGAACCGTAGAAATATCATCTATTCTATTCCAATAGAATCTATTCTAATCTGGAACCTATTTCTATGGGTGGAGCAACCTTGCATTCTTTCAATTCTAGAATAGATGATTGTTTTGTGGTCATAAGTGGTCATAATGATGCGTCATTGGAGTGTAAAAAAATACCTATTGATGAATACGTATTTGAGATCTAGAAAATCACTATATTACAGTGTCTATGTTAGGACAGACACAGTCTCACAGTTTCAGGTAATATGGACACTGTCCCTATCTAAATCCAATGTATTATTAATTCTGTATTTCTGGCGTATATTCTGACTACTGTGTTGCTGTGGTGTTCCTCCAGGAGGTTGTCCTGAGCCCCACAGCCACCTCCTACAACATGGCCCAGCTGAGTGCCTCCACTGAGTACTCCGTCAGACTGCAGGCCATCGCAGGGCCCAAGAGGAGCAGAGTCGTCACCACCGTCTTCACCACCAGTGAGTGTGTTACCACAGTGATGCTGGAGTCTTGTGGTAGCTCTGCCGACTCCGGACCGAACATACCTCCTGGCAATAGGGTTATGGATCCTGCCTTGGCCCCTACTCTCTGTTTTCCTCTGGATCTGTCTCCCCGACTGTCCCTGTCCATAAACGCTAAAATATGAAAATATACACTACTGTTCAAAAGTTTGGGCTCACTTAGAAATGCCCTTAAAATAACATCAAATTGATCAGAAATACAGTGTAGACATTGTTAATGTTGTAAAAGACTATTGTAGCTGGAAACGGCAGATTTGTAATGGAATATCTACATAGGCGTACAGAGGCCCATTATCAGGAGTGATGGTTGCTGATAATGGGCCTCTGTACACCTATGTAGATATTCCATGAAAAATCTGCCATTTCCAGCTACAATAGTAATTTACAACATTAACAAGGTCTACACTGTATTTCTGATCAATTTTATGTTATTTTAATGGCCAATTTTTAAAATGTTCATTCAAAAACAAGGGCATTTCTAAGTGACCGTAAAACGTTTGAACGGTAGTGTATGTTTCACAAAAAGGGTAATGAATAATGAATAGAGATGGTCTCAGTGAGACCATCTCTATTCAATATTCATCTCAGGCGTAGAGTTTGTTGGGCGGATGGAACTGTTTAGTAACTAATCCTCTGTGTGTGTGTGTGTGTGTGTGTGTGTGTGTGTGTGTGTGTGTGTGTGTGTGTGTGTGTGTGTGTGTGTGTGTGTGTGTGTGTGTGTGTGTGTGTGTGTGTGTGTGTGTGTGCGTAGTTGGCGTGCTGTACAAACACCCTAGGGACTGCTCCCAGGCCTTGCTGAATGGAGACACAGCTTCTGGTGTTCACACCATCTACCTGGGTGGAGATGAGAGTCAGCCCATACAGGTCTACTGTGACATGGACACGGATGGAGGTGGATGGATTGTAAGTCACCGGCTAGTAAACTGTGCAACCCAACTTGGCAAGACTTCCTATGAAGTGCATACGTATACTGCTTTATATCACATCCTTTATCATGCTTTATAATGTGTTATAACACTGACTAAATAAACAAAGTCATAAGCGGTTCTAAACCGTGTTGATTCGGATGTATCTAATGTAGTGCAATGGATCGTAGTCCATATGATGTTTGAGTGAGCTGATGTAGTTTGGCCCCGTCCCATGCAGGTGTTTGTCCGACGCCAGAGCGGTAAACTGGAGTTCTTCCGCAACTGGAGGAACTACACTGCTGGCTTTGGTGACACGAACGACGAGTTCTGGCTCGGTATGATCATATTATGGAAATTAGGAGTATCGTGTCAAATGTTTAATCATCTTTAATCTGAAATCTGAAACGTTTTAGATTAGATATGTTTGATCATCCTCCGCAGAGGAAATTCATTTCCACAGTTCCTACATTTACATAAAAAGTCAATCTTATCACCTCGACTTGATATCTTTTTCTCCAAAGGCCTGTCAAACCTCCATAAGATCACAGTAGCAGGACAGTATGAACTCCGTGTGGACCTCAGAGACAAGGGGGATGTAGCCTACGCCCAGTATGACAAGTTCTCTGTCTCTGATCCCCGCAGTCGCTACAAGGTCCACGTTGGAGGCTACAGTGGGACCGCGGGTCAGCCTTCCTTCTCTACAACCATTAGTTACATGTCTGCATCCCAAATAGCACCCTATTCTCTACATGGTGTGCCATTTTTGACCCTATATAGTGCACAAAGTAGTGCACTATATAGGGCATAGGGTGCCATTTGGGATGCAACCCAAATAGATAGGATAAACTTAAGTTAGAAAGGACTTGACATGGTGTTAGGTGTGAGTATGACGTGAGCATGGATTCAAAACCTCCTTCCTCAAGTCCGATCACTTTCTCTCTGCTGCCCCCTGTAGGTGATTCTATGACCTACCACCATGGTCGCCCGTTCTCAACCTACGACCATGACAATGACATCGCCGTCACAAACTGTGCCCTGTCCTACAAGGGTGCCTTCTGGTATAAGAATTGCCATCGTGTCAACCTTATGGGACGATACGGAGATGACAGTCATAGCAAGGTGAGCGCACATATACTTGAAAGTACAAAACTAACAGCAATTTCTACATCCATACTTCTGTAGTGCAGTATGAAACTATATACAGAAATGTTTGGATACAAATTGACTATGTAAATGTAAAGGAGGAACTGCAAGGCATTTGTGTTAATAAAATAAAATGTTCTTCAGGGAGTCAACTGGTTCCATTGGAAAGGCCACGAGCACTCCATTGAGTTTGCTGAGATGAAGATCAGGCCATCCAACTTCAGGAACTTTGAGGGAAGAAGGAAGCGATCGTAAACCAACCGACCAATCCACGCTCCGACCCCTCTCCTCCGCTTCGTGACCCCTGAACCCATCCTCCATCCTCTGCCCCTGCTGAATCCAGGGTAGCATTCCAAATGGCACCCTATTCCCTATGTAGTGCACTACTTTACGGGCCCTCGTCACAAGTAGTGCACTACATAGGGAATAGGGTGCCATTTGGGGCACAACCCACACCTTCCCTGCAGCTACCAAAGCCACTGCCAAGAGCCCAGCCACCTCAAATGACACCCCTCCTCCTGCTCACTCACAGAAATAAGCACAGATTCAGTCAAATTCACTACAAATTCCACTATCCAACCCCACCTGATACAAAATGGTTGTGTGCAGTATAAATACGGTCAAAGCCAAATTGATGTGAAAAAAAAATGAACTCCACCAACCAAGCCCACGCTGATTAAACATGCACCAAAGAGAGCTTAATCTATGAAACCCGAGTATAAAGCATTTCTTTCTTTCTTCTCACTCTCACAATGTTACAGCACTAAGCGGAGGGGTGCATTTGAGTCTGGTATGGCATGGCACATTAACATGTAGAATACTGATGTTTTCTGCCTCTACAGTGTGTCCATCTCCTCCAGCCACAGTAGCTTGTTCATTAGGGTGTTTGCAGAGAGGGCATGGCTGTCTACATACATGTGGTCTTGTTTTAGTGTCAGGGCCTCTTCAATAATACTGGTAACCTCTAAACTGGATTATAGAAATGATATTCTTTGAATAACACAACACCCAACAAAAGCACATACTGTACAGTGTGTACATTCAATTCCATCATCCGGATTGTAGTGATGTTATTGATCTCCTGGATTGAAGTGAGATTATTGATCAAAAAGGATTTTCTTCGTAAACCGCACGACTCGTTCAAATGTCAAATGTCTATGTCAAATGGAGCGAGATCACATAGAAAGCTCACAGAGAAAGTCCTATCTTGTCATTCATTAGTCTATGTGTGACTCGTCCTTTGTCACTTGTTCTTTCCCTCTCTCCCTCTCCCGAAATCCCCTTTTCACCTCAACCTGCAAACTGTCATCTGAAATGATATGGGCAAAATAAATGACATTCTGAATATGGATCATCTGCTGCATCACCGCACAGACATATGTGGATGACATGACGTGTTTCCATTGGTTGTGTGGGTCATGCAAGTGCTGTGCAATTGTTTCTTACACATTTACCTGAGCTAGTACTATTTGTTCCTCCAGCTATCATGCATTAGCTACAGGATCCAGAGAAAAAGTCAATGTGTTTGATTTGTTTTATTTCCTTTATAAATCCAAGGCAGGACCTATTATTCAATATATAATGAAATGGTGGGTGATTGTTACATTTTTGCAAAATGTGAAATACATATGTGGATACATATATGTATGCAACAAGAGTCAGAGGGGAATATTGTATTGAAATACAAAATATATTGATGCTGAAAATAGTTGAATGGCCAATTCCAATTGACATTGTAAGGTCACAATGTTCACTTTGCTGAGAAACATCTATTTGGGCACACCAACATTAACTAAGGAGAAGTTTAGTTAAGAGGGGAATATTGTGTTGAAATACAAAATATATTGACGCTGAAAATAGGTTAATGGCAAATTCCAACTGACATTGTAAGGTCACAGTGTTCATCTTGCTGAGAAACATATATTTGGGCACACCAAAATTAACTAAAGAGAAGTTGTTCTTATTCTGTTTTGTTCTCCCCCCTCCCCCCTCCCCATGCCCGGAGACGAAACCACTGACCCCCGTCCCTTGAATACCTGTGTAAATGAAACGTTTCTGTGCTTCTGTGGTTTAACATTTTTTTTGGTTTATAACTGGGTGAACAACAGGTGTTTCTCTGTAACACGTATTACAATAAAACAAAGTTTGTTTAAAAATGACGAGTCTTCAATCTTGTCTAAAGCAAAACATTTTAACTAATTTAAGACGCCGATCAGTTACCGCAATAAATGTGTTTTTACCTTTGATATTTGGAGTTGGCTCGTCATTAGCTCTTCGACGCACTCACGTGAAGGAGCCATATAGTCTCTATATAGCCTATTTTAGAGGATATTTATAGCACTAAGAATGCACGCCTCATAATTATAATGAGATTATATTTTTATGGTAGGGTGTAGGCCTATCGATCACATGTATTGATCAATGCCACGTGAAGGGGGCACTAGCGCAACAAAGCACCACTGTTATGATACTGATGGTTTGCGGAGACTGATAGTTTGTACGGTGTTGGCTACCAGTATAGCGCCATCTAGTTGTCACTTCGGGGATAACAGTTGTTGACAGCTGTAGCGTTGTAACTAACCCGTTTCCTAACCGTAAACTTATTAACCTAATCTGCTACATTAATTATCGTAACCTACTATGTAAACAAACCACCAGTGCTGAAAAAACGTTAGTATCACCACCACCGGGCATTCCAGTATGACCCGTATGCTGTTTAGTAGTCAGAGCTCTGAGTCAGACGGAAACTATTTTCCTGGTTGCTCTTTGGCCTGGGAGTGGCAACATGAAATCGTAGCAAGGAAATGATGCAAGCTTGATTTTGTCGCCACCGTGAATGCTTTTCTTTTGGTGCTTCGGAATACAGAAACAGTAACCTAGGAATTAATATGTTTAGGAATTAAAATAAAATACACTCGAGATACCGATTGTATATGATTACTTTACCATGCTTAAAACGTCTTACTGGAGGTTAGTGAAGTTCTTTATCATTGCAGGTGTACTCACATTTGTTGTTAATATCTTACTGAACAAAAAAGCTCAGCCAAAGACGGATTTATCAACACCAAGTCCTCTGTCTCGGGAACTTTACAAGGTGATTTCCCCAGAGACCTACAAATACGTTCTCAACCATGTATCTGTGTGTAAGGAAAGAAGCCCATTTCTGGTGCTAATGGTTCCAGTGGCACCCGTTGATGGGTTGTCCAGGGATGCTATCAGAAAGACATGGGGCAGACCAGGCCTTATCTCTAATGTGGATATCCTCACTCTGTTCTATGTGGGCCTGCCCAAGGAGGGACAAAGCTCCCACATTCAACAGGACCTGGAGAAGGAGAGCAAAGAACACGCTGACATCATCCAAATGGACTTCCTGGACAGCTACCACAACCTGACCATCAAGTCCATGATGATCATGGACTGGCTCGCCACCCACTGTCAGGGTGCCTCTTATGCGATGAAGGTGGACACAGACGTTTTCGTCAACGTGTTCTACCTGGTCAATAAGCTGTTAGTTGAAGGTGGCCCTCTCAGGCATAAGTACATCACAGGCTCAGTCATCAGTGACGGCAGGCCTCGTAGGGATAGGAAGAGTAAGTGGCATCTGTCTGAGGACATTTACCCTGAAGACACGTTCCCCCCATATGTCTCTGGAGCAGGGTATGTCTTCTCTATTGACCTGGCCAACAGGATCTCATGGGCATCCAGGTTTGTGAGACCCATTCCCCTGGAGGATGTCTATGTGGGGTTGTGTCTCAGGGTACTAGGGGTCCGGCCTGTGTACTCTCAAACGCTGCTTCCTCCCAGGAACTTGTTTGAGATCAAACGGTTGAATTATGAGACGTGTACGTATGCCACGCGGGTCATTGTCACTGGATTTAAACCACATGAGCTGCTGGACATTTGGGGTGACTTTCAGAAAAGCCATCTCACCTGCTGATGTCTCAATCCAGTCTTTCTTATGCACTAAAAGGAATAACTAGCCCTCAAATTAATGTGTATGTTTCTTTGTTTTCTCCAGTGGTGGAAAAAGTACCCAATTGTGCTCCTTGAGTAAAAGTCTAAAAGTATTTGGTTCTAAATATACTTAAGTATTCAAAGTAAAAGTATAAATATTTTGCAAATTCCTTATATTAAGCAAAGCAGACAGCTCCATTTTTTTGTTTTTCAAATTTACAGATAGCCAGGGGCACACTCCAACACTCAGATATAGTTTACAAATTTTGCATTTGTGTTTAGTGAGTCAGCCAGATCAGAGGCAGTAGGGATGACCGCTTGTTATCTTGATAAGTGCGGGAATTGAACCATGTTCCTGTCCTGCTAAGCATTCAAAATGTAACGAGTACTTTTGGGTATCAGGGAAAATTCATGAAGTAAAAAGTACATTATTTTCTTTAGGAATGTAGTGAAGTAAAAGTTGTAAAAAATAAATAAATAGAAAAGATACCCCAAAAAACTACTTAAGTAGTACTTAGAAGTATTTTTACTTAAGTACTTTACACCACTGGTTTTCTCTGATATTACAACTAGTGGAGGCAATGTTCTTTGATGTCATACACAATATCTTGAACTTGACTGGTGTTTGTTGGCAAAATTATAAGCTAAAATGAGGTGAAAGGTTTATTATCGACCTTTAATACTAAAGCAGTTGAAATAAAATTAGATGTAATCATTCCAAACGTAAGCAAAGATCTGCAGTTACACTTGATAAACAGCTGGTGGCATAGTTCACCCACTATCCTATTATAATGACGTGGAAGAGAACAGATCAGCGTCACAGTGCAATGGCGTGTGGTGTCATGGCCAGAGTATCATTACAAGTCACATATGTTATTTAATCATGTCTATTGAAGTGCCTTCTGATCATAGAACATATTTAATCTGTCCAACTACTACCTCAGAAAATGTATTCCACATTATCTACAATGCATTTTTATCCTCTGCACTGAATAGTGTCATTGAACAAGTAGGCCATACTCCAAATTCACCTGACTATCTTTAATGCAATGTAATTTAACTGAGGAAAATGTATATATTTATGTCTTTATTTAGTTATTTGATGTTATAGTATAGTAATCCATATCATCATAACGAAGTGCTTGTTGGCGGTGACTGTTACATAATTGCTTTGGGAAAATAGTCAAGTTAACAGAGGAATGAAGATGTCCTCAGATGCTGTGTAATCACAGGGTGGATGGATGGTAAAACTATGATATAATGATAGAATCTCCCTGCAGCAGAAGAGAGATGTCTTAGTGAGCGGGATCAAAAATAGGCGGATGATTCATGAACATTAGAGCCGGCAGCCCGCTTCTCTCAGCCAGCCTGCAGCAGATGGTTGTAGGACCAGTCACACTAACCATAGCACCATACGACAGTGACAAACAACAAGTTCCAGCCTTTCTTTGTTATGCTACTTTACCTCTTTTGTATTTATTTGGTTCCCACACTTTGGTGCACTCAAGCCTGTAAACAACCTTGTTCCTCTTTACCGGCTCCAATGTTATCTTCATGCAAACTCTGTTTGACATCACAATGTTCCTAGAAATATGGCTGGTTCATATAATGTTTGTGAGTTTAGTTACAGGGACTGTCTATGTCAACACTGTGTAAAATTATTATATATTAAAGACTTAGCTAGAATAATGTCTATGTCTTCAATACTGCATCATTTTACAGATTGTTATATTGTGTTATGGGGGGGATTCTGACGCGGGCTAAGCACGTGTAAATGGAACGTAATTCCCTTTTATGAACTTTTCTCTCTATGCGTATTCTGACCTTGAACTTAAGCATGAGAATAGCATGCTATTCACCCGCTATTCGTTGGCAGTGGATATCAAATAAATGAAGGTGTGGTGGAGGTGTGTCTACAGATACACCGTATTCTGACCTTGATTTAATTCCCTCATAAATCCAGCACCTTAACGCGATGAAACGTTGAATAAGGTCGAGCAACCTGTCACTTCCAAGTGGAACAACATAAAAGTATATTATACTAGATTTTTTCCAATAGAAATAACACCCTTTGGGCTCCTGAGTGGCGCAGCGGTCTAAGTCACTGCATTGCATGTAGTAGTGTTAGAGGTGTTACTACAGTCCCGGGTTCATTTTCCGGGATGTGCCACAACCGGCTGTGGTCGGAAGTCCCATAGGACGGTGCACAATTGGCCCAGGGTCGTCCGGGTCGTCCGGGTTAGGGGAGGGTTTGGCCGGTGGGGTTTTACTTGGCTCATTGCGCTCTAGCGACTCCTTGTGGTGGGCCGAGTGCCTGCCGGCTGACCCCGGATGCCAGGTGAACGGTGTTTCCTCTGACACGTTGGTGCGGCTGGCTTCTGGGCGTTAGGCGGGTCATGTTTCAGAGGACGCATGACTCCACCTTCGCCTCTCAAGCCTGTTGGGGAGTTGCAGCGATGAGCCAAGATTGAAAAATTGGGGAGAAAAGGGGGCTAAAATACAAACCATTTACGAAATAACATCATTCTCCATGCACTATAATTTACAAATTGATAAGAGCTAGGTAAATGAGTAAAACGGATTAGGGGATTGTTTAAATCAATTACAATTATTTTATATATATTTTACCTTTTGATCGCTGGAGACAAATGTGAAACCAGTCATATGGTAGCAAACTAAAGCATATCAACACTTTTCCACAGTGAAGTTTATGAAATGCTGGCCTTATAATTTGGGATGAAATTTGGAGACCCAAGCTATAGGCTTCTGAAGCCATGAAGGTGGTATACCGGGAAACCAACAGAGTTGATGATTTCTAGAAGGTTTTAATTATATGCCCAGACTTTTCACTGTATTTCTTTTACAATTTGTATTGTTAAATATTAGCCACTATCGGTAGCCACGCTCAATTATACTCACGTACATTTATAATTGTCACTAACTTTATTTGTTCGTCTCCTTACATTTTGCATCATTCCATTACATCGTTAGGTTACCTTTCTTTCATCTGTCACGTTCATGTGGTTGTTCCTGAGGTTCGCAAGCAATAGTGGATCATATTAAGCTGACGTTTTACAAGTTGTGCATTAATGTATCCTATTTGAATCATTATGGAACGCAGGCCAGACATAGCAGTTTAAACCTGGACCCTGACACACGGTTCATGACAACTGGACCATTGTCATCACAGTTTCATGATAAGTGAAGGTTATCAGTGTAGAGTTATAGGACTACTATTCAACCCTTATTGTACACTTTTCTCCCCTTCCAATATGTCATGGATGGAACAATTGAATATGGCAACTTTCGGGATAAATGAAACAACTGTATTTTTGATTCACCAATATATTTTGTGCAAGGGCTGGTCCATTTTTAGCCTAGTGGGCCTATCTAACTTGTTTATATTGCGCAAAATGATCATTATCTGGTTAATAATGGGGGCCACAAGGAATATTTTTTTGCCGGTGGGTTAGAAATGCCAAGGCCGATTTTTGGTCACAGTCTACCCCTAATTTTGTGCGTAAAGGCTTTCCAAACCTGTTTGAAAACTTTACCTAAACACTTTCCTAACCCTAAATAATATACAAGATCAGAGTATTTTTTTAATCTATATATTTGGTGCTGAAAGGAGATGAATATGCATGTATTTACATGGCCTTCGTTCATTGATCCCTAATATTCTGAACCGTTCCATACACTACATGACCAAAAGTATGTGGACACCTGCTTGTCGAACATCTCTTTCCAAAATCATGGGCATTAATATGTAATTGGTCCCCCTTTTCTGCTATAACATCCTCCACTCATCTGGGAAGGCTTTCCACTAGATGTTGGAACATTGCTGCGGGGACTTGCTTCCATTCAGCCACAAGAGCATTAGTGAGGTTGGGTACTAATGTTGGGCGATTAGGCCTGGCTGGCAGTCAGCATTCCAAATCATCCCAAAGGTATTCGATGGGGTTGAGGTCAGGGCTCTGTGCAGACCAGTCAAGTTCTTCCACAGCGATCTCGACAAACCATTTCTGTATGGACCTCGCTTTGTACACGGGGGCATTGTCATGCTGAAACAAGAATGGGCCTTCCTCAAACTGTTGTCACAAAGTTGGAAGCACAGAATCATCTAGAATGTCACTGTATGCTGTAGTGTTAAGTTTTCCCTTTACTAGAAATAAGGGGCCTAGCCCGAACCATGAAAAACAGCCCCAGACCATTATTCCTCCTCCACCGAACTTTACAGTTGGCACTATGCATTCGGGAAGGTAGTGTTCTCCTGTCATCTGCCAATCCCAGATTCATCCGTCAGACTGCCAGATGGTGAAGCGTGATTTATCACTCCAGAGAACGCACTTCCACTGCTCCAGAGTCCAATGGTGACGAGCGTTACACTACTCTAGCCGACGCTTGGCATTGCACATGGTGACCTAAGGCTTGTGTGCGGCTGCTCGGCCATGGAAACCCGTTTCATGAAGCTCCCAACAAACAGTTATTGTGCTAACATCGCTTCCTAGATGTTTCCACTTCACATTAACAGCACTTACAGTTGACCGGGGCAACTCTAGCATGACAGAAATTTGACAGAAATTTGACAAAAAGTCACTGAGCTCTTCAGTAAAGCCATTCTACTGCCAATGTTTGTCTATGAAGATTGCATGGCTGTGTGCTCGATTTTATACACCTGTCAGCAACGGGTCTGGTTGAAATAGCCAAATCCTCTAATTTGAAGGGGTGTCCACATACTTTTGTATATATAGTGTAATTTAGTGCGTCAAGAACATTCTAATTAATGATACACCAAATTTAAAGGGATAGATTTAGATACAGTAAATGTTCTGAAAACCCTATTGAATGAAAACTCCATGTGAAAATGTGTTGGCTAGCAAGTGGGTGGGTTTTCAGTGGTTGAACAAAATGTATTCAGCGCGCAAAAGGGAATCACGCTGCAAAGCCAAATATGTAGCTGCATAAGGTAGCCTACTATAAGTCTGAATACCAACTACTGAGAAGTGGATAGGAAAGGCTGCACAGGAAAGGCATACATTTCCTAAATCTGAATTGGCCACAGAAGTTTAAAAAAACATTATCTTCTATTGTAACTGATTTCATAATGTAGTTTCACGCTTCTTATTGTAGCGTGGGTGGAGACTGAGTTGAGCCATATCAACCGACGTAATGGAAGTTGGTTCCTAAGACAAACCATCAAACATGTATTTCATCGAGTTTGTTTCACCCCCCGTCGCCATACCGCTTTCAGACTGTGAACCTTGCATGACGCGAGTGCGTTGGTTGGAGACTGAAGAGCCGCACACCCTACACGGAAACAGTGAAGCGCGCCCAGAATTCGGTGCCCAATATAGTATATCCTGTGTAGAATAGAATCAAGACATTTCTGGGAGAGCACATTACTTGCCTTTATTAACGAAGTGGACTGTTATAACCATGTAAGTAGGCTAGAATTTATACCGATCAAGTATGTGTATGTCGTAAATAGATGTATCAAAGGTTGGAGTTGTAGCCTAAAGTTGCCCTTCTTTTTCTAAAAACAACATATCATTGATTGATTGAATACTTGGAAGATTAGGCTGCATACCACTAAGGCATAGAAAATAACCTCGATGATGACTGGGCAAATGGCTGGCTCCTATTCAAAAATCGAATCAAATTTTTTAAAGATTTGTCATATAGCCTACTGTACTTTGCTTTTGTAATCCTGCTTTTAATTTTAATATTTTATTAGATAGGGTAGTTTGGGGCAACTAGCCCTCTGGGTAACCCCCCTGTAATTCTCACAGAAACCCACCTTGTGTCACCAATCTTTCGTAACACTTTCCCCTGACTGCCACAACTCTTTCTCAACTAAAAATGTCATCGTTCTCATCTACATTTTTTAAGTCACTCCAACAAAACGATTTTAAGGTAAATGCATCTAGTATTTTGTCATTTAGAAAAGGTTATATATATACAGTATATAAGCTAATGATCTATACACTCCACATTTTATTGTGTTAAAGCCTGAATTTAAAATGGATTCAATTGAGATTTTGTGTCACTGATCTACACACAATACCCCATACTGTGAAAGTGGAATTATGTTTTTAGAAAAGCTGAAATGTATTCAATCAATAACTATTCAAACATTTTGTTATGGCAAGGCTTAAATAAGTTCAGGGGTGTGCTTAACAAGTCACATAATAGGTTGCATGCAGTCACTCGGCATACAATAATAGTGGTTAATTAAGAGTCTATAGACGGTCCTGTGCGTCAATATAATGAACATAATATTAAAAGTCCCCATCAAAATCTATAAATTTGCATGGCCTGCGCCTCAATCAACCGCATCTGCCCATGTCACCATTCCACATCTGCGGTGGAAAGTGGCAGAGCTACAGAACTGTTTGTCAGACCAGGAGACATCTCAGAAATTGGTCTTCTCACGAAAACGTCTGTAGCATCCGAACAGTTTGGCCACTCTATGGAAAGGAGACTCTCGCGAACACGATGGTGTACTCCGTTTTGCTCTATGACCTTTACAAATGTCACGGGACTCATATTTCCAAATGAATGGGAATATGGAGGTAGTTTTGTGCCAACAAAATAAGGGGTTAAATATGTGTCACCCAAAAAATATTTCCTGAGCTTTCATATATCTCATAGATGTAGGACAGACACTGCAAAACCTTATTCCTCATGATTGATTTTTTTGGACTGTATTTTCTTTTGCAGTTTATGAATGTGTTATTCAATCTGTTTTTATGGGCTACAGTAGTAAAGGCCAAATTCAATATTTTATCAAATAATTAGTGAATATTTTTTTATATATCTAAAGGGGTCCTAAAATTCGAAATCAAATAGTTAAATGATCCATGGTATGACCATTTTAAAACAATTCCATATGTTAGCTTAGTAGAACATGATTTTTAGATGACTACCCCATCTCTGTACCCTAAACATACAGTTATCTGCTCTGTCGAGCAGTAAATTCAAGCACATATTCAACCACAAAGACCAGGGAGATTTTACAATAGTTCGCAAAGAAGGGCACCTACTGGTAGATGGTTAAAAACTCAGTTGCCGGAGAGGAAGGAAACTGCTCAGAGATTTCACCATGAGGCCAATGGTGATTTAAAACAGTTACTGAGTTTAATGGCTGTGATCGGAGATAACTGAGGATTGCTACATTGTAGTTACTCCACAATACTAACATAAACTACAGACTGAAAAGAAGGAAATCTGTACAGAATAAAAATATTCCAAAACATCCTGTTTGCAATAAGGCAACATTTTTTGAAAATAAGGTCTTTTTTTTCCTGAATACAAAGTGTTGTATTTGCGGCAAATCCAACACAACACATCACTGGGTACCACTCTTCACATTTTCAAGCATGGTGGTGGCTGCATCATGTTATGGGCATGCTTGTCATCGGCAAGGACTAGGGAGTTTTTAAGGATAAAAAGAAATGGAATAGAGCTAAGAAATCTATTTTAATCCTACCTTGTAACATAACAACATGTGGAAAAAGTTAAAGGGAGTGAATACTGAAAGCACCGTTTACACACCATTAGGGAGCCTAAAGATAAATTATACACTTGTTTAGAAATATATTAATGCAATCAATGGTACATAAATTAGCATTTTCCAAATCATATCTAAATCATCAGTCATGTTTTGATACTTTAGGATGATTTGGACATGAAAATGAAAATAGGAACCTTACATTACAACCTCATCATAGTGAGGATATTAATAGTGAGATGTGCTATGCCATTGTGTTTCAATATTTGATGTATTTCATAAAAATAAGATACCTAGACTTTAGCTTTAAAGAGTTAATTACTTAAAAATGTCAAAATAAGTGAATGAAACAGGTTGCCTATTGAATTCATGTTTATGTCTGCCTCTAAATGTTGCCTGCATGAAAGAAAAGCCTAATGTTTGTCACAGTAACAGTCCTGGGTCTGTGTGTGTGCTCATTGTTGCATGTATGTTTTCCCCCAGCTTCTGGATAAGGACTATAGCTACTGCCCGGCTGGCTTGGGTATTGTACTGACTGACGGCCAGTGCATTTTCACCCATCCTCAAGATGCATATGAATAGCTTATTAAATCAATGGAGTAAGTACTGTAAAGACTACAATTTTTTTCTTAGCCCTTCTAATTTCCCTTGCAATGGAAATCCCCTGCAGTCATATCCTATGATTCTCCCATGACAACTATGTATAATATAGGAACGTTTCACAGCTTTACAGAAGTAGCGCTTTGAATTTTTACTCCTAATCATATGCCTATGAGTCTGATTGATACTTCCCTTTAAGACATAATTAGACATAATACCCTTTAAGCCCTGTTTATACCTGGCGCTAACATGTACCCTTTGTCCTGATCTTGTCCACATTCTGATTGTGCCCACATTTTTAGACAGGTGTAGACGATTAAAAGACACATTGTGATCTGATTGTGATCAGATCTTCCTCACCAGCTCCAGAGGTAGTCAGCATGCATTGTGCCTGGATATTTAAATCATCATTATACCGGCCTCTAAAATCATTGACAGGTAGCACCATTGACTCATGGCATTAGTAATTGTCTCAAAATGAATATATTCATATTATTTCAAAATAATATATTTCAAATAATTTGCAGGGAGGCACTAGTTGATCTGGTCACAATGTGGACACAGTGGACGGAAGAGACACATTTTAATGCAATGTGTAGACTCGACAAACCGTGATCAAATAGTGATTGGATCATATTGCTCAGATCACGAAACTCACATGTTAGCACAGGGTGTAAACGAAGCTTTAGACATAATTGTTTTATATCCTAAATCATCAGTTAAATCAAATATTTTGCCTGCTTCCCAGCGTTTATGATTATAGCGTATGTGCACGGAGCTTCAGTTTCTCACCCTGTATCCTTGTTTAGACATTGAGTCTCTCATATTGTGTGACTAAATGTGTGTCTCAAATGGAACCCTATTCCCTAGTACACTACTTTTAACCAGAGCCCATAAGGAGTAGGGTGCATTGTCCTAATATAGAAAGTCATTTCCTCAGCATATCCTAACCTTTTTCAGAGGTGTTGAGTCAGGAACGTGTCCTGTTACCCTGTTACTTGTATACATCTATCCTCCTGGAGATCAGAGACTCATTCTCTAAACAGACTCTGGGGGCCTCATTTATAAAAACGGACTTACGATCAATTTTTAACTCATGTACGACTTACGCCAAAAAAACACGTATACATAGCTATTTATAAAACCTTACTTTGACGTGGAAATTATCTTACGACTAAGTTCAAGTATAAATCTAAGAACATTTTTATAAATGAGGCCTCAGGTGAATAAATGTGACGAGAGTGTTGTACTGGCATGTTAGAGACTCGAGCATCTAAAATAGCCTTTGGGGCCATACCAGAGTAGGAGTGCTGATTTAGGATCAGGTCCCCTTGTCCAGTCATTATACCGGTAATTACAAATGCTAACTTGATCCTTGATCAGAGCACTCTTACCCTGAGACACTTTATGAATACGTGCCCTGAAGACTTGCTGGAAATTGTCGTTTTCTTTTAATTAAAAGTGGTTGCTTGTGGTTGTTAAGTGGATGTTTACAGAACATTTGGCATTTTAGTAATCTAGCAGACACTCTTATCCAGAGTGACTTACTTAATTCGTAATTGCATACATTTTTCCTACTTTTTCACTGAAGCCATGGAGAATGTGCAGGGCCTTTTTATGTTTCTGTTTGCAATCTGACCAGCATAGAAACAAATGGTCTGGTTCCCGTGAAGCCTGTCTGTGGTGGGGGTCAGTACTTTGGAGCAGAGGGGAGGGGATGGCAAGAGGAGGGGAGGGAGAGAGAAATGGAGAGGCGGGGGAGTCAGGAGAGGGGACTCAGAGGAGGGAGGGGCTGGCATAAATCCCTCTCCTCTCTCTGGGTTTGTTGTTGTTTATGATGATGTAATCAGAGGGGTTGAAGCTTTTTAGTCTGTCCTCCTCTGAACCAGGATTCCCATATTACTGGGCAAGTAGGCAGACTGACTTACAACGTGTATGTTCTGCCCTTTTAACTTCTTAGCGTTAAGCTCACACACAGATGTCACAGTGTATGTTACATAGTAAAGGGTGCATGGGGATAACCTCAGGTTTCTGTACGTCTGTTGTCATCCCAAATGGCAACACTACTTGTGCACTATACTGGGATTTGGGGGGCCATTTGGGACTGACAATATGTTTTTAACTTATGTATGGCGAATTTTTAATTAAAGGTGGTGTATTTAAACACCCAAAACTATTTCTATGCTGTTTTTTAATTTATTCCCACTGACACGCCACTCTTCCCTCACCTGAGAGATGACTTGCAAATGATGTTCCTTCCTATAAGCTTCTCCTGTCCAAGACTGTCCAAGAAACAGGCTGTTCTTTACCCTCCACAAACGTTCCTAATACTTCCTACCTCACTAAATGTCAATTCCTAAACAAACCCTAGATCCAGATGGTTGTTTGACCACTGCACGGTAGGAGACAGGACAAATCTGCGTCTGAAATGGCACTCTATTCCCAATATAGTGCACTACTTTTGACCAGAGCCCTATGAATGACCTGGTCAAAAGTAGTGCACTATATAGGGAATAGAGTGCCGTTTAGGACACACACAAGTTGGAGAGGGACAGAGCTACATTGTGTCCTGCTGACATTTTGTGTGACCTCCCATACTGTACATCATCCTACTCCCTCCCGTCCCACAATGCTGTGTTGTTCTCAAAAGTCATTATGCTACCGGAAAGCATTTAGTGGACAATTGATCCATGATGAGCAAAGCCAGCGTTTCCACAACTGTCAACAACTACAGTGTGTTGTGGGCCTGCACAGTCTGCATCAGTATCCTTTGTAAACAAGGCTTCATTATCAAAGTAAGGGTGCCTTTTATACGGTTTCTTCTCTGCCTATACTGTATATTTAATTCAATTGTAATATGTATTTTTTATCCTATAGCATCTAAGCAAAGTTGCACTGAGAGTACAAAACATTAAGAACACCTGCTCTTTCCATGACATAGAATGACCGGGAGAATCCAGGTGAAAGCTATGGTCCCTTATTGATGTCACTTGTTAAATCCACTTCAATCAGTGTAGATGAAGGTGGGAGACAGGTTAAAGAAGGATTTTTAAGCCTTGGGACACTTGAGACATGGATTGTGTATGTGTGCCATTCAGAGGGTGAATATGCAAGACAAAAGATGTAAGTGCCTCTGAACGGGGTATAGTAGTAGGTGCCAGGCGCACCGGTTTGTGTCAAGAACTGCAATGCTGCTGGGTTTTTCATGCTCAACAGTTTCCCATGTATATCAAGAATGTTCCACCACCCAAAGGACATCCAGCCAACTTGACAACTGTGGGAAGCATTGGAGTCAACATGGGCCAGTATCCACGTGGAACACTTTCGACACCTTGTAGAGTCCATGCCCGAAAAATTTAAGCTGTTCTGAGGAAAAAAGGGGGGATGCAACGCAATATTAGGAAGGTGTTCTTAATGTTTTGTACATGCGCTTATATAGTTTTGACTGGACTGGATAGTGTTCATTGGGAGTAGCCTAATACATGGAATATATAGGTTGGAGTTAGGCTGTTTGTGCCAGGTAGATATTCTACTGCAGCTTCTTAATAATTAAACTCTGGGTACCTGCTACCATGCCTCCCATTGAGGCGGTGAACAAGTGCAGAGTCTGTGACATCCTGAGAAAGGCCTAAATGGATAGAGTTACAGACTAACAATGGAGGTGAAGAGACGCTTGAGGCAGAGCTAAGAATGCCCTCCAAATAATTCAATGGATTCAAAAGGAAGCATGGCCCTTTTCTGATGCTCTCGCTACATGGTCATTAATGGCAAATGCTTGTACTGCACGGCATTACGGTCTAGATACTTCTTCATATAGAACCCTGTTTTACTGTATCTTCCAGGGGTACTGTATCTTCACATATTTATGGACACTGTCTGACATTACTGATACGCTCTATTCTTGCAACAGATTCTGTGCTAAATTCACCATCATTTGTTGAATTTAACAAGGTCTTGCCTCATGGAATGATGGTAGAAGACAGACTCTCTTTGTCTTAGTGTTATGAAACTCTGCGTTTATTGATTAGGAGCTCCCAATTCGTGAGCAAAACACGTACAGTAAGCAATCGATCCAGAAATGATTGGTCCATGCTTTGATTCAAGAAAGTAACGCCTCCATCTTTTTGACCTGTCTGGATGTGGTTTGATTGGTTAAATGAAACACCTCATCCCAGTACATTATTGAATACTTATGGACTCATTTGATGACTTGGGTGCACTATAGGGCAGCCTATCTGATTCAGTCAGCCACTTACACCTTGTTTGCGTCCCAAATGACACCCTTTTCCCTATAACGTGCACTACTTTTGACCAGACCCCTATGGACCCTAGTCAAAAAGTAGTGCACTACATAGTGAATAGGATGCCATTTGAGACGGAACCCTTTGAGACGGAACCCTTTGAGACGGAACCCGGTTCTGCATCACAACATTTTATTTGATTATTTCTTTTCATAATCCTAGTACATTTGATTAGGCACTGGGAATTAGTTTGAGTTTCAGGGGATTATAGCTAAGTAAGCACCGTGTACAGTGTATATACATTGTTCCACACCCAATTAAAATGGCATTTTTTTGTTTACAGAGGAAGTGGATGTCATTGGATGGTAAATAAGCCTACGTCAGTTTGTGAAAACTGCTGATGTTAAAAGGGGCTATCTAAAATAAATGTGATTGACTGGTAGTTCAGATTTCCAGGCAAATCTCTGGTCTTTGCTTTAGGCTGCTGGTACTGAGATCTAGTCCAATAGCGGGTTAATGTGAGATACTAGAGGTCCCACCCACATGACCACACAGTGATATAACAAGAAAATATGATGGGATTTTTCTGAGGAAATACATTGTGTAAGATGCAGAGGAGCTGCAACACTGATGCAATTACCTACCTTATTCCTGGGAAAAATGTTCTCAATGAAAGTATACATTTCTCAGTTCTCTTCTTTCTTTTTTCTTTCTTTCTTTTTTTCTCTCTCGCTCTGTTTTTCTCTAGAAAGCATTTCAGATGTTCATTCATGTTGAGTTATGCCTTGAGTTGGACTCTCAGGCCATTAGCTACAGGCTCAACAGGAACCCAAACGTATAGACAGTCTCAGACAGACCGCCATATATGGCACCTACATATATTTTAAATGTAAAATGACAGTGGCTTTGGCATATTCCACCTATGTGTGGTGACTTATAGTTGATACTGAGCACAGTCATCACCACAGATATGTGTGCTCTGGCTGGGGGCTGTATGTTTTAGCCCTATTGATCAGCTGTAGAGCCACACAACATGATCCTTCCATGCTGTTCCTGTGTTGATCACAGAACTGCAGACGTATACAGGAAGCATCAGGGCTCCTGTGGCAGAGTCACTTTCTTTGTGTGTGAAAGGTTGCAGCTCGAAAGTGTCAGGGATCGTATCAGAATCTCTGTAGTGAATCTTATGTCTGTGTGAAGGCTGTGTAATCCCTTCAGACATCACCTGTTGACGTGATTTAATCTCAGTCCGGAAATGGCTTTGCTGAAGTATTTCGTTCAGATGCCTCTGACTCTATTTCTCTTTCTATGGCCACATGTATCACACAGCGTATTCACTAGAAACACTGTCCCGCTCTCTCTGCCCTGAACTGAGAAAGCAGTCAGATCTGTGGAACTTCCTCAGAAAGAGAGTCGTTCCCCTTGAGGAACAGCCTCGCCCTGGTGTGGACTGATCTCACTGTTAAAGTCTCATAATTCACATTCCTTATCTGTAGGTGGGACGTCAGTAGGGCGGTCCCACTGGTGGTGTTTCTCATAAAGGTCGCTGTGGTCGGGCACTTAGTCAAAGGTCAAACTCGTTTCGTGTGATAACAGGCCTTTCCACAGGAGATCACTTTACGAAGGCCCTGATCTAAAGAAGTATATAGCGAATAGGGAGCTATTTAGGGCACCCACTAACAAGTGTCTTCCTTTTTTGCAACTCTTGGCTCAGTAACAAAGCACTTTGTAAGATAAAGCTAAAATAGACCAACCAACAAAAACACATTTGTAAACACAAATTGAATCCAAACATTATGAAATTTAATTTAGAGACAGAGATTTGTTGTTTGCACACCGAGATTCACTCTCAATTAACGTGAAGTGCAAGCAAACTGATGCTAAGTGTCACGGATCCCTCCGGAATTGTGTCATTACGCACACCTGGTCCCCATTCCCACTGATTGTAATTGTATAAATTACGCTGTCGATTTTTGTTCTAATGTCTGTTGGTCGTGTGAGTACCTGTGCTCTGTTGTTTTGGCTTTCGTGCCGCTTGTATTGTGCAGTTGATTACGGGTCTCGTCCCGTGTGGTATCATTGTGCACTTGTGTATTTCTTCGAGGTACTCCTCGCTTTTTTTTGTTTGGGTTTCAACCCTGTGTTTTGTATACGTTTGGTCTTCGTCCCTGTGCCTTTACACGGCACGCTGTAATTTGAGTCAATAAAAAACCCTATTCCCGCGCCTGTCTCCCGACCCTTTTAGACCGACGTGACACTAAGGAGGCCTGTCACAATGACCTGAATAATCTACCAACATGTATTCATGCAAAACAGTGTTCTAAATGGCATCCTATCCCCCTACATAGTGCACTACATTAGGGCTCCGGTCAAAAGTGATGCACGATATAGGGACTAGGGTGCCGTACGGGATGTGGAGGAGAGTCTGGATGCATCCATCTGTGTCTGTGAAAGTAACTGTGATTGAGGAGGGTGTCTATGATTTACCATGGGTTGTCAGTGAGAGATGTAAGGCTGCACTGTGAGCGTTTTCTCTGGCAGCCAGTTGGGTTAGGGTGGTGCAGTTGAGCTGAAAAGTGTGTGTGGGCTCGCTTTGATTCCCACTTGTGTCAGCATGTCAGTCTGTGCTGTTCACTGGTGTCATTGTCAGGACCGGGTTTGTTTTTCTGGAAAACAAACTCCCACTGCCCTTAACTATGTTCCCCCAATACCGAAAGTTAAGAACCTTGTAAGATGTAGTGACGTGCTTAGAGGCTTGTGATTGTCCAGTGGGTGAACATTGTACTTGTAAAATAAACTCTGTTTGATTCAATAGAGAAAATACTGTCTGCTTCCAACTCACACTCTCAAACGCATCGGTCCCCTGAATGCAGCTCACTCTCCAGATCCCAATCACCTGTTCACACACCTGTATGTCATTTACACACACTATTTAGTTCAGTTCTTTGCAACCCATCGTTGTGATGTTTTGTTACACGTTCTATTCGGAGCTCTGTTTTTATTTCCGCATTAGTCCTCCCGTGTATCGTAGTTTTTGCCCATCCTCACTAACGACACCTTGCCTATTCCCTGCCTGTACTTTTGCCTGTCAGATTTCCTGTCGTCAACACCTTGCCTGATGTCCCGGGCTACGTTATTAGCCTTTTCCCTGCCTGTACTGTTCCCTTTTTGGCATCCCTGTGTATGACCTTCTGCCTGTCCCTGGACCCAGCTACCTGCCTCTTCCTGTGGTCCTTTGCTAATAAACACCTGGTGCGACCTGCGCTTGAAACCAGCACTCTGTCTCTCCATCGTATTCATTACAGTTATAAGGGGTGGACAGTTATGTATGTTGTAAACCACATGTCTGTGCCACACAGCATAGGTGCCTATCCTACTGCTATAAAAACAATGACGGTGTGGTTTGGTTTGCTGCACAAGCTTCCTGTTAGAGGTTCTCTTCTCAGTGACAGTTTCCTGTGACAGGCGATTCCAATAATTTGTGTTTGTCTGAGAAGGGCTTGGTGAAAGAAGGCCTCAAAACCTTCAAGATCGAATCACACACTGACATTTATCAATAATGCAATCGAGGAACATAATCTTATGAGTAAAAAACTGGTTACAAATGAATAAAAGATACAGATAAATCAAAAGAACACATTTTATTTTCCAAATGTCTCCCTCTCATCCTGTGTGTGGGCTACATATCCCACTCATATCATCTCATTAAAATAAATAGAACCCCTCTCCATCTTTCTTGTTATGATAAGCCAAGATGGAAAACAAGTCACTTGACTACAGTATGCTACACTGGATAGTCTCTCACCTGCACTGACCAGGCCTGCTACTCTCTATTTTAAGGAACCATTATTGTCTCTTTGTTTCACTCCATAAAGGGGAGGCATGAAGGGTAGGCACTTTCCCTCCTATCTAGTTAACGAGTGTGTGATTGAATTATTGTGTTCTAATCTGCTCTGTCTTTCATCCCCTGTACTTTATTTCTGCATGGGGTTATTAGGGGGTTTTGCAGACTCTTTGTTGAAGGACAGCCCTTCTGTCAATGTAATCTGTCACAGAGGTGAGGGGTGTGGCTAACATTTGTGTGTGTGTGTGTGTGTGTGTGTGTGTGTGTGTGTGTGTGTGTGTGTGTGTGTGTGCGCGTGTATGTGTTTGTGTGTGCATGCGTGTGTGCGTGTGCGTGTGTGTGCGTGTGTGTGTGTATGTGTATGTGTGTGTGTGTGTGTGTGTGTGTGTGCATGCATGCTTGCATCTTCATATTCGTGTGTGTTTGTGTACCATAGCAGACATCACTCCCCACTCCAGGATGTGTGACTGTGACGTGGACGTGTCCTCGGAGCCCACCAGCCCCACGCTCTACGGCGAGTCCTCTGACAAATACTACCATGTGGACCGCTGGCAGAAGCTCCGCACCGCCGTCCGCAAGCTGGAGTTCTGGGAGAACTTCACAGCCGAGCTCATCGGGAGCGGCTTCTTTTCCAAAGTCTACAAGGTACCTGGTCCCTCCCTAGCCATCTGTACTGAACGTAGTATGCATCCCAAATAGCACGCTATTACCTATATAGTGCACTACTTTAGAACAGAGCCCTATGGGTGTCATTTGCGATGCATTAGGACAAAGCATCCTATGGGTTGGATCTAATTGGGACATACAGTAGTTGCCATTCCACGATTAGCTTACACTCCATCATGGATGCCTGAGCAATGGTACCCCACTGTGTTTCAGCTAACATAACTTCCCCAATCTGTACTCTGTACAGAAGCAGAGCCAATGGAGGAGTAACATGGCATGCATTTAGATTTTGAAGTGGAATGGGCCTGGGGAGAAAGACAGATGGGATGATTACAGAATTCATCTATTAGTCTACTAGAGTTGAACACTGGATGTTCTGAGTAGAGAGAACACTGCTGGAGATAATACTGGCCATTAATCTGTTTTATGTTATGTGATGATTTAATCACATTAAAATATTAATAGAATTCAGCAGTGCCAGTGAGATGGTGAGGTAATACATCAGAGGTCACTGTAAAACCATGTGGGCTGTTCAGAATTAAAATGAGGGCCGTGTCAATTAATGGAAGTCTTAATGAATTTACCTGCAAAAACAGCTCCTTTCAGACACCTAACTGTTTTTTGTTGTCGTTTTGTACACCGTTACATGACTAGGTCTTGAGTAGGTCTTTTAGTGGTTAAAGGCCCAGGGCAGTCAAAAAACTGGATTTTCTGTGTTTTATACATATTTCCACACTGTAAGGTTGGAATAGTACTGTGAGATTGTGGAAATTATGATAATGCTCTTTCAGTGTAAGAGCTATTTGAAAAGATCGCCTGAAATTTCAGCCTGCTTTGGTGGGTTGGAGTTCTGGCCTTCCATGATGACATCACCATGCGGTAAATTAGTTAATAATAGACCAATAAGAAAAAGAGTTCCAAACCTCTCTGCCAATAACAGCAAATGTTCTGTTTTTCCTTCCCCACTCAGACCACTCCCTGACAGTTCTGCCAAAATCATTGCTTGTGAAATTGCTCTTTGCTGAGATGCTATTTTTGTTTATTTTAATTGATAACAATCACAGTAAGGTCCTTAATTGAGAAATATATGTTATTTATCTTTGTGTAGCGTAAGATCAATCAATCAATCAATCAATGTGCATGCAAAAACACACATATTGAAACAAACAATTCTAAAAATCAACCTACAGTAGAGCATGCTGGGAAACATGATAATGATTGGCATAGTTTTTCATAGTCACGTAGGCCCATTCTACCCCTATGAAGTGGTTACATAAGGTGTGAAGGCATAGTGTTTGTCCAAGCAATCTTATTAGCCTTTTTTGTTTATTTTAATTGATAACAATCACAGTAAGGTCCTTAATTGTTGCCCAGAATGATTTGATATTGAGATAGAAACGTCTGCATTGGACCTTTAAACTGTAAACCCTTGTCTGTTTCTCTAAGGTGATTCACAGTACGACCCGTAAGGTGATGGTGGTGAAGATATATAAGAACGACGTGGACCAGGATAGCATCGTGCGTGAGATCAGCCTACTGCAGAAACTCTCCCATCCCAACATAGTCAGGTATTAGTCAGTTACTCACACCTTTTTGTGATGATCACTTATACATTTTGGTACATGTCCTTATTGATAACAATTGGAATACAGGGTATGCTTTGTCTACTATGTGGTGCAGTCAATGGCACAGGAATATAATAGTTCAATTAGTTCAATTAGCCCACTGAAGTGGTTAGATAAGCTGTGAAGGCATAGTATCAGGTGGATATTATTAAGTGCACCACAGAATCATGGCGTACTGTTCCTGCATTCGAGTCCAAAATATAGGGTATTATACTGTATTATATTGTATTATCTTTACACTGTATTTACATATTTATATACACAAGCATTTCGCTACACCCGCAATAACATCTGCTAAACATGTGTATGTGACAAATTAAATGACATTTGATTTGATTTATATTATGCCGTACACTCTCAGAAATGTGTTCTTTTTTTTTTTTTTTTTTTTTTAAATTTTATCCCATTTTCTCCCCAATTTTCGTGGTATCCAATCGCTAGTAATTACTACCTTGTCTCATCGCTACAACTCCCGTACGGGCTCGGGAGAGACGAAGGTCGAAAGCCATGCGTCCTCCGAAGCACAACCCAACCAGCCGTACTGCTTCTTAACACAGCGCGCCTCCAACCCGGAAGCCAGCCGCACCAATGTGTCGGAGGAAACACCGTGTACCTGGCCCCCTTGGTTGGCGCGCACTGCGCCCGGCCCGCCACAGGAGTCGCTGGAGCGCGATGAGACAAGGATATCCCTACCGGCCAAACCCTCCCTAACCCGGACGACGCTATGCCAATTGTGCGTCGCCCCACGGACCTCCCGGTCGCGGCCGGCTGCGACAGAGCCTGGGCGCGAACCCAGAGACTCTGGTGGCGCAGTTAGCACTGCGATGCAGTGCCCTAGACCACTGCGCCACCCGGGAGGCCCAGAAATGTGTTCTTAAAGGGGCACAAACGCTTGTCACTGTAGTACCTTAAGTTACAGGTACGTAATTGTACCTTTGCAGTTCGTAGCTTAAAAGTGCCAATAGTGTACCTTAGGTAGTACAGGCAAGGTAGTAAAGGCACAAAAGCGTACCTTTGGAAAAAGTACAAATCTGCTTGTTTAGGGTACCACCACAGTGACAAAGCCATTTGTTCCTTTTAAATGGCAAAAATTGGGTGTTGTTTTAACACTGTAGGGTGTATTTACCTCTAAAAAGTTTTTGAGGGTATTGTTTTAACACTGTAGGGTGTGAAGGCTTTTTCCCAGTGTGCCTTTCATGTAAAAAAATTTGTTTACCCTAACAGTGGTCTGAAACTTTTGGTTTGCCGGACACATCGGGCAAGTCACATTATGTTGTCTTGTAAAGTGATATGTTATTCCTATTGGAATACAGGCAGAGTTAGGATATCCCAAAATGTAAAGTTTTAATCACCAACAACATATATTTAGAATGACTGCCAAGGTAGGAAAAATTGATAAATGAGACTACATAAACCATCTAAAAAGGAACAACCATCTCTGTAACAGGCCCAACTACCAACAGATTGGATTAGAAAAAATATATGTTATTTATCTTTGTGTAGCGTAATATCAATAAATCAATCAATCAATCAATGTGCATGCAAAAACACACATATTGAAACAAACAATTCTAAAAATCAACCTACAATAGAGCATGCTGGGAAATATGATAATGATTGGCATGGTTTTTGATAGTCACGTAGGCCCATTCTACCCCTATGAAGTGGTTACATAAGGTGTGAAGGCATAGTGTTTGTCCAAGCAGTCTTATTAGCCTTTTTGCAAGGTCATAGTATCAGCAGGTATCAAACAGCACAGTTTATCTGCTGATGTCAGAGCATAGAGAGCCGTGATAAAAGCGTATCTGAGTCCAGTACAATATGTACCTGGCACAGACAGGCCATCCATCCCTCTGTGAGTGGGCACTACTCAAACAAGGATGTGAAAGCATTGTCTTCCTCAGACACGGTGGTTGAATCCCAAATGGACCCTATTACCCACAAAGTGCACTTTTTTTTTTACCAGGGCCCATATGGTGCCATTTGGGACAAATTCACTGTGTTTGAGGAAGGCAATGTTCTCAGGCTCCGACGTCAGAGCAATATAATAAAATGGAGACTGACTTGTTCATGTAATTAGTAATAACCTTTCAGTGAAGGATGGTGTTTTTAGGTTGTTAATCTCGGCAGCCCAGGCAAGTTTCTCGACATTTTGCCTGTCCACAAGAGATGCTGCCTTGAAGGTCAGCATCCCGGAGTCGCCTCTTCACTGTTGACGTTGAGACTGGTGTTTTGCTGGTACTATTTAATGAAGCTGTCAGTTGAGGACTTGTGAGGCGTCTGTTTCTCAAACTAGACACTCTAATGTACTTGTCTTCTTGCTCAGTTGTGCACCGGGGCCTCCCACTCATCTTTCTATTTTGGTTAGAGCCAGTTTGCACTGTTCTGTGAAGGGGGTAGTACACAGCGTTGTACGAGATCTTCAGTTTCTTGGCAATTTCTCGCATGAAATAGCCTTCACTTCTCAGAACTAGAATAGACTGACAAGTTTCAGAAGAAAGTTATTTGTTTCTGGCCATTTTGAGCCTGTAATCGAACCCACAAATGTAATCAGGACAACAGTTTTCAGCTGTGCTAACATAATTGCAAAAGGGTTTTCTAATGATCAATTAGCCTTTTAAAATGATAAACTAGGATTAGCTAATACACCGTGCCATTGGAACACAGGAGTGATGGTTGCTGATAATGGGCCTCTGTATGCCTATTTAGATATTCCATAAAGAATCTGCCATTTCCAGCTACAATAGTCATTTACAACATTAACAATGGCTACACTGTATGTCTGATCAATTTGATGTTATTTCAATGGACAATTTTTTTAGCTTTTCTTTCAAAAACAAGGACATTTGTAAGTGACCCTAAACTTTTGAACGTTAGTGTATATTCTGAATTTCATTATGTTTCCCCATCATAACTCTGTTGTTGTCATTCGTTCTAGGTACCTGGGGATCTGTGTGAAAGAAGATAAACTCTACCCTATTTTAGAGGTGATTGTTACTTTCTCCACCTTGGATTCATGACATGTTCACACTCTAGTGAGATAAGTGAGGAGAAACACTAATGTCTATTTCTGAGTCATGTACTGTACATATGCACACAATTAGGAAAACAACCTCTCATTCAATGTCAACAAAACAAAGGATATGATCGTGGACATCCACATCGAAGGGACAGCCGTGGAGAAGGTGGAAAGTTTTAAGTTCCTCGGCGTACACATCACAAACAAACTGAAATGGTCCACTCACACAGACAGTGTGGTGAAGAAGGCGCAACAGAAGTTTGTCTTGTCACCCAAAACCCTGACAAACTTTTACAGATGCACAATCGAGAGCATCCTGTCGGGCTGTATCACAGCCTGGTATCACAACTACACTGCCCTCGACCGCAAGGCTCTCCGGAGGGTGGTGCGGTCTGCACAACGCTTCTCCGGGGGCAAACTACCTGCCCTCCAGGACACCTACACCACCCGATGTCACAGGAAGGCCAAAAAGATAATCAAGGACAACAACCTCCCGAGCCACTGCCTGTTCACCCTGCTATCATCCAGAAGGCGAGGTCAGTACAGGTGCATCAAAGCTGGGACCGGGAGAATGAAAAACAGCTTCTATCTCAAGGACATCAGACTGCTAAACAGCAATCACTAGCACAGAGAGGCTGCTGCCTACATTGAGACCCAATCACTGGCCACTTTAATAAATTGATCACTAGTCACTTTATACAATACACTCTAAATAATGCCACTTTAATAATGTTTACATATCTTACATTACTCATATCACATGTATATACTGTATTTTATACCATCTATTGCACCTTGCCTATACCGTTCAGCCATCGCTCATCCATATATATAGATTCTCATTCACCCCTTTAGATTTGTGTGTATTAGGTAGTTGTTGGGGAATTGTTAGATTACTTAGATATTACTGCACCGTTGGAACTAGAAGCACAAGCATTTCGCTACACTCGCATTAACATCTGCTAACCATGTGTATGTGACAAATAAAATTTGATTTGATATGCAAAAGTATATGGGCACACGGCCATGCAATCTCCATAGACAAACATTGGCAGTAGAATGGACTTACTGAAGAGCTCAGTGACTTTCAATGTGGGACTGTCATAGGATGACACCTTTCCAAAAAGTTCGTTTGTCAAATCTCTGCCCTGCTAGAGCTGCCCTGGTCAACAATAAGTGCTGTTATTGTGAAGTGGAAACATATAGGAGCAACAACGGTTCAGCCTCGAAGTGGTAGGCCACACAAGCTCACAGAACGGGACCGCCGAGTGCTGAAGCACGTAGCGCGTAAAAATCGTCTGTCCTCGGCGGATGCAACACTCAATACCGAGTTCCAAACTGCCTCTGGAAGCAACATCAGCACAAGAACTGTTCGTCTGGAGCTTCATGAAATGGGTTTCCATGGCCGACCAGCCGCACACAAGCCTAAGATCACCATGTGCAATGCCAAGCGTTGGCTGGAGTGGCGTAAAGCTCACCACTATTGGACTCTGGAGCAGTGGAAACGTGTTCTCTGGAGTGAATAATCACTCTTCACCATCTGGCAGTCTGACAGACGAATTTGGGTTTGGCGGATGCCAGGAGAACACTACCTGCCCGAATACATAGTGCCAACTGTAAAGTTTGGTGGAGGAGGAATAATGGTCTGGGGCTGTTTTTCATGGTTCGGGCTAGCATACTATGACATTCTAGATGATTCTGTGCTTCCATCTTTGTGGCAACAGTTTGGGGAAGGCCCATTCTTGTTTCAGCATGACAATGCCTGTGCACAAGGCAAGGTCCATACAGAAATGGTTTGCCGAGATCGTTGTGGAAGACCTTGACTGGCCTACACAGAGCCCTGACCTTAACCCCATCAAAACCTTTGGGATGAATTGGAACGCCAACTGCAAGCCAGGCCTAATCGCCAAACATCAGTGCATGACCTCACTAATGCTCTTGTGGCTGAATGGAAACAAGTCTCCGCACCAATGTTCCAACATCTAGTGGAAAGCCTTCCCAGAAGAGTGGAGGCTGTTGTAGCAGCAAATGGAGGACCAACTCCATACTAATGCCCATGATTTTGGAATGAGATGTTCGACGAGCAGGTGTCCACATACTTTTGGTCATGTTGTGTATATAAGGTTGGGTTGTGTGTCTGTGTGAGTGAGCCCCTTCATCTGGGAAAATATGGCCTGCAGCAGCCAAAACATGTTGGTTTTTCACTTCAGTTTGCTACTCAATTCATGCACGTTGGTTGGAGAGTAAGGTAGTGGCAGTGTTCCGTTTCCTTTGAACTTAAACCTAATTTCCAGGTCTGTTTTAGTAAGTGAGGATGATTGGTCTCTTGGTCTGTTCTCAGTTTGTTAATGGGGGCTGATGGGTTGTTTATCTGTTGCAGTATGTGAGTGGGGGCTGTCTGGAAGAGCTGTTAGCCAGGAAGGATGTGTCTCTGTGCTGGAGGGAGAAGGTGGACCTGGCCTGTGACATAACCAGGGGAATGATCTACCTGCACTACAAGAACATCTATCACAGGGACCTCAACTCCAAGGTACAGTAGACCAGGGACCTCAACTCCAAGGTACAGTAGACTAGGGACCTCAACTCCAAGGTACAGTAGACTAGGGACCTCAACTCCAAGGTACAGTAGACCAGGGACCTCAACTCCAAGGTACAGTAGACCAGGGACCTCAACTCCAAGGTACAGTAGACTAGGGACCTCAACTCCAAGGTACAGTAGACCAGGGACCTCAACTCCAAGGTACAGTAGACTAGGGACCTCAACTCCAAGGTATAGTAGACTAGGGACCTCAACTCCAAGGTACAGTAGACTAGGGACCTCAACTCCAAGGTACAGTAGATCAGGGACCTCAACTCCAGGGTACAGTAGACCAGGGACCTCAACTCCAAGGTACAGTAGACTAGGGACCTCAACTCCAAGGTATAGTAGACTAGGGACCTCAACTCCAAGGTACAGTAGATCAGGGACCTCAACTCCAGGGTACAGTAGACCAGGGACCTCAACTCCAAGGTACAGTAGATTAGGGATCTCAACTCCAAGGTACAGTAGACCGGGGTCCCCAACTCCAAGGTACAGTAGACCGGGGTCCCCAACTCCAAGGTACAGTAGACCAGGGACGTCACTGAAAAAAGGAAAACTGCACGCACATCTAATTGTAGATTATTGTCTTATTTGTGGTGCATAGACCAAAAGGTAACCATTTATGAACAGGAACAGTAGGAAGGTCCACACTCAGGAAAAACAGTAGGAGATGACATCTCACACACTGGCTGTCACTGAATTGGCATCCTATTCCCTATATAGTGCACTACTTTTGGCCTGGCTACAGCCACTGTCTACTCTCTTTGACATCAGGAAAACCCCTACTCTTACGTCAAATGTTTGCAACATCAGTGCTGTGGCAATATGTAGTGATCCCACTGGCTGGTCTCCATTGTAAAAGAGGTCTCCTGATCTCCTGAATAAATAAAGGTTAAATAAATAGTTTTTTGCTGTTGTGAACAATGCAGGATAAGGTTGAATTGAGGCTCATTCAGTAGTCAGACTGAAGCTGAGGATAACTTCACTGTCCCATGTGGAGAAGACAGCAGCGTAGAAACATCTTTTGACTCTCTCTCCCGGTTGCCAGGTTCCACAGAAGTGCAGGTCAGTTATGTTATGCAGAGGAGCCGAGCAACAAGCACAGTCCATTGTCATGCTAATGTCCTCCCACTCTGAGCGGTGTTATTGTACACACACACACACACACATGAACGCACACACACACAGGGTTAGGGAGTAATTGATTACATGTAATCGGTTACATGTAATTTGATTACTAAAAACTTGTAACTGTAATCAGTTATGTTACCAGCACACACAAAAATAGCCAATTACAGATACTTTTGAAAAACTAAATGATTACTTAATGGATTACTTTTAAATTCAGAAAGGATGTTTGCGAGAGAAACAAATATATTATGACACCTTTCTGTTTTCTCAATAGGTAATTAGTAACCATAACAGACTACATTTAGAAAGTAACCTAACCAACTCTGCACACACACACGCATGCACAAACACACACACACACACACACACACACACACATCCAGCCAGCTAGTCTCGCTTAATCTGGGAAAGTAGGATCAGTGAGCAGTGAATCAATAGTAGAGGCCCATCACCCATCCTCTCTCTCTCTCTCTCTCTCTCCCCCTGTACAAGTCTTCACAGCGAACCCTCTCTTTCTCCCTCGCTGCTCTAACACTGGGAACACTGATGGTGACACTGGCGTGTTCCATATTGACGTTTAGCACGTCACCCAGAAAGACAATCCATTTGGCTCTGGTCTCAATGGTGGCATTTTACCGGAAACAAATTGGTGTTTCTGCAACATAATACTGTTGTTTTTTACCCCCTAGACACCCCCCACCGGTATCGTTAGAGCTGGCACTAGGATGCAAGCATCTATCTTATGACCAACAAACAATTGCTTTCTTCACAATTACAGAGTCTTTCGAAAGAGCACTGTGAGGATGTATGACAGAAGCCTATAGACAAGACGAGGCATCTTCTCATGTGCAATCTCTTTCAATCGTGAAAGAAGACACTTCCCTGCCTATAAATAACAAAGGATCCAAGCCAGACATGCAAGGTCATTCACTATGTCCAATAAGACATGTGCAGGGTATTTTCTGAAGAGGTAATGTTAGGTTAAACCAATCACTGCTTCAGTTAGAGACATACGGTTTGGCTGCACAGCGCAGGGCTTCTGACATCTCTCCTGTAGAAGCAGTCATTACAGTGTAAAATGACCAGGGTAAGGAAAGGCATGGTGGATGGAATTGCAAACATAGATCATTTTAGTGAGCTTTACATCAGTAACTGGAATCCAGAGTTAGCTCTGAAGGTCAAATGGCACCCTATCCACTATAGTGCACTACTGGGATCATAGGGCTCTGGTCAAAAGGAATGCACTGTATATGGAATAGGGGTACCATTTGGGACACAACCTTGGTTGCAGTTCATGCCAATTCCTCAGATCTCCAGTGGCACAGACTTTTATTATTTTCCCTCAAACTCTCCATTCTAGATCTGTTCCTTTCTTTGGCTCTGGGGTGAGGGCCCATGCTAAATTTAGCGGTCAGGTCTGGTGCTTGGAGTGATCTCCAGATAATAACAGGCTACTGAATGGAAACGCTGGAGCGGGAGAGAGGGCCTGTGGCTCCCTCTATAATGGGATCCAGATGCTTAGGAGACGTCAGCCAACAGGTCCCTCCCCTCACTCCCTCCCTCCGCCTGCTTTCCCTCATCAGCAGTTCCTGCTCTGCTCCCACCCCTGTCTGCCTTTCTGCTTGTCTATCTCTCTTGGGCTGTTTCTGCTCCATACCACCGTGTCTGTCTGCTTGCCTGTCTACCTGCCTTCTTATTGCCGACTTGACTCTCTCTCCGCCTGCCTGTCTGTCTGCCTTTCTACACCCTAACCGCTCTACCTGCCTGACTGTCTCTTGGCCTGTCTGCCTTTCTGCCCTGCTTGCCTGTCTCCCTGTCTATATTTCTGTCTGTCTGCTTGCCTGCCCTGCCTGCCTGTCTGTCTGTCAGTCTGCCTCTTTACCTGCTCGGCTTATGTAACCACTCCACTATTGAATCTTGGGTCCTCTATAGTAGCTTACCTACTGTTACTGAGCCCAGGCCCCAGTCATCTCCCATGCACTCTCTCCACACTTACAATAAATAGTTCTGTTATGGTAATCACCACTGTTACGAATCCCTTTGGCCCGACAGTCTAGGGGGGATGGTAACGAGACCCGTAACATAACTCATGCAAATTATAGTAGTGAAAAAATAAGAGTGAGAATGAAATAACCACAGACAACTAAATTACCGTCAAACACTCATGGTTTATTTGAAAACACACAGTAATGGGGGGGGGGGGGGGGGGGGACCCAAGGAAGCTGGACCCAAGGAAAGAAAGAAATATCCAAAAACACCCCTAAGCTAGACTAGCCTACTTCAGTAACAGCTAACTAACTAACCAAAAATACAGTGGGTGGTCCGCCCAGTTCTAACTAGTGTTTTTATACAAAGTATTCCTACGGGTAATGTATGCCCATGGGCGACTTGTCTTGGTGCCCCCTTTTCCCACCATCAAACAAACAGTCAAACACCATTACCAAAACAATACTCACAGGTGGGGACAAAGTGACATGTAGTTGCAAAAACCAAATACGAGGTCTACAGACAGATGGCATTGACAGAGAGATTGTGCTCTAGAGAAAACAACAAACAGGGTTTTTAATTAAACCAAGGGAAAGGGAATGTGATAGGGTAAGAGAAAAGGAGCAGGTGTCTTCTGATTAGCGACTGATTGGGGAATGATGAATGCCACCTGTGAGGGAAGAAGGCGAGAAAAGAAATACACACACAGGATACCTGTATCCGTAACAACCACTGAACACACAGTTGGGCTTTGTTCTCTGTAAGCATAGATGCCAAAGCAGGTGGATTATCACCTCATTAGCCCACCAGCAGAACCCAGGTCAGAACTGAATCATTTAGCATGGCGGGGAGGTGATGAGTGCAGATTCCATTGAGTCAGGCTATTTAAGAGTGTCTGGTCTGGCTGTCTGGTCTGGGGTATCCCCTTCATAATGGCTTCGTCCCAAACGGCACCCTATTTCCTAGACCAGAGCCCTATGGGGCACATACAGTTATCTGCCTATACTATGGAGAGAATTAAGAGTTGTTCCATTCCATGTCTGTCATCACGTTTTCTCGGCTTTCAAAACGCCTGATTTGTTTTGCTCAGGTATCTAAAGCATCAAGTAGACCTACAGACAAGTGTAATGTTGAACGCATCAGGTTGAGGATCATGTGTGAGATTCCAAGGCAGAGAATGTTCAGTTGAGTTGTCTGTATATTCAGACACATTTGCTTTACTCAATAAGTTGTGTTGCGGTATGGTAGAGCTTGATTATTGCTGTGATCGTACTATAACAGTGTTACACTACCCTCTGCTGGCAAGCAGATGTCATAACATAAAGGCTTAATGGTGGCAGGACTACTGTAGTGGGAAAAAGGGACTGAATGAAATCTCCTAAATATGTTGTTTATTTGGCTGGATCTAGCCATGTCATGTTGAAATGTCTTGGCGTACTGTTGTGTATTGGGGAAAATCATTTTCTATATAGTATATATTGATACATGCTATTGGTATATTGATGTGTGGCATTGCCAGGGTTGGGTGTTCAATTCCCACCGTCCCACCCATATGAAAATGTATGCTGACACTACTGTAAGTCACCTTGGATAAAAGTGTCTGCTTTATGGCATAAAGTAACCTCCAAAATGATTGGCACCCTTAATAAAGATGAGCAAAAAATATACTGTACAAAATAAATAATACAAATACTGAGCTATATTGTACACTCAAACAAAATTTTTAAAATGATATTGTTTTATACTAATACAATTGCTCAGAGAAAGATATTTTGTTTGACAACAAGTCATATCTTTCTCGCTCAGAAAGATAGGGCTCAAACTTATTGGCACCCTCGTTTTCAATATATTGTGCACTCTCCCCTTGTAAGGATAATGGCACTGATCCCTTTTCTATAATGTTTTATGATTGGAGAACACATGCCATATTCTTGATTTCACTTGGTCGCCACTTATGGACTGCCCTCTTCAATTCAAACCACAGGTTTTCAATGGGATAGACATAGCAAAATGTAGATTTCCTTGTGGATTTTGATGTGTGCTTGGGGTCATTGTCTTACTGGAAGATCCACTTGTGGCCAAGTTTCAGCCTCCTGGCAGAGGCAACCAGGTTTGTTGGCTAAAATGCCCTGGTACTTTGTAGAGTTCATGATGCCGTTGACCTTAATTTGAGCCCCAGGACCAGTGGATGCAAAATAGCCTCATTACACCAAATATCCACCAACATATTTTACAGCAGGCATGAGGTTCCTTTCTGCATATGTATCTTTCTTTTGACACCAAACCCACCACTGTTGTGCGTGGACAAAGAACTCTATTTTTGTCTATTATGACCATACCACCTGGTTCTTATCCAAGTGCCACAGCCTTATTCTAAAATGTATTAAATAGTTTTTCCCCTCATCAATCTACACACAATAACCCATAATGACATTGCAAAAACAGTAAAAAAAAAAAAGTGTGCTAATAAAAATGAAAAATAAACAGAAATATCACATTTACATAAGTATTCAGACCCTTTACTCAGTACTTTGTTGAATCACCTTTAGCAATGATTACAGCGTCGAGTCATCTTGGGTATGACGCTACAAGTTTGGCACACCTGTATTTGGGAAGTTTTTCACATTCTTCTCTGCAGATCCTCTCAAGCTCTGTCAGGTTGCTGCACAGCTTATTTTCAGGTCTCTCCAGAGATGTTTGGTCGGGTTCAAGTCCAGGCTCTGGCTGGGCAACTCAAGGACATTTAGAAACTTGTCCCGAAGCCACTCCTGCATTGGCTTGGCTGTGTGCTTAGGGTCGTTGTCCTGTGGGAAGGTGAACCTTCGCCCCAGTCTGAGGTCCTGAGCGCACTGGAGCAGGTTTTCATCAAGGATCTCTCTGTACTTTGCTCCGTTCATCTTTCCCTCAATTCTAACTAGTCTCCCAGTCCCTGCCGCTGAAAAACATCCCCACAGCATGATGCTGCCACCACCATACTTCACCGTAGGGTTGGTGCCAGGTTTCCTCCAGACGTAACGCTTGGCATTCAGCTCAAAGAGTTCAATCTTGGTTTCATCAGACCAGAGAATCTTGTTTATCATGGTCTGAGAGTTTTTAAGGGTATTTTGGCAAACTCCAAGCGGGCTGTCATGAGCCTTTTACTGAGGAGTGGCGTCCGTCTGTCCACTCTAACATAAAGGCCTGATTGGTAGAGTGCTGCAGAGATGGTTGTCCTTCTGGAAGGTTCTCCCATCTCCACAGAAGAACTCTGGAGCTCTGTCAGAGTGACCATCGGGTTCTTGGTCACCTCCCTGACCATGGGCCTTCTCCTCCGATTTCTCAGGAAGAGTCTTGGTGGTTCCAAACTTCTTCCATTTAAGAATGATGGAGGCCACTGTGTTCTTGGGGACCTTCAATGTTGCAGACATGTTTTGGTACGCTTCCCCAGATCTGTGCCTCGACACAATCCTGTCTCTGAGCTCTACGAACAATTTCTTCAACCTCATGGCTTGTGTTTTTGCTCTGACATGCATTGTCAACTGTGGGACCTTATATAGACAGGTGTGTGCCTTTCCAAATCATGTCCAATCAATTGAATTTACAACACGTGGACTCCAATTAAGTTGTAGAAACATCTCAAGGATGATCAATGGAAATGGGATGTACCTGAGCTCAATTTCGATTCTCATAGCAAAGGTTCTGAATACTTATGTAAATAAGGTATAACATTTTCTTTTGTTTATACATTTGCAAAAATGTCTAAACCTGTTTTCGCTTTGTCATTATGGGATATTGTGTGTAGATTGCTTTATTTATTTTATCAATATTAGAATAAGGCTGTAACGTAACAGAATGTGGAAAAAGTCAAGGGGTCTGAATACTTTCCGAAGGCACTCTATACTAACATATGATTTCTTATGTCTGTCTCTGCAGAACTGTCTGATCCGTGTGACAGCGCGGGGCAGGGAGGCCCTGGTCACAGACTTTGGCCTGGCCAGAGAGGTGGTGGAGCTGCCGGTTAAAGACCCAGAGAGGAAGCTCTCCCTGGTGGGATCTGCCTTCTGGATGGCCCCGGAGATGCTTCGCGGGGAACCCTACGACCGGAAGGTATACATGCCACCAAGACCCTTCATTGGATAAGATGTGGTTAAGAACACTCTTTGGAGGCTAATGGAAAGATTCGTTTTTTTCTTCATTTTCTCGTTGTTTGAACACAGCTCATTGTTGGTTGGATGATTGGTATGTGGTTCTGTGTTGTCATCAGGTGGACGTATTCTCCTTTGGGATTGTACTCTGTGAAATACTGGCAAGGATCCCTGCAGACCCAGAGATTCTACCAAGAACCCAGGTAAAGCTCAACTCTGTTTTCACCTTATGTACGACCGTCAGTGAAAAAGCTTTGTTCATTTTGATATACGCTCACACAAACACACATACTGAATAGAGAGCTGCAGGAGACATACAGTACGACTAGACATAGATCCAGGTTTTCTGCCGTGTCCCCTGTGTGGAAGCTCTGCCGTATGTACCATGTGTAATGTCTGCTGTGCATGTGCGTGTTTGACAGGACTACGGCCTGGATGTGAGTGCGTTTAGGGAGCTGGCGAGCGGGTGTCCTCAGCGTGTGTTGGAGCTGGCAACCAGCTGCTGTCTGGTGAGTAGACACAGTGCAGTATACTTTACAGTACAGTTCATGGCTGCTTACAGATAGAGTATACTTTACTGTAGTAGATACAGAATTAGGTACCATAACTTTACTGTAGTAAACGTTACATGGCTGCTCACAGCCTGATGACCAGTATAGAGCCCTAGCTATGTGTAAACTTAAATGGAAAGCCAACATCTCTTTGTCTCTGGTCTGATGCCAGACAGACTTCATATGTCAGAAATAGTATTTCAGGACCCATATTCACAAAGCAGTAGGAGTGCTGATCTAGGATCAGGTCTTTCCTGTCCAAAATATCTCATTTATCTTAAAGACTGATCCTAGATCAGCACTCCTACTCTGAGACGGTTTGTGTATACAGGCTCTGATTTTGTTTTAAACCCCAGACAATCCTTATGTTTCCTCTGTGTTTTCAGATGGAGTCCTTCAGGAGACCGGCGTTCATAGAGCTGCTGGATGAACTGGGGGAGATCGCTGAGACTCTTGAGCCGCCCCCTAACCCGCCCCCTAACTCAGAGCAGACCACTGGGTGAGCAGCCTGGGCTGGCCTGGTCTGGCCGAAGCCCCCGCCCACCCATCCATCTGGAGGAAGTTCTGTACTTATATATGGCCTGAATCCCAAATGGCACTCTGTTCCTTGTATAGTGTACTACTTTTGACCAGGGCCCTTTAGAGAATAGGGTGCCATTTGGAACACAACAATAGACAGCTGCACAAGGCCAGGGGACAGAGTTCCCCAGGATGACCTCTCTATAGGGGCTGACCTCTATGTCTGTGCCTACCTACACTGCACCTAAACTGCACCTACAGATGTGTCGGTGGGTGGATCCACAACTTTAAAATTCAAGACTGGTGGATTGATGAATGGAAAATACTATATGTGTCTTCTTGAAGAGAGGGTTTCTCTGGAAGCTGGAAGACTTTACTTAACCAGTTCACACACTTTGTGTGCAGTTGAATATTTTACCTAGGGGGATAGCAGTTGGGCATAATTTTGTTTAGCGGCACGTCTCACCTTATTTCAACGTTCTTTCCTTAAATTCATCTAATATTTCAACTTTTTGTTTCAGTTTGTGTTGTTGTTTATGAAAGTATTTTTGTGTTGACGATACAGACATTAATCTGTTGATGTCTTTCCTTCCACCGTTGTTTTCTATTGTCTATCTAGCTCTAGTTTCTATTGTTTATTCAACTCTACCTAAATGACCAGACTCTAGAGAGACGTCATGTTCAATACTCCACGACACTTCTTTTCAGACATGAAATTGCCTCTCTCAGTTCAGTTAGCTGCGCTGTGCGTAGAGATGTTGTTGTTCACAGCCTACAAGGAGCTCAACAAAGACATCCCCACGGCCCTGATTCTGACCTGCTGCCATCAGTTCAGCTAGCGAGCACAATGCAGATGGCAGGCTGATGCCAGTGGGTGGGTACACAATGTAACAGAGTTTGATTCGTAACCTCACACCTCCGCTTGAAATGTCCCTACGAGTGCTATCAAATTGGGAGTTTTTCTATTGGCTACTGTTAAGCAAACACAGTGGCACTTTACATACAGTGGATAGGTCTAACATTAGCTACAGTAATACTCAATTCATTGTCTCTGAGCTCACTCTACCTGGCCGAAGATCTTATTTCAATAGATTAGTGATTTTTGTTCTTATATACAATGTAACACTTTTTTGTCCTCAGCATGTTTAATCATCTGTCCTATTTATTTATTTGTCCACTTTTTTTCAATCTACACATTTATATTCAGGTATCTACAGTATCAGGTACTACTTTTTTTTCAGTATCAGGTACAATATTCAATCTGGTATTTCTTGTCAATGAATAACATGTGGCTGTAAATCTTGCCCATAGTTGCCTGTAGTTTTCAAGCGAAATGTAAAAAATGCTGACACGTAGGAAAGTCAGCCAATAACAACTGTCTGTGAGATCTTTCCAGTGAAGTCAATGCTCTTGCCAAGTGACCAGTATTTACCAGTGAGTGTGGGCTCATCTCAATCTGATGTTTCAAGTATCACTTGAAGAGTAGAGATATATTTTATTAGCTTTTGTTGTTGTAAAAAAAAATGTTTTTATTGAGCTATTTTTTTTTTTTTTTATCATATCAAATAATAGTCCAAATTGAACCATCTAGACGTTCCTCCTGTCATAAAACTTTTTTGAATTTTAGGTTTTTAAAATATTATTAAATATCCCCCTCCTCCCCCGCTCTGGCAGGTCTTTGTGATATTCTATGAAGGAAGTTCTTACTTTATTTGGACTTTGTGTACCATTACTCTGAAAAGCTAAATACATTTGTAAGAAATGGAAAATAGGCATTTAAAGAAAAAAAGTAATATTTGAAACATGTACGTGTATTTTACAAATGAATTGCTTCTTTCAATAAACGTTTTTTCTAGTACAGGGTAAGATTGAGGTGTGTTTGGCATAGATTGGATCTTACATCGTCAATGGCGGTCTAGGTCCAGAAGTGTAACTACTGTATAACAACCTTGTTGGGGGTCAGAAGTGGCATTGCTTTCATGTTTGGTTACCTGGGCAACTCCCCACCACCTCAGGTGTCCTTGACCATGCTAATCAGATTTCAGACTGGCCCTAAGCTCTTTGAGGCTTGGTCATTGGCATAGTTAATTTACAAAGTGATTAAGATGTACTGTACGTAACATCTTTATCTGAAACATCTGGGTCATGCAAAACGTTTTGAAACTGAAATTAGCTAGCATTTTCAGGTGGTACCTCCCTGCCTACTGAACAATGGTCCTAGTACCTGGTCTGGTTGTTCTCTTCCTGTTGTGTGAACAAACAAGCTGCATCCCTCTATAGTGCACTACTTTTGACCAGAGCCCCATGGGCCGTGGTTCTATGGGCAGTTGTCAAAGGTAGTGCACTATAAAGGGAATAGGGTGCCATGTGTGAACACCAGGAAGTCATACAAGGCCCATCCTCTCTCCAGGTGAGCTGTCATGAAGAGGTAATATTAGTGTCACACCAGGGAAGAGGCAGCTGTGCTCTCAGAGCTGCCCATCATTCAGATGGATGTCCTGGTCTTCACCTCTCTTTCAGCTTGTGTCTCTTTCAAAATTACAATAATGAATAGATCTATACTGATGAATTATGCAGAAGGACTGTTTCTTGCTGATGGTTTTGTCTGATGAAGCTTTGTTCCTTCCACACAATGTAAGGGCTCTGGCCCTTGAGATCAAGGCTTTTATCCCTCTCCTCTCATACAGGGGTGTTTATTAGGAGCCGCCGTTGTTTATTATATATCTGTGTGGTGTTAACCTGAGCAATAACACAATCTGATAGGAACTGGGACCACTGGGTTTCTCTCTCACAGCGGTTTGGTTTTATGGGGACGCGTGGGGAAATGCATGATGGTGTTTTAAGAAGCATAATTAGTTAGGATGATCTGTTTCCTAAGCACTTTCTATTTCATTCAGGCTCGTGGTAATGGCTGGAGTAGTATTTGCGGAATGGCATTAAATACATCAAACACATGGTTTGATGCCATTCCATTGGCTCCGTTCCAGCCATTATTATGAGCTGTTCTCCCCTCAGCAGCCTCCACTGAGTAGCGGGTATGTGAGTGTTGTGTAGTTGTAAGTAGTAGTTTACCCAAAATTCAAGTATTGCATTATGTACTGACTTAAACTGCCCACAAGGTTGTAGCGTTTCGTAAAATATGTTTTGAAAGACCACGTTTTTGTTAGCTTTTCTCCTGGGAATAAGGGCCTTACTTGGTTGCTTCTGCTCAGTTGTATTCTTCCCTGTAGTCATTTTATAGCAGGATAAGTATAGTATAACTTTTGTGAAATAGTTGTGCATCAAATTCAAACCCCTCATTTCTGTGCAAATGTGCTTTCACACAAATATGTTTACTGGTCATAATGTTTGGGTAAAAATGCCTTCATTCAACAATAGCTTCATTGTTGTTCCCCTTTTATCTTCTACTGGTGTTCCGCTGGGGTTTAGGGATGATGTCACTCCATTTATTGCACGTATGCAGGTCTTTGTGAGGTTGTTCCTTGTGTGACTGTGGTGAGCCGATGCGGTAATTGTTTGCACAGCAAATATATATATATTTTAAAAAATCTGCAGAGAGTTGAATAATTAAACACTATGAGGCAATATCTCTTTTATTAGATTGTGCTGTGCTGAGCACAAAGAATACTGGTACCATGGGTATATGGGGAGGTGTGATAACTAAGGAAATAGATTCTACTAAGGAAATAGATTCTACAGCACACAACAATCTCCACAAACTAACAGCATAGATTAATAATAACCTCCAAATAAACCATAAAAGTGAGTTGAAACATTTTTTTTTTTTTTTGCATTGCACAAAATATGTGTGCCAAAGCACAACCTGAACTGTTTTTACACTGCACAGGGAAATTCACTTGTTTTTTTTTACTTAATAGGGCAGATACAGATTTACTTAAGACTGGGCAGATACAGTAGAGTGAGTTTCTGGGATACAGTAAATCGACCAAAGCTTAATCACCACTTGAGATTGACCAGGCACTGCAGCCGTCACTTAGCCTACTGAACCAAGTAAGCATTGGTATAAATGTCATATAGGCTATTGAACTGTGCATGTGTGTCATGTGTGTGTGTGTGTGTGTGTTGATTTGTGTCCATGTATATATGTACAGTCAGTGTCAATGTGGTAGACAGCAACATGAAACCAGTGATCGATGAAGAGCCTGTAAATGTCAAACCCAGGCATGGAAGCGTACTGGAAGGGTCCCAAATGGCACCCTATTCCATATAAAGTGCACTACTTTTGACCAAGGCTCAAAGGGAGCATGAACAAGTATGACGTCAATCCATATTCATGGCTGTACACAGACATGAATATGACCTCGAAGGTTCAAATAAGAGAAATGATGCATAAAAGCTGTGTTGTCAGAGACAGCTTCAGTGATGAATCAATAAGTACAATAATACCTTTTGGTGGGTAGAATAAGGGGCATGCTGCTAGGGTCAGGGCGTGTGTCAGCGAGATTGAATGCCTGCATGTTCCCGAGCTAGAAACTGGGCGTGTGTGTGCATGCACGTGTGTGTGCATGTGTGTGTATGTGTTTACAAAGTAGGTCAGGGAGAGGCTGGAGGTGACCCAACATTTGTAAATAAAACCAGAATCAATCAGGAAGATGGATTGGAGGGAGTGCCATGGAGAATATTTTTCTGTACATCATATATGTGTATATGTATGCACACATGGCTCTGTCTCTTTAGATAAAAGCCTTTCCTAAATGGCATATGCAGTATTACTGTATATTACAATTTCCTCTCAGTCATAAAATCTGATTTTACGAGGCAGTTAACTGCTCTGTGTCCAATTAAGGTTACTAGATAATTTATAGAATGATCTTTCCAAGAAAAATGGGAGAAACGTGGTGAAGTGGTCTGCATGCGTTATTGAAGCCCTCAGAAAGTATTTCATTCAATTCAACCCCACGAGGTCCACAGCTAATTCATTCTGCCCCAGCACCACCACGACCAGTAACCCCTAATGTGCTGAATGGAGCAGAATGCAGAGTAAATTAATGGGTCTGATGAGATGTTTCAGTGTTAATCGATATTGGGAGGGATAGATCTATAAACCCTGCTTCTAGGAGTGAATCTGTCTGCAGGACCTACAGCTAGAGGTCACAGTATCTGCGTCCCAAATGGCACCCTATTCCCTACACCCAAATATAGTGCACTGCATACGGCTCTGGTCAAAAGTAGTGCACTATAATAGGGAACAGGCTTCCATTTGGGACGCAGGCATTATGGATGGACCAAGGGGAAGGGAACTCTGTCATTGGTATTCTGGGAAGGATCTCTCCTCTCCCGGCCGGCCCAGTACTTTCGGTGTAAATGGGGTTGTACATTACTGTTGTTTTCGGTAATTGAAGTGCCGTGGTGACAGAAGATTTACTGTTCTGCCAATAGCAGACGTTTGAAGATAGATCAGAGCTGGCAGATTGTGTTGAGCTCTGCGACGGAGTCGTTTGTTATACGATGACCACTGGCCAAGTCCTTTCAGAGTCAAGTGGGAATGCGGCGGAGAGTTGAGGAGTGAAACATAAGCAAACAGGGAGAAGAATAATTTTGCCCTGCCAAAGAGAGAGGGAGGATATGCAGAGACAGAGAGATGAGGTAGAAATAACCTTTGAATGACACAATTAAGATTGTCGTCTCTTCCAAACTGAGTGTACTTTGAGGTGTTTCAACATGGCTGTACTTTAAGACTTCTACATACCTCTACATACAATGCATTCGGAAAGTATTCAGACCCCTTGACTTTTTCCACATTTTATTACGTTACAGCCTTATTCTAAAATGCATTTAAAAAAAAAATTTATCTCATCAATCTACACACAGTACCCCATAATGACAAAGCAAAAAATAGGTTTTTAGAAATGTTTGCAAATGTATAAAAACAACAACTGAAATATCATATTTACATAAGTATTCAGACCCTATACTCAGTACTTTGTTGAAGCACCTTTGGCAGCGATTACAGCCTTGTGTCTTCATGGGTATGACGCTACAAGTTTGGCACATCTGTATTTGGGGAATATCTCCCATTCTTTTCTGCAGATCCTCTCCAGCTCTGTCAGGTTCGATGGGGAGCGTCGCTGCACAGCTATTTTCAGGTCTCCAGAGATGTTCGATCGGGTTCAAGTCCGGGCTCTGGTTGGGCCACTCAAGGACATTCAGAGACTTGTCCCGAAGCCCCTCCTGCGTTGTCTTGGATGTGTGCTCAGAATGATTGAGGCCACTGTGTTCTTGGGGGACCTTCAATGCTGCAGACATTTTTGGTACCCTTCCACAGATCTGTGCCTCGGCACAATCCTGTCTCAGCGCTCTACGAACAATTCCTTCGTCCTCATGGCTTGGTTTTTGCTCTGACATGCACTGTCAGCTGTGGAACCTTATATAGACAGACGTGTGCCTTTGCAAATCATGTCCAATCAATTGAAATGACCACAGGCGGACTCCAATCAAGTTGTAGAAACATCTCAAGGACGATCAATGGAAACAGGATGCACCTGAGCTCAATGTCGAGTCTCATAGCAAAGGGTCTGAATACTTATGTACATATGGTATTTGTTTTTTTATTTTGAATACTTTTTCCAAAAATTCCAAAAACCTGTTTTCACTTTGTCATTTTGGGGTATTTGGTGTAGATTGATGAGGATGTTTTTATATTTAATCGATTTTAGAATACAGTTGTAAAGTAACAAAATGTGGAAAAAGTGAAGGGGTCTGAATACGTTCTGAATGCACTGTACATTAAGAACACCTGCTCTTTCCATGATATTGACTGACCAGTTGAATCCAGGTGAAACTATGATCCCTTATTGATGTCACCTGTTAAATCCACTTCAATCCGTGTCGATGAAGAGGAGGAGACAGGTTAAATAATGATTTTTAAGCCTTTAGACTGTGGATTGTGTACGTGTGCCAGTCAGAGGGTGAATGGGCAAGACTGAACATTGAATTGCCTTTTAACGGGGTATGGTTGTAGGTGCCAGGCGCACCGGTTTGAGTGTGTCAAGAACTGCAATGCTGCTGGGTTTTTCACGCTAAAGAGTTTCCTGTGCTTATCAAGAATGGTCCACCACCCAAAGGCCATCTAGCCAACTTGACACAACTGTGGGAAACATTGGGGTCAACATGGGCCAGCGTCCCTGTGGAACGCTTTCGACACCTTGTAGGGTCCATGCCCCGACAAATTTAGTTTTTTAAGATACTTATCAAAGAGGTAAAGCTAGGGTTGTTAATGAGGCTATGTTTAGGGTTGAACCGGGATGTGGAAATTAAGCTAGGGTAGGGTTGTGGTTGATGTTAGGGTTGAACCGGGATGTGAACATAGGGTTAGGGTTAGGGTTGAGCCTGGATGTAGTCATAAATACCCCGCCTAACCCTAGCTTCATGTACACACCCCGGCTCAACCCTAACCTTAGCCTTGACCTAGTCGCAAAACTAAGTGACTTCTGTTTCGGAACCTAAATGATAAATTATTTTATGCATAGTGCAATATTACTCCACTGTGGCTGTTTCTAGTTACAATACAGACTCATACAGTAATGTCTATGTACTTACATATTTCCAATTATATCACAGCTAAATATCTCATCCTTCATACAAATCGATACAGATATGCTGAATTGTTAACCGTTACGTGAGTAATGATGAACAGTGAAGTAAGTGTGGTTCCCTGCTGTACAATCCAGAGCAGAGGGCAAAGCAGAGGTACTGTAAATAAAGAGAGTAGGAGGGTATAGAGGACAAAAATGATGACATTGAAAATTCATCCAGGAGGGGGGGGGTGATATAAAACTGGAGACAAAAATAAAATGAGAGAAAAAAAGAATGAAGGTGGGAGTGAAGGAAGGAGGGAAAGAGAACAATGCAAGGATGATAAATGTCGGACAAGCTGTAAAGAGGCGTACTGTATAGGAGGCCATAGGTTTTCTACTCGGCTGTGGGAGTGACATGCAAAAGTTGGTGCTGATAGAGAGGAAGGGGAAATGAATGGGAGGAAAGTTTGTGCGTGCCTGTTTGTGTGCGTCTGTGGCTGTGTCTGTGGCTGTGACTGTGTATGTGGCTGTGTCTGTGGCTGTGACTGTGCATGAAAGACCAGAGAGTGGGTCAGGCATGGTATATTGCTTTTGTGTATTGTAAAGAAAGATAAAGAAATAACAAATACCGGTATGCAGAGAGACTGACTTCGGGGTGTGTTTGTGAGAGTGAGCGTGTGTGTGTGTGTCAGGGGGATTACAAAAATGTTTTACTCGTCCTTGTTTTTTTGTCAGAACAGATTAAATAGTGCAGTTTAAGAGGGGAGGTGTTAGTGCTGTTCTTAACACAGTTTTTATGCAACTCTTCTCCTGGCTGTATTTTACTGTCTCCTGTCTGAAGTGCCAGAGCTAGCAGGCTAACCCTGCCTGGCTGTCACCTGCCATGCTTGTCTTGCGTCGCGGTAGGCTCTTGTAGCCGGGACCATTGATCCTGACCTGAATACGAGCCTGTCTGACTCCTCTGCCATGAAATGTGAATGGTTACAGGATCTGAGGCATTTGACACTGGTTCCTACTTCACAGTAGGGCCGTAAAAAATATATATATTTTGTTTTTTTGTTTTTGCAGAAAACGCCTTCTTGAACATGTGAACTTTCATGTGCCTTAATTACAAGCTTGTACGGGATCCGTAAATATGAATAAAAATGATAAACTATCAGCCTAGTTGAGCCAAGTACAGAGCGCTGAGCTAAAGGATCCTTCCTGGCTGGTCATGATTGGTTGGACATGCTGAGAGATGAATCCTGATTGGTCTGCCATGTCAAAAGCTTCTGTCTATAACAGAATGGGCTCTACCCCGGTCAGTATATAGATCATTTTAGCTACCATAGATTTTTTGGAAACACAACTGCAAAAGTGTTGCTACAGCTCTCAGAAACATTGCTGCCCTGAATTTAGCTGGGTTTAAGTAGGGAATTTACTTTCTAGAGGACAATGCCATGCTGACTCTAATGCGTTTACATGTGTGGGTGGGGTTGGGCTATGGCTTAAGAGGGTGAAAACAATGCTGAATCGACATAAACAAAGAAGAGCCCTCTTGGAATGTGTGAAAATCTCAGGGCATTTTCTCCTTCTTGTCTTTTAAGTGGGATAACAAATACAATTTAAAGCAGCATAACTTTCCCATGTTTCCTCCAACTACAGTGTACGATATACCATTTTGAAGCTCTGAGTCTGTACTTTTAGAAGTAAGCAACTTACTTCCATTTGACATAAGCCTCAATAGAGAAATCTGGACACAAATGTAAGACCAGTGATATGTTCAACGTGATCCCCTGGATCAGCCCCCAGAGCACGTTCCACAGTCTCGCAGCGACCTTCTCGTCTTTTAGAGGTGGTTGATTTAGGAAGCTCCATAGTTAGGGATGTAGTGAACACGGAAGCAAGGACCCTCTGCTTCCTTGGAGCCTGTGTTCGGGACATAGATCACCATTTCCCTGTTGTAATGGAGCAGTTCCCGACTGCTCACACAGTAATCATTCATGTTGGTACAAACAACAGCAAACTTCATAAGTCGGAGCAATCCAAAGCTGACTTCAGAGGGCTCATAGGCAGGCTAAAGGAGACGGACAAGCTGGTTCTCATTTCCGGTCCTCTACCAATCATAGGTCACGGAATTGATTGCTTTAGCCATCTACACTACTGGCTTGAATCCTACTGTTCCTCAATCGATTTGGAGATCATTGACACTTTTGACCACTTCTGGGAAAGGCCCCAGCTTTATAAGACGGATGGTTTGCATTCAAACAGGAGAGGGGCAAAGTTATCTCAGCCAACATCGAAGAAGCTATTATAAAGCATTGGCTCAACAACAGCTCAAGCCCTGCTCTGAATGTCCTTGAGTTTCACAGTGTTATCGTCATACAGCTACAGATAACCATGTTCCCAGGGGTATTGGCAGCAGTAATCTTGTGCCCATACATTTTAATTCCACTATTAGTTATGTTACTGTTAGCCCAAATGGGAAGCCCACTGTGGTCAGCTCGTCCAGTGCTATTATTTCAAAAGCCATAAATATAGATACCCCCGCTGTTAAAAAAATCGCATAGAGGGCTTGGTCTGTTACATACACCACATTGCGAAAAGTATGTGGACACATGCTCATCGAACATCTCATTCCAAAATCATGGGCATTAACATGGAGTTGGTCCCCCCTTCACTGCTATAACAGCCTCGTCTCTTCTGGGAAGGCTTTCCACCAGATGTTGGAACATTGCTGCGGGGACAAGCTAATTAGTGAGGTTGGGCACTGATGTTCGGCGATTAGGCCTAGCTCGCAGTTGGTGTTCCAATTCATCCCAAAGGTGTTCGATGGGGTTGAGGTCAGAACTCTGTGCAGGCCAGTCAAGTTCTTCCACACCAATCTCGACAAACCATTTATGTATAGACCTTGCTTTGTGCATGGGGGCATTGTCATGCTGAAACAGGAAAGGGCCTTCCCCAAACTGTTGCCACAAAGTTGGAAGCAGAGAATCGTCTAGAATGTCATTGTATGCTGTAGCATTCAGATTTCCTTTCACTGGAACTAAGGGACCTAGCCCGAAACATGAAAAACAACCCCAGACCATTATTCCTCCTCCACCGAACTTTACAGTTGGCACTATGCATTCGGTCAGGTAGCTTTCTCCTGGCATCCACCAAACCCAGATTTGTCTGTCGGATTGCCAGATGGTGAAGCGTGATTCATCACTCCAGAGAACGCACTTCCACTGCTTCAGAATCCAATGGCGGCTAGCTTGATACCACTCCAGCCGACGCCTGGCATTGCGCATTGTGATCTTAGGCTTGTGTTGCGACTGCTCGGCCATAGAAACCCATTTCATGAAGCTCCCGACGAACAGTTCTGGTGCTGAAGTTGCTTCCAGAGGCAGTTTGGAACTCGGTAGTGAGTGTTGCAACCGAGGACAGACGATTTTTACGCACTACGCTCTTCAGCACTCGACGGTCCAGTTCTGTGGGCTTGTGTGGCCTACCACTTCACAGCTGAGCCGTTGTTGCTCCTATACATTTCCACTTCACAATAACAGCACTTACAGTTAACCCGGAGCAGTTCTAGCAGGGCATACAAGTCACTGAGCTCTTCAGTACAGTTATTATTATTTTATTTAAAACATTTGGGGTGTGAACTCAGTCGGGGTCTCAACTTACTGTTGAGAGTTAGAATCATAGAATTCACAATTGCCCATGTCAGTTAATATTTTTTAGATTGGTAAATTAGTCTAGTGTTCAAATATCTAAACTTTTAGTAAACATGGTGAAATTACCAACTGGGGTGGTCATCAGATAATATATTACAAACTGCAAGCAATTGCCTCCACCCTATAGCAAAATTTGTAGAATTGCAGGACATTTTCTGTACGACTATGAATGTGGGTATGCAGTCCCACAAGCCAATGCAGCCCCTCATGAGTTCCATTTTTTTGTGGCCCTCACCCATATCAAAGTTGCCCATCCCTGATTTAAAATCTTTTCTATCATCTGAATTAGTCGTTTTAGGGGATTTAACTTAGATTAGCTTACCCCAGCTTCAGACCATTTTAAGAATATTTGTCTTGACTTCAACACTTATACTCAACTGATAGCAAAATCCACACGGATTAACGTAACAAAAACAGCAAACTCCCTGCTGATTGGCCTAATTCTGACAAATAGGCCCCACAAGTACTTGTCCAGTGCTGTCTTTGCTAATTATCTCAAAAAACAGTGATGGGACTTAAGCATTGTGTGAAATTGGAGCAAGTCACCTGAACCAAACCATGGATAGAGGTGAAACAAAACGTTCAAAGAATTTCTGTCAAGGTTTTGAAAAAACTCTCTGGAAGCAAATTGTGTCAAACTACCCAAGTATCGAAAACAGGATGATGCATCAACAGAAAACAAGACAAAGAATGCCTGGTCAAAAATTTGTAATGAATTCAACTCAAAAGAAAAAGTAAACAAAAGGACACCAGAACAACTTCAGGTAAGAAAATATAGTTATTGTTGGACCTTTTTGAGTCACTTTTAAATGTTACGTTTTTTGTGTGTAAAACAACACAGTGTCGGCATAAATGTATTTGTGTGACAGAAATTTGGATTTAAAAAAAACAGGAGCTGGCGCACACCCAGAGAACGCACTCTCTATATATATTGTAATGAAACAGGCAGGGAGCGGGTCTCGAACCCTCAACCTTCTAGCCCGAAGTCCGGCGCGCTATCAACTGTGCCGCAAAAGCATGCTCGAGCGGCAGAGTCGATTTCCGCGCTTATAAACCCAGGGTCGTTACACTACTCCCTCCTTTCAAAGAGCGCGTCCTCGCGCTAGCTTGCGACTTTACGTCTTACAGGAACGCGCTCACCGGCCAAGCACACGCACTGTCGTGGATGCGAGGTCCGATCACTTCCGACACCAGTGTAATGAAACAGGCAGGGAGCGGGTCTCGAACCCTCAACCTTCTAGCCCGAAGTCCGGCGCGCTATCAACTGTGCCGCAAAAGCATGCTCGAGCGGCAGAGTCGATTTCCGCGCTTATAAACCCAGGGTCGTTACAATATATATAATCTCCCAGTCATTTATTGGGTAAATCCCCAATGTTTCGGCATCACCGTGCCTTCTTCAGGGCAGAAATGTAACACAAACAATATCATACACAATTACTAATATAATTTCTATATTGTCTTTCTAAGGTCCTGTGGAGAAACATAAAAATCTACTTAAAGAAGACAAAATGTTGCTCGTAGGGAGCATTTCAAGACTGGTTGCAGCCCCCCAGTAAGACAGATGAGCTGGGGAACTAGTTGACCAGGATCATTGAAAGTCAGCAACCCCGGGAAGGTATCCCAGATGATGACCATTTGGACAGTTCAGATGCGGGACCGTTCGAATCCTCATTTGGTTGGACACATTCATTCAGCATGTGCCATCCTGGACTGCAGGGAATATGTAATGTCAGTCATCTCTTGCACTCCCAAAATGAAACATATGTAACTCTTGAAGAAATAATGTTCTCTAATGCAGCAATGTAATATTTTTTGGGGAGGCATATGATCACAATAGCCTGGAAGGGATACAACTGGGTGAAGGTCAGCCTGCTACATCTGCAGCAGCCAGAAGAGAAGATTGTGCCACTAACCTGGGCCAGATGACAAAAAAAGAGGCTGAGCATGCATGAGAAACTGGCCATGGAATTTCATGAGCGGAAACGAATGTATTTAAAAGAAGGTCATGATATGAAGATGCGCATCCTTCATGTTGATTTGGCTATGAAGGAGAAGGAGATAAACATGAAGCAGCAGCAGTACCAATGTTCTTCTCAAACCCGCACCAGTTCGGGGTCCCGATATTTCCATTTATGAATTAAAACCATTTTTGTCACCAATCCATGGCTATTGTTTTCTTCAAATCACTTGAGCTATCTTTGTTGTGAGAAGTGCTCCATAGCAAAAGCACCTCTGCAGGCTAGTCCATTTCTGTCATTGTCTGCCTCAACCATGGGAACATCTGGGTCATCCTCATCTTCAATGTGAGGATGCTGTTTGAGGTAATTGTGAAGCACTGCTGTTACAATTATGACAACGCAGTATCTTCTTGGTTGGAAGCGCAATGTGTTTCTGAGACACTGGAAATGACTCTTCCATGCACCAAACATGCACTCCACTACACCTCTGGTGCATATATGAGCTTGGTTGTACTGTTGTTGCTCAGGTCCTATTGCATGAAGATTGGAGGTGATCAAGAAGTTGGTCTGTGAATACTCACTGTCACCAAGTAGGATTCCACTATGCTGTCCTCCTTCATGCTGAGCATACAAAGAGGAGTTTGGAAAATCCTTGAGTCATGATTTGTACCTTTCCAATGTGCAACAATGTTGGAGAACTGCACATTTGGAGTGGACACACTTTGTACAATTATTGAGAACCAGTTTTTACGATTCCTGTACTCCTCAGCACCTGCTGTAGAGGGACACTTGATGGGAATATGACATCCATCTATACAGCCAATGACTCCATGGAAGTTCCCATATTCAATTAACTATACCTTGTGGGCAGCAGCATTAGGGATCTTGATCTAATTTTGTTCAGTTCACATATAGCATTGCATACTTTGTGGACTATTTTGCATGCAGTCGTTTAACTTACATTACAGAAGTCTCCTGTTCACGATTGAAGGTTCCAGATGCCAAAAACCTCAAGGGGATAAGTACTTGTAGGGAGGGAGAGATGGGCCTTCCCCTAAGAGAGTCAGTTGAAAGCCTTGGCTTAAGCAAACAAATGATGTCAGCTGCATTTTCTTTATACATACGGAAGCGGTCACGTAAATTGTATTTAATCAAAATCATTCACTGGGTTGATCCTGTCTATAACTGCCTTTCTGTCTGGCATTGGTGGTACTCTTTGATCATCATTGAAATAGTCCAACATTTCCTCATCTTCTAATGCGACTATCCCCGATGCTCCTCCGTCTTTTTCCCCTGCCCTGCTACAAAGTTTCTCCCTGCAGGCGGTCACTGAGTCCGAGGTGCTTAAGGAACTCCTTAAACTTGACACCAAAAAACCATCTGGGTCAGATGGTTTAGACCCTTTCTTCTTTAAGGTTGCTGCCCCTTAAATCGCCAAGCCTATCTCTGACCATTTTAACCTGTCTCTCCTCTCTGGAGAGGTTCCCATTGCTTGGAAGGCAGCCACGGTTAGTCCTTTATTTAAAGGGGGAGATCAAGCTGATCCTAACTGTTATAGGCCTATTTTTATTTTGCTCTGTTTATCAAAGTGTTGGAAAAACGTATCAATAATCAACTGACTGGCTATCTTGATGTCTATAGTATTCTCTTGGGTATGCAATCTGGTTTCCGCTCAGGTTATGGATGTGTCACTGCAACCTTAAAGGTCCTCAATGATGTCACCATTGCCCTTGATTCTAAGCAATATTGTGCTGCTATTTATATTGACTTGGCCAAAGCTTTTGATACGGTAGACCATTCCATTCTTGTGGGCTGGCTAAGGAGTATTGGTGTCTCTGAGGAGTCTTTGGCCTGGTTTGCTAACTACCTCTCTCAAAGAGAACATCTGCTGTCTCGACCACTGCCTGTCACCAAGGGTGTACCCCAAGGCTCGATCCTAGGCCCCAAGCTCTTCTCATTTTTTTCCCATTTTTTAATTTAACCTTTATTTAACCAGGTAGGCTAGTTGAGAACAAGTTCTCATTTGCAACTGCGACCTGGCCAAGATAAAGCATAGCAATTCGACACATACAACAACACAGAGTTACACATGGAATAAACAAAACATAGAGTCAATAATACAGTAGAAAAAAAGAAAACAAAAAAGTATATATACAGTGAGTGCAAATGAGGTAAGATAAGGGAGTGAATGCAATAAATAGGCCATGGTGGCGAAGTAATTACAATATAGCAATTAAACACTGGAATGGTAGATGTGCAGAAGATGGATGTGCAAGTAGAGATACTGGGGTGCAAAGGAGCAAGATACATAAATAAATACAATCAGGGGATGAGGTAGGTAGATGGGCTTTTTACAGATGGGCAATGTACAGGTGCCGTGATCTGTGAGCTGCTCTGACAGCTTGTGCTTAAAGCTAGTGAGGGAGATATGAGTCTCCAGCTTCAAAGATTTTTGCAGTTCGTTCCAGTCATTGGCAGCAGAGACCTGGAAGGAAAGATGACCAAAGGAGGAATTGGCTTTGGGGGTGACCAGTGAGATATACCTGCTGGAGCGCGTTCTACGAGTGGGTGCTGCTATGGTGACCAGTGAGCTGCGATAAGGCGGGGCTTTACCTAGCAGAGACCTGTAGATAACCTGTAGCCAGTGGGTTTGGCGATGAGTATGAAGCGAGGGCCAACCAATGAGAGCGTACAGGTCGCAGCGGTGGGTAGTGTATGGGGCTTTAGTGAGAAAACGGATGGCACTGTGATAGACTGCATCCAATTTGTTGAGTAGAGTGTTGGAGGCTATTTTATAGATGACATCGCCGAAGTCGAGGATCGGTAGGATGGTCAGTTTTAAGAGGGTATGTTCGGCAGCATGAGTGAAGGATGCTTTGTTGCGATATAGGAAGCCGATTCTAGATTAAATTTTGTATTGGAGATGCTTAATGTGAGTCTGGAAGGAGAATTTACAGTCTAACCAGACACCTAGGTATTTGTAGTTGTCCACGTATTGTAAGTCAGAGCCGTCCAGAGTAGTGATAATGGACGGGCGGGCGGGCAGGTGCGGGCAGTGATCGATTGAATAGCATGCATTTAGTTTTACTTGAATTTAAGAGCAGTTGGAGGCCACGGAAGGAGAGTTGTATGGCATTGAAGCTCGTCTGGAGGTTAGTTAACACAGTGTCCAAAGAAGGGCCAGAAGTATACAGAATGGTGTCGTCAGCGTAGAGGTGGATCAGAGAATCACCAGCAGCAAGAGTGACATCATTGACGTATACAGAGAAGAGAGTCGGCCCAAGAATTGAACCCTGTGGCACCCCCATAGACTGCCAGAGGTCCGGACAACAGGCCCTCCGATTTGACACACTGAACTTTATCAGAGAAGTAGTTGGTAAACCAGGTGAGGCAATCATTTGAGAAACCAAGGCTGTCGAGTCTGCCAATAAGAATGTGGTGATTGACAGAGTCGAAAGCCTTGGCCAGGTCGATGAATACGGCTGCACAGTAATGTCTCTTATCGATGGCGGTTATGATGTCGTTTAGGACCTTGAGCGTGGCTGAGGTGCACCCATGACCAGTTCTGAAACCAGATTGCATAGCGGAGAAGGTACGGTGGGATTCGAAATGGTCAGTAATCTGTTTGTTAAAACCTCTCTTGGGTACGTGAGACGTTAGCGTCCCACCTCTTCAACAGCCAGTGAAACTGCTGGGCGCCAAATTCAAATACAGAAATACTCATTATAAAAATTCAGAAAACAAAACATATTTTACATATGTTTAAAGATTAACTTCTTGTGAATCCAACCACGGTGTCAGATTTTAAAATGCTTTATGGCTAAAGCATACCTTACGATTATTTGAGAACATAGCCCAGTAGACAAATCATTACAAACAGTAACCAGCCAAGTAGAACAGTTACACAAGTCAGAAATAGCGATACAATTAATCCCTTACCTTTGATGATTTTCATATGGTTGCACTCAGCAGACATTCATTTACTCAATAAATGTTCCTTTTGTTCGATAAAGTCTCTTTATATCTAAAAACCTCAGTTTTGTTCGTGCATTTTCTTCAGTAATCCACAGGCTAAAACGCAGTCAAAACAGGCAGACAAAAAAATCCAAATTGTATCCGTAAAGTTAATAGAAACATGTCAAACGATGTTTATATTCAATCCTCAGGTTGTTTTTAGCCGAAATAATCGATAATATTTCAACCGGACAATACCGTCGTCAATTTAAAATGTAAACAAAAAGGCACTCTCTCGGTCTCGCGCATGAAAAAGCTCTGCGACACTTTAGGGTCCACTCCTTCAGACTGCTCTTACTTCCTCATTTTTCAGAATTACAAGCCTGAAACAATTTCTAAAGACTGTTGACATCTAGTGGAAGGCATAGAAACTGCAATTTGAGTCATAAGTCAATGGATACTGTAATGGCATTGAATAGAAAACTACAAAACCTCCCAAACAAATACTTCCTGAATGGATTTTTCTCAGGTTTTCGCCTGCCAAATCAGTTCTGTTATACTCACAGACAGTATTTTAACAGTTTCGGAAACTGTAGAGTGTTTTCTATCCAAATCTACCAGCTATATGCATATCATATCTTCTGGGCCCGAGAAGCAGGCAGTTTAATTTGGGCATGCATTTCATCCAAAATTCCGAATGCTGCCCCCTACCCTAGAGAAGTTAACTTGGCTTTCGAAGACCTTAGAAAGACAGGGTAGGATAGATATAGGTCTGTAGCAGTTTGGGTCTAGAGTGTCACCCCCTTTGAAGAGGGGGATGACCGCGGCAGCTTTCCAATCTATGAATCTCAGACGATGCATGAAACGATGCATGAAACCAAGGCTTTTACGGTTACAGAAGTCAACAAATGAGAGCACCTGGGAAGTAGGAGTGGAGCTAGGCACGGCAGGATCTGGATTAACCTCTACATCACCAGAGGAACAGAGGGAAAGTAGGATAAGGGTACGGCTAAATGCTATACGAACTGGCCGTCTAGCACGTTCGGAACAGAGAGTAAAAGGAGCAGATTTCTGGGAACTATAGCATAGATTTGAGGCATAGTGTACAGACAAAGGTAAGGTAGGATGTGAGTACAAGTCACACTGGTTGACTTGACTAAACATACAAGACGAACTGGCACAGAGACAGGAAACACAGGGATAAATACACTGGGGAAAATAAGCAACACCTGGAGGGGGTGGAGACAATCACAGGAACAGGTGAAACAAATCAGGGTATAACAGCTTCCCACAGTTGTGTCAAATTGGCTGGATGTCCTTTGGGTGATGGATCATTCTTGATTCACACGGGAAACTGTTGAGTGTGGAAAACCCAGCAGCATTGCAGTTCTTGACAGACTCAAACCGGTGAGCCTGGCACCTACAACCATTCCATACCTACAACCATAAGTCACTTAAATGTTTTGTCTTGCCCCTTCACGATTGTCTCAAGGCTTAAAAATCATTATTTAACCTGTCTCCTCCCCTTCATCTACACTGATTGAAGTGGATTTAACAAGTGTCCTCAATAAGGTAGTATAGCTTTCACCTGGATTCACCTGGTGATGTCATGGAAAGAGCAGTTGTTGTTAATGTTTTGTATTCCTGGCTGATTATATTTCATTCTAGCCTGGTCCCAGATCTGTTGGTGGTTTTGCCTACTCCATTGTCAAGCCAAACATGGCAATTCCATAAGGAGTTGGCAAGAGAGCAGAAACGTTGGCACCCAGGCTAATGTCGCTCTAAGAAACAATACTAAACAACTTTCTTCAAAAAACAGTGCACTATAAAGGGAATAGGGAGCCATTTGGGGGAGAGTGGCTGTGAGGATGCGCTGTTAGAGTGATTGCTATTGACAGGCCCATTGGGCTCTCTGGTCTAATCCCATCACTGGCGGTGCCCTTCCTCAATGGAGGAGCTCCCAAGGGAACCCTGAATCTGACGACTGCAAAATGATAGCCAGGAGGAATGAAACACACACACACGCTCGTTTTTGGACAGGAATGAATTATTTTATGTAGGACAAACAGAATTTCAGACAGAAATGCACGCCCGCAACCACACACACACCCACACTACGTATGTGTGTGCATGCCTCTACATATTCTATGAGTTATGTGTGCGCACGCCACGCGCACACACACACACATGGTGTGGTAGTATCTGTGTGTGTGCATGCATGGGTGTGTTGAGGTGCCCCACATTAATAAATACTACAGTTTACTATAAAATACTATAGTAATTACAATATAATTATGTAGGAAACTGTAGTATACTTTAGAATACTATACTCCACACCTCGATTGTGTAGTGCTTACTATAGAATTTTGTAGTACATCGTAGAATACTATACCACTACCCCTTGATCCCTTGATTACTATAGCATATACTATGGTTTCTTAACTATAGTAATACTACAGTATTAATACTATACAAACATGTAAATAATACAGTTTATCATAGTCATGTCTGCAAAAAAACTACATTGATTACTATAGTATATACAGTAAATATTGTTGTGGATTATTTAATGTTTAATGCCCAGTTCATTATCAAACTCACTATCACAGTGGCAAAGTGTCTCTCCAAAATGTCCGACAAGTCACCTGATGGGTCAGGTGGTCAACAGCTGACCATATTCAGATGGCCGCCATAACACACCACATTAAACAATTAATTGAACAGCAGTCATCATCTGAGGACCAGCAGTATACGTCATTGACCAAAAGTGAGTTATTATCCGATGTTTTGTCTTACGATGTACTTTGATTTGTTCTTTAGTATTGCTACTTATAGCACCCATTTGAGTAGGATTATATGGGAAATGTGTATTAATGAATTGTGCCAGGGCAATTGTAGCTATAGTGAATATGTTAACTGTCAATTGTTTATTTTGTTCCTAGAACCATACATTCTATAACTTCAATGTCCTCTGATGATTGACCTGCCTAAATAAAACGGATCGAAATGATCAAAGAGAAGTTCTGAATCTGAGTCTCTCTGACAGGAGCCCTTTGGTGGCCATTACTATTTACTAAAAACATACAGTCCTTTCAAAACGAAACCATTTCTTACATGGCCCTTCGTGTGGATTTGGTGGCTACCAAAGAGGATGGATACAGGACATTCTCATTTAGCCAGCTCTCTGCCAGACATATGAGCAGGACGAGCTGATGGGCAAACCCCTGTGCAACAGGCATCTCTGAACATGAAGTCCCTTAAGAGCACTTGTGGAGTCAGTGTCTAAAGCTGAAATGGAAGAGACGGAAAGGTTAAGCAGCTTAGAAGCCAACTGCTCCAGTATGAAAGGCGGCATAGAAGGCGTCAGGAGATGCTTGGCCACATTTCTTTATTCTTCTTGGAGGAGAGTGAGAACGGCCGCAGTCAGGAGAGTGGGCCTCTGGCTGGTCCCAGCACAACTGCTCCAAAACCAGCAACAGAACAAAACTTCCGACTCCGATGAGTCCTATGTCTCATTTTAAGGTTTGCAACCAAAGGAAGTGGAGCCTGGATCTCAAGATGGTCTCCAAGAGGCAATCCTCTTCCTCGCATAATATGTACCTCTACTACAAATCCAAAAGACGATCCCCCTCAGAGAGTGGTGTCCCGCTTGACCCTGAAGTCCTACAACTGGATAAACCCCAACCACAAGGTTCTAGCAGTCCTAACCTGTTATCATCAGTAGAGGGCACTTTCACTACATACAAGTTGTTCAAACTACCTACACCTTCAGCCAGGCCTTCAGATCGGCAACCTGCCCTGTGCAGAACACTGAGGAGCATTGACAAATAATTTCGTACTCTCCCTCAGGCCCTACTTCTGTAGCTAGAGGGCATTCAAGCTCAAGGGCAACTTGTTCACTCACAGCCTGTCAATGCTTGAGGCCAACTAGGTCACTCTCAACCAGTCTCGGCTCAACATCAGCCAGTGTACTTCCATCGGTTCCCAGTACCAGTCTATCCAGGTCACTCGCAGGAAGTTCTATACCCTGTTTCAAAGTCGGAGTACCCAGCTATCCCGCAGCAAGTTCCACATCCAGCTCCAAAGGGGTATCTGAAGCCTCCTGGGGTCCAGCTCAGCAGATGGGTCCAACCTTCAATGCAAGTCACCCTTAGCCACTGTATTGGGCTCCTAAACCAGATTTCACCACTGACAGTTAAAAGGACTTTGCGAATCTAAAACTGGCACTGGACAATCTCCTTGACTGAGAAATACAAGTACCATGTCCTATTGGAACATCTCAAGCTCCCTGAAAAACAGATTATTGGCCAGTCCTACATTTATCACCCTACACAGCTAGCATTCAGGCACTCCAGGTCCAGCATGGCCAACATCATCAGCTCACTCAAAGTGAGATGGCTGCCCTCCTCATGGCCCAAGATGTGAAGGCTGGTGACTCTCAGGGGTTCCAGAGCTTCGCTCTACAAAGCAGCATGCTCACCAGCAGATGGACATCTTTGGAAGATCATTCTGGTTATAAGTTGAACTACTGTTTCCATGTTGACAGACTTCTCAGCAAACTGCCGAAGTGTCCCAGACGGCTTCATAGAGTTCCTACAGCTCAAGGGTAAACTAAACTCGACGAGCCTCAATCCCTACAATCTGCAAAACCTGCCAATGTGGCTTCAAGACACATTGGCTGGACCCTGCAACGCTATGAGGGCCTCCTTACCAGCTACACTCCAGTGCAACAGTGCCTTCTGTCTTCCCTGGTTATGCCCTCTGACACCCTGTCCTGTCAAGTGGAGATGCCAAGTTCACTGGTTCTTGATCCCAAGCCTTCTCGCAGTGATGCTGAAATGACGCTTCTCGGACACTGCCAGGCCACTAGCTGGACTGCCTGGTATGGCAACTGCTCGGCCTCCGACCACAAGGCGCTACAGAGGGTAGTGCATAAGGCCCAGTACATCACTGGGGCCAAGCTTCCTGCCATCCAGAACCTCTATACCAGGCGGTGTCAGAGGAAGGCCTAAAAATTGTCAAAGACTCCAGACACCCTAGTCATAGACTCTCTCTGCTACCGCATGGCAAGCGGTACCAGAGCGCCAAGTCTAGGTCCAAAAGTCTTCTTAACAGGTTCTACCCCAAAGCCATGAGACTCCTGAACAGCTAATCAAATGGCTACCCGGAGTATTTGCATTGTCCCCACCCCCCATTTTTACGCTGTTGCTACTCTCTGTTTTATTATCCATGCATAGTCACTTTACCTCTATTTACATATTATCTCAATTACCTCGACTAACCGGTGCCCCCGCATGTTGCCCCTGTACCGATAGCCTCGCTACTGTTATTTTGTTGCTCCTTAATTATTTGTAATTCTTTTTCTTTTTTTTCTTTTTTTTTACTTCCGTTTATTTTGGTAAATACTTTCTTAAAACCAAAAACACAGTTAAGAAAAAGAAAGTGTTAAGGGCTTGTAAGTAAGCATTTCACTGTAAGGTCTACACCTTGGCGCATGTGACAAATAACATTTGATTTGACCACACAATCTCTGACATTGCAAACCCCGGATGCATCCCTGCCTCAAGTTGCCTTTGCCCTTGGCTCCATGGGGCGGCAGAGATGGTGCCGCAGTCAAGTGTATGGACTTCATCCGTCAGTGTCAACCCACACTGCAATCCTGCCAAAAATGGACAAACCCTACCACTGGCTCGGTGGCCAAGAGATGCAGAGACCTGTGTAAGCAGCGACCCGTCTTTGCCAGCCATCGCAAAGGACAATGCCTGAAGAGCGGTTAGGGAACACATTAGCTGCATTAATGTGGTGGCGGTTGTTGCAGATTATACTATGTTTAATGCCCAGTTCACGATCAAACTCACCATCACAGTGGCAAAGTGCTTCCAAAATGGCAGACAAGTCCCCTGGCGACTCATCTTACAGGTCAGGTGGTCACCCGCTAACCATATTAAAGATGGCCACAATTCATACCACACAATTCATTGAACAGTAGCCATATTCTGAGGACTAGCAGTATACGTCATTGACCAAAAGTGAGTTGTTGCCTGATGTTTTGTCTTATGTACTTTGATTTGTTCTATAGTTTCTGACTTATCAGATGATGTTCTTGAACTTTACTTTTGATGCTGTATTGCTCTATTGTTTCTTATGGCTTCTTAGCTTTAGCATTTAGCATATTGTTCATTTAAGTTTAAGCCAGTTCAGTATTGCTAGTTATTGAGTAGCATTATTTGAGTAGCATTATATGGCAAAGTTGTATTGATGAATTCTGCCAGGGTTATTGTAGCTTATTGTGGATTTAACTGTCACCTGTTTCCTTTGTTCCTAGAACCATACATACTACACTGAACAAAATTATAAACTCAACATGCAACAGATTCAAAGATTTTAATGAGTTACAGTTCATATAAGGAAATCAGTCAATTTAAATAAATTCATTAGGCCCTAATCTATGTATTTGACATGACTGGGAAAACAGAGATGCATCTGTTGGTCACAGATACCTTAAAACAAGGGTAGGGGCATAGATCAGAAAACCAGTCAGTATCTGGTGTGACCAGCATTTGCCTAATGCAGCGCGACACATCTCCTTCGCATAGAGTTGATCAGGCTGATTGTGGCCTGTTGAATATTGTCCCACTCTTCTTCAATGGCTGTGTAAAGTTGCTGGATATTGGCGGGAAGTGGAACACGCTGTTGTACATGTTGATACAGAGCATTCCAAACATGCTCAGTTGGGGACAGGCCATGGATGAACTGGGACAATTTCAGGTTCCAAGAATTGTGTACAGATCTTTGTGACAAACGGCCATTCATTATCATGCTGAAACATGAGGTGGTGGATGGGCCTCAGGATCTCATCACGGTATCTCTGTGCATTCAAATTGCCATCGATAAAATGCAATTGTGTTTGTTGTCCGTACCTTAAGCCTGCCAATACCATAACCCCACTGCCACAATGGGGCACTCTGTTCACAATCAGCAAACCGCTCGCCCACACAACACAGAATATGTCGTCTGCTATCTGCCCGGTACAGTTGAAACCAGGATGAATCCATGAAGAGCACACTTCTCCAGCGTGCCAGTGGTCATCTAAGGTGAGCATTTGCACACTGAAATTGGTTGCGACGCCGAACTGCAGCCAGGTCAAGACCCTGGTGAGGACGACGAGCATGCAGATGAGCTTCCCTCAGATGGTTTCTGACATTTTGTGCAGAAATTCTTAGGTTGTGCAATCCCACAGTTTCATTAGCTGTCCGGGTGGCTGGTCTCAGATGATCCCGCAGGTGAAGAAGCCAGGTGTGGTGGTCCTAGGCTGGCGTGCTAAAAAGTGGTCTGCGGATGTGAGACCGGTTGGACGTACTGCCAAAATTCTAAAAAATTACGTTGGATGCGGCTTATGCTAGTGAAATTACCATTAAATTCTCTGGCAACAGCTCTGGTGGACATTCCTGCAGTCAGCATGCCATTTGCACGCTCCCTCAACTTGAGACATCTGTGACATAATTGCACATTTGAGTGTTATTGTCCCCAGCACAAGGTGCACCTGTGTCATGATCATGCTGTTTTAAACAGATTCTTGATATGCCAAACCTGTCAGGTGGATGCATTATCTTGGCAAATGAGAAATGCTTACGAATGGGGATGTAAACAAATGTGTGCACAAAATCTGAGAGAAATAAGCTTTTTCTGCATATGGAACATTTCTGGGATCTTTTATTTCAGCTCAAGAAACATGGGACCAACACTTTACATGTGTCGTTTTATATTATTGTTCAGTATATATTCTTTAACTTCAATGTCCTCTGACGATTGACCTGCCTAAAATAAAACGTCTTAAAGAGAAGTCATGAATTTGAGTCACTCTGACGGGAGCCTTTTTATTTTCACCATTCACTAAATCCAGCCATACAGTCTTTTCAAAACTAGACAATTTCTTACAAATAATACTACAGTATTCAAACCATAGTATACTGTTGTATTTTCATGTGGGTACTCTGAAATTCAATTTAAAAGATATCATGCCTGTCATTAAAAAAAAGTCCAAGGGCTGAGAGTGTTTGTGAGAGTGAAACAGCATGGTAAGTGTTGCAAATCTGAGTTGGCTTAAAATGTATTCACCGACAGCTCAATACTCCCTGAGTTATGATCAGAAGAGACAGAACACTCGCAGGGCAAGGAAAAATACATCTGAGAGCTGATGGATAAGACATGGCGTTCCAGGGTCAAGGCGACCCCATTTCTAGAATTTAGACCAGCTCTGTCACATCCTGTGGGACAGATATTGGTGTTAGACCATTCTTGAGAGATGTGGGGGGGAGTAGAGATTGATTGATTGGGGACAGAGCATCTAGACCAGGCCACATGGTGAGCCACTCACCTCTCCTCAGGATTCCAGGTTAAAAAAGGCCAGTATAAGAAGATAAATACACAACGCAGAGGATGAGAGGACTAAAAACTAGAGTACTAATGGTCAATAGGGAATTGTAATTAGGAGTTGGGTTTCAGTTCAACAGCTGTTTAGAATCTGTGGAATGCCACTCCTGAACTCAGAGCTACATGTGCTACGGTCTGTACATTGAGTCGGGAGCAGGATACTTGTTATTTGGCCATTGGCCCAGTGGTACTGCAAGGACTTCTGAATGGTCAACCCCAGGCTAGGGTGGGGGGGGGTTATAAATGGCATCCTGTTCCTTTGTACGGTGGAGAAAAGCTGAGGACAGGGGAGACTGAACGTCTATCTCCCAGCATAACATCTATGATTTGTCCTTCTCAAATAAACATATTTTTCTCCCCCTGATTTGCTTTGGAGTTCGTGTTATTGAAGAATAACATCAACTGCTAAAAGCAGTCACAGTGGGAGAGCCACAAACGACACTCAGCATCAGTCACCAAGTGGTATTTCATCCAAAATAAGCCTTACGTAACACACCACTCTAGCCTAACCTTTCTGCTCGAGGAGAGGTGAGTAATTTCTCTGCCAATTTCAGTGGCTCATTTGGAGATGTGACTCATAGCTTGCTTCAGGCTCTAACTTTCTCCATAATGGGGAGTAAACACCTTTGACTGGTACTTTGGCTCAACCAGGTGGCCAGGGCCAATAAAGAGATATCACATGGGATATAATTGGAGTTATGGTAACACAATTTGAAAAGAGTTATTGTAATTTATAGAGCTTCCTGTAGTTCTAAAAGCACAATTTGAATTATATGCATTTAATTGTAGAAGGCAGGCGATGAATGCTATTTGAGTCCTGCCTCTGGGTTCAGTGTGAGCAGCCACAGCTCTGTTGGACGCTTGATGTGTGAAAATGCTCCAGCTCTGTCACTTCCCCATTACAGGCCAGAGTTGAAAAAGCCACCTCAGCAGCTTTCCTATCCACACACTGTTCTCTCTCTCTCTCTCTCCCTCTCACCCCGAAGCAATTAAAACACCCTGATTAGGTAGATGAGTAGTGTAAATCAGAGCGTAAACCTGTGAATGAGCTCAGCTGGAATGACAGAGACAACATAGAAGAATACCTTCTTACAGTAAGTGTATAAATGATGTGAGGAACAAATTATATGTGTTGTATGTGAAGTGGTATGAAGAATTAATTCATGTTGAGTTCACAGGTTCAATATTTGAACCCTGCTGACAGTCTGTGGGGTTCAACCAGCATCCAGACTGCATGACAGGCTGACGGCATTAAAGTCATTGGGTTTAGATAGGACAGGACACCGGAGTCATTGACCTTTTCCGATCTCCGATTTGCCCCCAAAATGTTTAAAACCATCTTCCAACTAGACCCAGATGTCATGTCTTGCATCAGCCAGGAGTATATGTGGGTCAAGATGCTGAGAGGAGGGGAAACATGGATGGAAATGCAGCCTGTTCACATGGTCACACCTAATGCCCTGCAAACTGTTGACTCTCTCTCTCTCTCTCTCTGGCCATAAGAAAAGAAACAAACTGTGACCAACTCAAAGCAAAAAAGGACTCAGCAGCAGAGAGAAGGTACATCAGTTCAGCTGTCAGTTCTCTTGTCTCTTCTCTCCATCTCTCTGTTTTCCTCTCCTCCCCTGGGCCAGGTAATGTGCCGTAGAGGCAGGTTTCTACAAAGTGAGAGAGGAGAGCTGACTAAGCATATTGGAGAGGAATAGAATAAAACATGTAGAGAGACACTGAACAAACAGGAAAGCTAACAGAATATCTCTCCTTGGGGTCTATAAATAATGTATATTTCTATACAAAGAACTATAGCTACCTTTGCGAAATAGAGGAACTTAGCTTTTATTACTAACTTCTGACGTTCAAATCAAATCCAATTTATTTATATAGCCCTTCTTACATCAGATGATATCTCAAAGTGCTGTACAGAAACCCAGCCTAAAACCCCAAACAGCAAGCGATGCAGGTGTAGAAGCACGTTCAGAGCTACAGGGGAGATTAAGGGGAGACCAGAGAGAAGCTTTCTCCTACATAGCTGGCCTGGGGTGAGGATTAACAGTAAAAGTCCAAGTTACACGGTTATTAAGGATTTAAAAGTAGGTTGAACACACACTGGCCAATTCATGGTAGATTTAACTAATTACTTTACAACACAGGAAATTCATCACCTCACATGATAATTTAGCAGAATGAATAAAACATTAACAGAGTAAAAGTTGGGGGGAAAAAATAAAGAATAAAATATGAATATATTAGAAGATAAGGCCAGTCTTTACCATAATCAGACAGACGGATAACGTCTTCTGGATCGATGAGGATTTGCCTAATGAAAGGGACTGAAATCCCATTTACCTTATAGTAACTACATCAGCAGTATCCTGAGGTCCAGAGGTTGCACTGTAGTGGATATATGTACAGAATGCTAGCATTAGTGTCCATGGCGTATTACACTGCATCAGTGTCCTCCCTTCCCAGGGGTCTGTGGTGTGGGCCATCGCTCTCTCTCCAGTGCCATCATAGAGTTATTACCATCCTAATGGCAAGAGAGGTGGAGGATGCCCCAAATGGCCCTGTAAACTAGGGCTGGGTTGTAGAGATTGGGAGAACCATAAATGTAACAAGAGGCCGGTAGCAACCGCTACAGAATGTCCGGTCAGAACAAGGAATGAGGCTTAAGAAGGAAGATGTCCACATTCACACACACCTGACCTCTCTCGGTTCAGATAACTGAGAATCCTATCCAGTGAGAACTGACATGAATTGTGGTTCTGGAAATAATAAGGAAAATAAACTTACAGCAGGCTATAGCACTGCTATGACATGCATTTAATGGCTGTACAATCTTTGTCCCAAGTGGCGCCCTATTCCGTATATAGTATAGCTTTTTTTGATCAGGGCCTATAGGGAATAGGGTGCCATTTGGGACAAAGTCATACCTGCCTGCTTACACACTGCACAAAAGCATTTCGCTACTCCCGCAATAACATCTGCTAAACAAGTGTATGTGACCAATACAATTTGATTTTGTCCACTTTATTAGCAAGAATTGGTCTGTGTGCTCAGTGCTGGCTGGTGTCTTATGTGATTATACCTGGCAGGGTATATCACATAAGACACTCAGCCTATGTGTGTGAAATGTGAAGTGATGTGGAAATATGGCCGTCTTGTATTGTATACTGGACAATCTGTTGATGCTCATGACCCAGCCAGCGCAGGATGCTGTGCCTCTAATACAGCGGTAGGCAACTAGATTCCGCCGCGGGTGGTCAGGGGGCTGGAAAATAATTTGAATCATTTGTACACTGCAAAGTGACTACAACTAAGCACAAAAAGAGATTTGAAAATAACAATAATATCATATCTTGAGAAATTATCACATCTCTTTTTTTATGGGAGTACTGTACTTGGTGAACAGATTTCCTCAATGAAACACATTTTTAGCTGAATACCATTTTGGGAAGAAAATACTCAAATCTGTTCCCTACCCCTGCTCTATAATATATCTATAACAGATTTTTATATCAGTGAGGGATGGTGAGGACTAGTGAGGGTGGATGGCTTTAAGGGCATGATAACACTGTAAAAGCATTCAATTCCCTCTCAGTCTCAGCCTGAATCCATTCTGAGGTCCCGTCCCAAATGTCAATCTATTCCCTATATAATGCACTCGTTTTGACCAGGGCCCATAAGGTAGTAGTGCATTATGTAGGGAATAGGGTGCCATTTGAGACGCACACTGAGCTCTGCTCTCTGTACTCTTCTCCCCCCTCTGACCCCCACACAGTAAAGACCTGATTGATGATTGATCTGACCATTATGATGTGTATCTGGGTTCAACCCAATTAACCTTCAAACCCCAAGTACAGGAGTGGTGGGAGAACGGTTAGGGTGCGGTGGGGGAGCGACAGGGCCCTGACAGGTTCGCCAATGGCTGAGTCTGAAATGGCTTCCTAATTTATTTCCTACATAGGGCACTACTTTTGACCAGAGCTCTATGGGTCAAAGGTAATGCACTATATATGTAATAGGGTGCCATTTGGGACTCAGCCATATGCTTGCTGGGGTGCATCAGGCATTCATCATACACACTCTTCAGGGAGGGTGAAGGATGGTTATTGAGCTCAGCGGTGGTGGTAGGTGGAGTACATCCATATTCTCAGAATTTCACCTCCGATACCTAGATATCAGCCCTCATTTACATCACTCAAATCAATGTTGTACTGCTGATGAAAATGTCATGCATAAGTTCAAATATTGATTGTTTTTCTAAACCATCTTCTGTTATATAATGTAATGATCTAAAATCTTAACCAAGGAAACAAATCCAATGGGACAATTTTTCTGTCATTCGATTCCTTTTGGGCATTTTTTCAGGTCCAAACAGTGTAAAAAAAATATATATATATATACACTTAGGTCAAGATTTTTATTTTATTTTTTACTATTTTCTACATTGTAGAATGATAGTGAAGCATCAAAACAATGAAATAACTCATGGAATCATGCAGTAGCAGGAATGGGCAAGACAAAAGATTGAAGTTCCTTTTAACGGGGTATGGCAGTAAGTGCCAGGCGCAACGGTTTGAGTGTGTCAAGACCTGCAATGCTGCTGGGTTTTCCACGCTCTACCTTGTAGAGTCCATCCCTGACAAATTGAGACTCTTCTGAGGGCAAAAAGGGGTGCAACTCAATATTAGGAAGGTGTTCCTAATGTTTTGTACATTAACTGTACGCTATACATAAGAAAGTATGTGGACACCCCTTCAAATTAGTGGATTTAGCTAATTCAGCCAAACCCGTGGAAACATCTAGGAGCAACAACGGCTCAGCCGCGAAGTGGTAAGCCACACAAACTCACAGAATGGGACCGCCGAGTGTTGAAGCACGTAGCGCGTAAAAATTGTGTGTCCTCAATTGCGACACTCAATACCGAGTTCCAAACTGCCTCTGGCAGCAACAGCAGCGCAAGAGCTGTTTGTCGGGAGCTTCATGAAATGGGTTTCCATGGCTGAGCAGCCACACAAGCCTAAGATCACCACCGGCTGGAGTGGTGTAAAGCTCGCCGCCATTGGACTCTGGAGCAGTGGAAACACGGAGACATATGAGCTGGGGGACTTGTTGACCGGGATCACTGATAGCCAGCAACCCCTGTGAGGCATCCCCGATGATGACCATTTGGACAGTTTAGATGGGGGATCGTTCCTCTCCTCATTTGGTAGGACACATTAATTTAACATTTGTAATTATGACAATGCAGAATCGTCTTGGTTGGAAGCGCAATGTGTTTCTGAGACACCATTCACCAAACATGCACTCCACTACACCTCTGGTGCGTATATGTGCTTGGTTGTACTGTTGTTGCTCAGGTCATATTCCATGAAGAAAGGAGGTGAACAAGAAGTTGATTCCACTATGTTGTCCTCCAAGCTGAGCATGAAAAGAGGAGTTTTCATTAACTAGTTTTTACGATTCCTGTACTCCTCAGCACCTGCTGTAGAGGGACACTTGTGGGAATATGACATCCATCTATACAGCCAATGACTCCAGGGAAGTTCCCATATTCAATTAACTATACCTTGTGGGCAGCAGCATTAGGGATCTTGATGTACTGTAAGTGTCTTTCAGTTCACATATAACATATACAGTACTTGTAGGGAAGGAGGGATGGGCATTCCCCTAAGAGAGTCAGACGAAGTCCTTGGCTCAAGCAAACAAACGTCAGCTGCATTTTCTTTTGTACGGAAACGTTACAGAAATCGATTTCATCAAAATCATTCTATAACCTCCTGTCTATAACCACCCTTCTGTCTGGCCTTGGTGGTGCTCTTTGATCATCACTGAAGAAGTCCAGGTCATCCATTTTCCTCCATTGCCAAGGTACACCTGGGGGTGGCCTCTCGAGTGGCGCAGTGGTCTAAGGCACTGCATCGCAGTTGCTAGCTGTGCCACTAGAGATCCTGGTTTGAGTCCAGGCTTTGTTGCAGCCGGCTGCAACCGGCAGCGCACAATTGTCCCAGCGTCGTCCGGGTTAGGGGAGGGTTTGGCCGGCAGGGTTGTCCTTGTCCCATCGTGCTCTAGCGACTCCTGTGGTGGGCCGGGTGCATGCACAATGACACGGTCGCCAGGTGTACGGTGTTTCCATCTGACACATTGGTCTGGCTGACTTCTGGGTTAAGTGGGCATTGAGTCTAGAAGCAGTGCGGCTTGGTTGGGTCGTGTTTTGGAGGACGCATGGCTCTCGACCTTCGCATCTCCCGTCTCCGTACGGGAGTTGCATTGAGACAAGACTGTAACTACCAATTGGATACCACGAAATTGGGGAGAAAAAGGGGTAAAAGTTAAGAAAATAATCATTTTAAATCACCTGGGGGCCAACATCCATTAATCTGAAGTTTAACCTGCCTTAACCTGCCAGGTTTAATTTAAGGCTTCATTTAGATCTAGATGAACTCTAATCGTCCTTCTGGAAATCAAACTTTTTAAATCTACTATGGCAAGTCTGAGACTTTTTTAAACCTGAGAAATGCCATTTCAGTTAGTCCAGTTTAAAAGTGCAATTGAGTCTAGGATTAGGCTTAATCTGTATCCGCGAAACCGCCCCCATGAGTCTGTTTGTCTATGGAGAAGAAAATTCACGCAGCACACGTACCTGAATGCACTCATGACTCTTTTCTCTGTCCACTAAAATTACAATAATTTTTCCTGAATTACATTGTGAAAGCCTAACATTGTAATATTATATTTTATAATTTAGCTAGACATGTTGGAAATAGAACTGGCTTTCAAATGATACCCACCTGAACCAGATTGCGATTTATAATCGACTGTTTTTGGATTGCGCAATAAACAACAATAATTTTGTAATGGTGGGGATGCAGGGTTGTGTTCAAAACAACTACAAGTGTACTTGCTCTAGTTCCTCAACGGCACAGCTAGCAGAGCTTAAAAAAGCATCTTATAGTTGAAGACTCTTTTTTGAGTCAAAACGGTGCATTGAAATTGCTTTGGAACTGGGCACACTTTGGAGAGATGTGTGGCCATTTGGAGTCACAAGTTAGTCCTCTCACTTAAACCCTTGTAATTTTTTGTCTTATGTTGCACCTACCCCACATTTTCCAGAAATATTCTTATCATGTTACTGAATGTATCCAGATTACTTATAGATTTCGTTATTAACAAATGCAGCGAAAAGTATAGTAAATGTAAAACGCACATAAAATCAGCAGTGTAATGTTCGGATTCAGTCTTGTGTCAGGGGAACTGTTCTCATCACCTTCGGTCTAATAATTTTTACATAATCTCCAAACTGTTCCCTTTCAATTGCTACCATAGTTCTGCATATTTCTTCTCTAAGAAACATTTCAATTTATCCCTATCCATATAGGCCATTTCCCTTAAGTATAAAGGGTTCAGATTTAAGGGTCTTACAGGACTATAAAGCCTCCTCTATGGCCTCCATTCCTCAGATGTGAGGTGTGAAGTGTAGTGAAGTGGACCAGGAGGGTCAGGACCCCAGTATTTTGTCCAAAATGGCACCCTTTACCCTTTATAGTGCGCTACTTTTGACCAGAGTCAATAGGGCTCTGGTCAAAAGTAGTGTACTATATAGGGAATAGGGTGTCATTTGGGCCCGCATTCTATGAGGAAAGTGCAATGAAGCAGTGCCCTTGGTAGGACTGGGGCCCGGGGGGAGAGGCAGGAGGTAGTGTAGTGTGGAATATAGCACCCTTCATCAGTGAAGACAGCAGAAAGGTTGAAGCAGTCTGTCTCCTCCAAGCGTGTCAGCCTGTCATACGATCACCCATCTTACTGGCCCTGATTCATACAGGCTGTAAATGCCTGGTTAAACCTACAACCTAGGAGACATACCTGCTATAAAAGTGCTTATAAATGCCATTCTTCACTCCAATCTGAGCCATGCATGCATGCACACAGGCACGTACACACACACACGCAGGCACACATACACAGGCACACATGCAGACATTCACACATATAAGAACACAAATGGAAGTGCACACGCACACACAAACAAAGAGCTCCACGTGTCTGTGTACAGGTAAAGAGATGTGTTTGTGTACAGATACTGTACAGTTATCCATAGGAAATCACTCTCGACTGTGTGTGGTTGAACGTCTTTGATGAGGCACAGAAAACACTCTTAGCTAATGAAAAACCCTGACTCATTATTTTTAATTATTAATATCCCTGGGGACCTTTTTCAAATGTGTTGCCAAAAGCCACAACACCAATTAAACACCAACACCCTGAGAATGTAACGTAATCCAATCGTGTGCCCTTAGAGGAATGTTAACTTTGGGGCTTAAGACAGAGGGAGGAGAGTGGCCCAGATTCAGACTACATCACGTGTAATGGCTTGTTTCTCCCTCCCTCCCTCCCTCCCTTTCTCTCTACCTGCTAATGAAAGGCTCCAGCCAGCCAATCCCATGAGTGCTCACCATCACTTTGTTCTTGTTTTTCAGTGTTGGTCTCAGCAGCTCCCTTTAACAGTTGTTTAAAGTAGTAAAGTAAAAAATACTTTAAAGTACTACTTAAGTCGTTTTTGGAGTATCTGTACTTTACTCTTTATATTTTTGACATCTTTTACTTTTATTCCACTACATTCCTAAATAAAATAAGGTGTGTTTTACTCCCATACATTTTACCTGACACCAAAAATGACTGTTGAAAAATTTTGAAGGCTGAGGCAGGAGAGAGTTATGGTCCAATTCACACACCTATCAATATAACGTGTTGTCATCCCTACTGCCTCTGATCTGGCGGACTCACAAAACACCAATACTGCATTTGTAAATTATGTCAGGGTGTTGGTGTGCCCCACCCATTCTGCCTGTGGAAAAAAGAAAACTGAGCTCTCTGGTTTGCTTAATATAAGGAATTTGATGTAGGGCATTTACATTTACTTGACCATTTTTTGTACTTTTCCACCCCTGTACTTAAGTACATTTAAAACCAGATACCTTTACTTAAGTAGTATTTTACTGGGTGACTTATATTTAATTCATTTTTTATTAAGGTATCTTTACTTTTACTCAAGTAGGACAATTGAGTACTTTTTCCACCACTGCCCTTCAGTTATTCTCTGCCTGCTGTTTACAAGCATTGCTCTGTGAATAGTCACACTTAAGTACATCTCCTATGAGCTGACAACCTTTAAGCACCAGCTGATCACCAGCCAGAGACTGTGGAAAGTGTGTGTGTGTGTGTGTGTGTGTGTGTGTGTGTGTGTGTGTGTGTGTGTGTGTGTGTGTGTGTGTGTGTGTGTGTGTGTGTGTGTCAGAGACAAATAGTTTATCAACCATTGTGTATTATAGGCAGAGAGGCAAGAGATGATTGAGGATAAATTGAGATGCTGGACTGGATGGATAAACCACCTATCTATCATTGTGCTGCTTATTTCCCAACAGTTCATTGTAAAATAGAGAAAGTTATTTACAGATTCAGGTGAGTCAGCCAACAAAGAAACAACGAAGACACAAATTGATTAGAACTGGATACATTTTTTACTGAAAAGAAAAACAACACTTTAAAAACATTTGCCACTGGCTAGTACCAATATTGTACAGTGCGAAACATACTGTACTGCTTGTGATATTAGTTCAGTTACAGCAAGTTTAAAATGTCAATTAAATGTCAATTCTCAAGATATATGGCTATTCTAAGTAAAGGTACACTACCCCAGTCTATTTTCTTTAGTATCTCCTCGAATTAAAATCACCACAGATAATCAATCCTTATCACTATCATAATTAGCATTTTAAACAATACTTTTATCAAGACATTTGGATATTCAACCTGACTAAAGAATTACATTAGTGATAGTTATCACTTCTAAAGTCTCCCTTTCTATTCTAGTATGCTATGTAAATCTACCGAAAGAAATCTACTGAAAATGCAACGCCCTGGTCCAGACATGACTTTGTGAAAAGTTAAGACCGAGGTTACACAATATGAGATCTTTGTGCGCTCCCCCTCGTCCCAAAATACAATCACTTCCCAACATGAGGCGTCAGAGCAATTAGAGCTGCATCAATCAATCATCATAACTCAATCAGCATCCCCAACACAGAGCAGAGCATACAGAGCAGAGAACTAGGCAATGGCTGAGTCCCAAATTCCACCCTTTCCCCATAGGGTTCTGTTCAAAAGTAGTGCACTATACAGGGAACATGGTGTCATTTGGGAGGCATACAATATATCTTGATAAAAAGTGGACGCAGTCAACGGGGGAGAAACTCAAACATTAAAAATGGGATGAAAGTTCATGGCAATGTCTTATTTACTCATTGGTGATGACCAGAAGGTTACATTTTGAATTAATAGAGCATGTGAGATGGATGTCTTGGTTTGTGTGATTATATTTCTCCTCACAGAAATGGAAATGGCTGCTTCGTTGGCCAGGATGATAAGTCAAACCACGATGAGCAGTCAGCGCTCGCTTCGCTGATTCTGGCTCCAGTATAATACATTACAGTCACTGCATTCACTATAGAAAGTACACTACTTTTGAGCAGAGTCCTGGTCAAAAGTAGTGCACTAAATAGGAAATAGGGAGCCATTTGGGACAAAGCCCCTAGCTCTCATCTAAATATGGGCCAGACCAACTTCTCATTTACACGTCTCTCTTTTGCAATCTCAAAGTTTTAATGTCTATCCATGTCTATCCATGCTTGTCAACTATCCAAGAAATATTGGCATAGCCCTCGTACACTCCTCTTCTTACATATGCATCCCAAATGGCATCCTATTCCCTATATAGTGCACTACTTTTGCTCCGCCACTTCCGGCTCTGCTGGCACAATGGTTTGAAATCATCCTCAAATACCAGATAATAAATATTCCTATATCCATGGTATTTAAAGGATGGTTCTCTGTCCACTGGCCTATCTCCTGGGTCATAAACATATTTTTAAAGCAGAACCATACATCAATGATTCATACAACATTTTTGAATTCACTGTATTTCACTGTGCTCAATTAATTCACTTCACTTAATTCACTGTTTGTCCATTTCCGTTTTTCGAGCTAACTTGCATTAAAACAGACCAAGACAGATAGATATGGGCAATTTGATGTACTTTAATACGGTAACAATTAATGTCCTGGTGCTCTAACACCTTGGGCTAGATTCAATCCACATCGTGGAAGAGCCGCGTTAGGCCATTTCCCGATAGAGCCGACATATGCAGTGTGTACCGTGAATGTAGTCTCGACGAACACAGGAACATTGTCTTTTAAATTTAAATTGTGCTATTGCGCAGATCTTCCGCATTAAATCTAGGCCCTAATCCCTCCTGGGGTTAGCTTTTGAGACAGGCAGCAGTGAGGCTCTGAGCAGAGGAAGTGGAAGGCCAGTAACTGTGGGATGTCCAAGACCACACATACAGTAGGCTACTTTCTGAGTAGCAAGATACACACACATCCTCATCTGCTAGAAACACTGAACCTCACATATCAAAGTGTACAGTCGTGCTCTTTCTCTCTCACTCTCTCTCTTTTCTCTCGTGCGCTCTCCCTCTGTCTCTACTTCCATATCAATGTCAGTAATGTTGGAGATTGCTGTGCATTGGGGCCAGTTGGGACCAAAACAAGGCAAAACGCATATTTTCTAATAACAGTGTAGGAAATGTTACGAAGTCTATTGCTACAGGATAGAGGGTTTGTATCCTTGGTTAACAGTTTTGTAAAGGTACACATTAAACAGAGGAGTGGGGAGAGATACAGTACCCATGTGGCACAAACTGAATGTTGATTGCACATCAATATAACGCATGTACAGTAATACTCGTATGTTAGTGAGAAAGAGTTAAATGTTGAACAACTACAAGTGAGTAAAATACACGGAGTGCCTGCCTCATTCTAGGAAGGTCAACAAAGAATTGTTAGACGTGTACCCTCTGCACCAACATTGCTGAATAATAGCAAATCTTACGGAATATAAAGAAAATTCCCCCTCTCTTTTGTCTCTCTGTATTGAGTATGTCCACATGGATGCATAAAGATGTGTATTATCATCCCACTCTCTGCCCCCCCCCCCCCCCCCCAGCTAAGAGAAAACACTGATAATGAAGACTCCTCACAGTTCAGTACCCCTGCAGTGCCCCATCAGGCAAGGATTCTGAGAAACACACAAACCACCCACACACACACCGGGGAGCTACACACACATTCAGTTATTAGCTCTGGTGGAACAGTTTAAGGAGGAAATGAGAAAAGCATCCTTAAACGATGTTATTTTGCCACTTTTGAGCACAAGCAAAAGTTTGAAACCAATCTCAATATCATTACACACTCCTTCACAGAACTGCTCCGCGTGTTTGAGATGTACTGTAAACCACTACTGAGTGTTGCACAATATCACATAGGCAAGACAGAGAGCCCATTTGTTAAAAGTCAATAGCACAATACAAAGAAAGTAAATGCCATAAGAATGACATGACAAGAATACTGAGATTTTGGTTCATACAAGAATGAAGAAAAACACAGGCAGTGCAGAGAGAACTAGAGTAACTAGCAGCAATACTAGTTCAACACAAGTAAATATACTGTAGATATAAAGAGAGGGAGATTACCATAAGCAGTGTGACACAAGTCATCTAGGCTAGGCCTAGTCCACTTTCTATAAACCTCATGGCAGTATTAAATGATGCACAGTTAGCAATGCAATGCAGACACACACAGTAAGACAGAGCGCTCACAGCATAAGGGTATCATTCCCTGGGAGTGAACTGAACACGACAAGAAAGAAACGTCCGTGTCCATAGTTCAGCAGGGTAAAACATCAACATGGAAGGGCTCTGGTATGGTGTCACTGTTGCATGCGTAATGAGCAATAAGCTACAATTGACCTAGTGTATGAAGAATCTAAAAATACAAACACCTGCCTCGTTCACACACAAACACGCACAGGTGCTCAGAGACACAGAAATGGTTTCCCTGACAACCACTGAGCGGAGAGGATCAGAACTAGTCGAAAGACATCTCCGATCCTATTCCGTTACGTTATGACGGTACATGAGGTGACGGCAATTATCATATGAGGGAAAGCAGTAACCCTGAGATATTCAAGTCAAACAGTCCATAAGAAATACTAATACAATAAGTTCAAATAAAAGCTGTTTTATACGATATATAGATACTTTGAATTATTGGTAAGACTAATTTAGTACTATCTTTTCTATTTGTGGTACATGTATAGATAACGGAAATCTATTCTCTAAAGCTCCGAAAACCACCAAAGCACTTTATAAATACATTTAGCTCCTTAGGGAGATCTACGTACTTCCTGAAAAAAATGAGCTTTAATCTGAGTTCACACAGCTGACAGGTAGACAAAGGAGGAAATATGTCACCATCTTTTCTCCCCTTTCACAAAGAGTTTTTATTTTCCCTGCAGGTGCTGCATCTCTCTCTCTCTGTCTCTCTCCCTCTCTCTCTCTCTCTCTCTCTCGCTCTCTCTCTCTCGCTCTCTCTAAAAGAAGAATTTCTGGGCTCCTGAGCTTAAAATCTAACTCTATGTGTCTCTTGAGACTAAAGGATGATCTATCCACTCCTCTCTTTTAGCTTCTCTCTCTGGTTCTCTCCAGTAGAGGCATTAGTTGAGACAGTGAAAATGGATGGGGGGAAATGTACAGTTCACCTCTTGACAGTAGCTGCTACTGGATTTCACTTAGTGCCTTCAATTCATCTGAGAGCTGAGGATTGAAGCCTCCTCAGTGAGTAAAACCACCTGAACCCCGTCTTCCTGTTGCACCTCTTCTACAGAGCGCTCCCGTCCAGGACCTCTCAAGGAAAGCCGTCACTATAGGCTATCGGTGATGAGATACACAGCCAGTAGGCTGACAAAGGTGAAAGGTGAGCAATGTCACAAAAGGTTGTCATAGTCAAGCAGCTTGGAGTGCTGGCGGGTTTTCCACAGGCGGAAGAGACGGAAGTCAAAGTACATCTCGATCATCTCCTTGCCTAGAGAGAGAGAGAAATAGAGAGAGAGTGGGTGGGGTCGAACTGGTGGAAATGGAGGAGAGGGAAACACTCAGTGGAGATAATGAGATATTAATTGAGAAATAATTAGCATGACATCAATAAGTGTCAGGGGGAAATGATTGATGGGCGGTGCGTTCAGAGCTCAGGAACTTCAGACATGTCTGCCAGCGTGTTCCCTAATGTCCTGATTAACTTGGTTTGCCTTGCTAGGTTTGATTAATGTTCACTATTTACATTCAGGGAACGTGCACAGCGGAGCATGTAGCAGATATTGGAAAATCGATCATGTACATATGTGAAATTGCATTTGTGGGGTCATGCGTGCTACACTCACCCTGCGCAGACAGCTCTAGTGGGGACTTGAATTCGATGGCATGAGGTCTCATTAGCTGCTTCAGATTCTGGATTAGCTGTGAAGCAGAACATTTTACATTTTCAAAACATCCATCTGGCAAAACAGACAAACCTCTTGAGAGGAGAGAAAATAGTCTTCTGTTCACAGCAAAAACAATTGCAGACATATTGTCACTCATTCTTTTTCCAAAGGAAACTAACGCTCAGTTGTACCTCTAAAAGCAATACAACTAACTCCAAAGTTAAATGTCATAACATCAACTGAAAAGAGCCCTTCATAGTGGGAACGACAGGGGCAGGGTCTTGTGTATACAGCAGAATGGGAAGTGACACTGAAGTGTTAACCTGTGTTTGTCTCCCTGAGTATATCTGTTGTTGAGTGGCTGTTGTGTACGAGGAGAGTGCTCATTGCTGGAGAGAGCCTGTCAGAGCACATTACTGTACCTTACATAACCCTCCTCCTGCCCACTTCTCCGCTCACTCCCTACACCTCCCCTCTCCCCGCTCCTCTCCCTCTCTCTGCACCTCCCCTTTCCCTACACCTCCCCTCTCCCCGCTCCTCTCCCTCTCTCTGCACCTCCCCTTTCCCTGCACCTCTTCTCTTCTCCGCTCCTGCTCTCCTACTCCACTCCCTGCAGTCTGGACCAGCCAGTGCCACTGCCCCATGGAGCCTCGCAACCAATTAACATGTTTTTCCAGAAGCCCGTTTCCTCTCTGCTGACGCCATTCACAGAGCAGTAGAAGTAGCAGCATGCTCAGGATCTAAATCAATGCACGGAACCTCTGGGGAGTTTGTGTGTGTGTGTGTGTGTGTGGGAGAGGTCAGGGTTCGCGGCCCCTAGCGGGACTCTGCTAATATAACGTGATCCAGTGTTACAGTGCTTAACCTCAACTCCCCTGACCGTGTCGACAGAGATGAACAACAATAGTTTGAACCCTTAAAGCCGGGTCACTGTTTTAAAAGAGGGGAATACTGTACAACAGAAGGATTTCGGTGGTAGATTCTATCGGCAGAAATCAGCAGACTCACGGATGAACAGAATTCAGAGGAGGAACTAATGATGTTTTTGTCTTGCCCTTTGTAGGCTAGAGGTGACTGCTCCCCAGAAGAAGACTGTACAGGGAGTGAATACAACTAAAGTAGTGGAAACGAGCTGTATAACAAAGTTAAGGATTGCATCCCAAATGGCACCCCATTCCCTATAGGACCTGGTCAAAGTAGTGCACTATATATGGAAAAGGTTGCCATTTGGGAGACACCCAAAATCAATCAAGGAGATGTTAGAGTTGAATTGCAGATACAGGTAGGCTGGGTGTGTACCGGTACGTAGGTCTCTAAAACTAGCAGACTATTATTAGACGGATGACTAAAGCTTTCTTTCTGCATTCCAGCTGAGGTAGCAGGGGATTACAGATAGCAGAAGAGAACACTGAAAAATGCACTGAAAAATGCTTCCCTGTTTCATTTCTGCGACTTGTACAGCCTCCAGACTGCCACACACACACGCACACGCACACACACACACACACACACACACACACACACACACACACACACACACACACACACACACACACACACCAGAGAAGGAACAACGTGGAGAAAATGTCAGATAGACTAGAACAACACTGATGTCTGTGTCAGAGTGTAGACAGACTGTACAGCGTGCTAATGTACAAAATGCATGCATGTGTTGCTGTATATTGGACTGCCTAATACAGCCTGTGAAAACTGTATGTTCAATTATTTAAATGAGTAAACACAAATGCTGTAGCATGTGCACAGAGTTTCTGTGTGAGAGTGCACGCATTTTCAAGACCATCTGCACTAAGTGCCCGTGTGTGTCTGTGTGTGTCCGTGAAACTGTTTGTGTGCATAGCTGCTTGTTCCCTGCAGTGTCTGCCAGTACGGCTTAGGCTCTGTGGGTGAGGAGGGCCAGGGCAGGGGGATGTGTGTGTGTGTGAGGCTCTATACTGGCTACATGAATAAAAAAAGAGGGATAGGCCTATATACTGTGCATTAATCTATAATGAAGCAGTACGGTTGTGGTAATAAATGTTGACAGTGACAGAATAGGAAACAACTCTTTACATAAGTTAATATAGTACTGGGTAGGGTTAGCCTGGGTACCAGTCTGTTCAGCTGTCATATGACAAAGATTAGCATGACGAGGATTGTCAAGGAGTGGAATGACAGCTAAACAGACTGCTACCCAGACTATGGTGCCAAAATTTCAGTAACTTTCACAAAATCCCAAAGGTTTTGGCAGAAATTCCTGGAATCAGGAGGGGAGAACGCAGGAAATCCAGGAATCCTCCAACTGGGATTTCTAGAAAACCTGGTAACTTTGGGAAAATTACTAGAATTTTGCAACTACAATAGGAAACTTTAAATCCATACTTTTTCTCCATTGGCGCTCCCCAGAACATAGCAGCCCATTATGTGAATGAGGTTGGCCTCAGGGTTTAGTTTGCTCATAAACCGACTCAACTTCTTCCAAAACCTGTCCATACAAATAAAAGTGGAAGAGATTAAATGAATCTGCATTAATATGGTAGTGTATGACTTTAGTCTATGTTCCTGCAATCCAGTGACAGTTGTCATGGTGATATTGTTGTCAGAAGTGAGTGATCTTACTGGATCATGTCCTCCTCCTTCTCCACCTTGGCAAACGTGGCCACTTTGTTCTTGAGCAGGTACAGATGCCCCGGACCTCCCTGGAGAACAGGTTAATTCCAGTTATGTGCGTGCAACAATAACCGCAGCAGCAATAAGCTGACTTAAACGCTGAGTTTGAGACAACAAGAACCCATTCTCCAGCTCACACACGCAAACACACAATATTGTCTAAACCATCTCCCCTTCCTCTCTCTCACCTGACAGAAGATGAGCATGTTCCAGATCTTACAGCCTTTCCTGTAGGCCGTCAGCTTCTTCTCTATCTCCTCTGTGATTGGAGGGAAAGATGAGGGAGGAAAGTATAAATGTTACTTTTCTGCAGGCTGGGGAGAGAGGCCACATACTGTATTATGATCATTATTCAGGGCATACCATGACTGAAAAACAAACACATCAATCTACTCACCAATGATGTCATCGAATGTGGCATGTTCATGATCCTACAGAAAAATGAAAAATAGGACACAATAAGATGAGACGGTAAGACAATTCCGACTACTGTGTGAACGGGGTCGTTTATGGTATGCCCGTTATGGCGTAGCATTTAAAAAGTTGATATTTTCCATATAAACTGTAATAATTAGGAAGTGTAGAAGAGGCTCTTGTAAATCAATATGACAGTCATCAGAATATCCAGGAATTATCATAACAGGTAGGAGTAGTGCAACGGACCAGTGGATGAGAGGGACTCACATAAAGGATGGGGATGACCGAGGGGTCGTCCCGACGGATGATGTTAGGGACATATTCAGCCTTCGGGACTTTAGAGGATATCAGCTGGAAGAAGACGGCCAGTCTCAACATCTATACAAAAATCCACTAAAAACTGTCCATAATGGGTACATTATATACTAAGTAACATCATAATAAGAATGGAAACAGATAAATACATTTGTCAGAAACAACCCTACTTAGTAGTATGATATCTGTTTAAGGTCATCTAGAACAGAGCTACAGAGATATTCTACTACAGTTGACACTTAGCTATTAACAACACAATGTACCCTATTCACTTTGCACTGCTATGAGATGGCTAACTGGTCTCGTAGGTGAGCTGAGAATCTCACTATGATTTTGGGTGGGATGAAGTCCTCTCCCTCGCAGGCTGCTCTCTCCAGCTCTCTCTCCTCCTCCCAGTCTGCATCCTCCTGTGACCCTTCATCTAGAGCCCCTGACGAGGACTGCAGGTCCCCATCTGACACACACACACACACACACACACACACACACACACACACACACACACACACACACACACACACACACACACACACACACACACACACACACACACACACACACAGTCGTTGAGAGATGAAAGGATGACAAACAGAGCTGATTAGAGGAGAGTATACAACCAAAGCTGCACACATGGCTGCTGGCTGTTTGCAGAGAGAAGAAGACAGGAATCATAGAGAGACACACACCGAGGAAATATCACATTTACATAAGTATTCAGACCCTATACTCAGTCATTTGTTGAAGCACCTTTGGCAGCGATTACAGCATCGACTCTTCTTGGGTATGACGCTACAAGCTTGGCACACCTGTATTTGGGGAGTTTCTCACATTCTTCTCTGCAGATCCTCTCAAGGTCTGTCAGGTTGGATGGGGAGCATCGAGGCACAGCTATTTTTGTCACACCCTGATCTGTTTCACTTGTCCTCGCTATTGTCTCCACCCCCTCCAGGTGTCGCTTGTTTTCCCAGTGTATTTATCCCTGTGTTTCCTGTCTCTCTGTTCCTTTTTATCAAGGATCTCCCTGTACTTTGCTCCGTTCATCTTTCCCTCGATCCTGACTAGTCTCCCAGTCCCTGCCGCTGAAAAACATTCCCACCACCATGCCTCAGTTTGGCCGGGAGGCCAGCTCTAGGAAGAATCTTGGTGGTTCCAAACTTCTTCCATTTAAGAATGATGGAGGCCACTGTGTTCGTACCCTTCACCAGATCTGTGCCTCAACATAATCCTGTCTCTGAGCTCTACGGACAATTCCTTCGACCTCATGGCTTGGTTTTTGCTCTGACATGCACTGTCAACTGTGGGACCATATATAGTCAAGTGTGTGCCTTTCTAAATCCTGTCTAATTCATTTAATTTACCACAGGTGGACTCCAATCAAGTTGTAGAAACATCTCAAGGATGATCAATGGAAACAGGATGCACCTGAGATCAATTTTGAGTCTCATAGCAAAGGGTCTGAATACTTATGTAAATAAGGTATTTCTGATTTTAATTTTTTATACATTTGCAAAAATTCCGAACAACCTGTTTTTGCTTTGTCATTATGCGGTATTGTGTGTAGATTGAGGATTTTGGTTTTTGTTCATCCATTTTAGGATAAGGCTGTAACGTAACAAAATGTGGGAAAAGTCAAGAGGTCTGAATAATTTCCGAATGCACTGTAGCACAAGAAATCATAGGCACATAAAGCAGGCACACAAAGCCATCAGATACACAGACAATAGGTTGCAGAGAGACACGGACACAAAATATTTAGATGAAAGACAGAGCTTGGAACATACAAGCACAGACTCGGACAGACCCTGGACAGATATGGAGGACTGCAGAGACGCACAGTACTGGCGTAAAGGACAGACGTACAGACGCAAGGTACAGTAGACCGTCGCCGCCAAAAGACAGACGTGAATAGGTAGAGGAAAAATACAATCAGGGTCAAACAGTCTGTACAGGGGAGCTTCTTTCAAATGAGTGTGTGTGTGTTTGTGTGTGTGTTTGTGTGAGTGTGTGTGTGTCCATAGTGTACGTATAGTGCCTGTTTGTGCCTCAGTAAAGTTATTCTTAACTGTACATGCTTGTGCCCGAGTATGCTTGAGTGAGAAAGTGTGTTTGCGTATGTCTCCTGGGCACGTCAGCTTGCATGAGCGAGTGTGTGTGTATAGTATGTGTCTGGACTCACTGTCTCTGGAGCCATGGAGAGAGTCTGGCTTCATAGGGGTTGGGTCACTCCAGGAGCGGTTGAAACTCTTAGCTCGGCGGTCGGCATATGCTGATGAAGGAGTGAAGGAGAATGAGTGGAGGATGAGGAGGAGGCCGGGGGGGGGGAGTGCCACACACACTTTCCCTAATCAAGCCCAAAAGACACTGGGCGTGTTCCAATAATATCTATTTTCTTCTGAAGCGTACACTTGTTCACTACTTCCAACAAATCTAAAAGCATTGGATTGGTGGAGGCTAGAGGGAGTTTCCACCTTGTATTTTAATACCTGTAATTTCCTTTCGAATCAGTGAAGGGAAGTGAACAAAGGAACACTTTGGGAGAAAAGGAGAGATAATTGGGATGTAGCCACTCCACACAGACGCTAGGAACTCATCAGAAACGTCTTTCACCACGGAGTGGGATTTAGTCCGCTATACAGACGCCAACACACACAAACACTTCCCATATGTACAACACATCCCGGTTCATTCAAAAACAGCCTGGGTGAAAACACGTTCCTTGTATTGCTCTGACTGAGTCATCATCACGAAACAGTGATACTGAGTGGGTGAGCATCTGGTACTCCAGCTCACAGCTGGGCCTGTCGTATCCAAACCACCCAGTCACTTAACAGCTGCTAATAAAGTCAACACCTCTACCAGCTTCGTCTAACCAGACATCCTACTATAAAACGCCAACTTGAAAGCTTTCATGCCGTAACTTTGACCATCTTGACTCTTTGACCACTTTCACCCGGGAGTTGGATGTCTATTTTTCAGACAGGTTGAAATGTAAGAGAGGGACACAGAATTCAGAGGGGAGAACAGGTGGAAAAGGGCGGGTGAAGTGAGATTCGGTGTGCTTGGGAGACTATACTACTACAGTTTCACCACACTCCCACAATGGACCACTTGGTTCCATTTACTGTAGCTTCAACTAGTTAATATTGAGCCATGCCACACTTATTTATGAACGCACCATGCAGTATATTTTATCCAGCACACACTGTACATAGTACTCTATACACATGTACTCTACAGGCTGCATGCATTTAGCACAACCACACTGACGAAAGTTGAGCCCATAATAACAAGCTACGACGGCACAGGCACCAGGGCCACACTCACTGGGGAACTCACTCTGAGCCTTCATTCTGCGGCTGCCCACCATTCTCAGGTGCTTCCGGAAGTTCCTGTCACAGAAAAGAACAGAGCAGTAGAAGGGAGAAGAAAGAGGGAGGAGAGAGAAGGAGAACAGAGGGAGAAGAAGAGGGAGAGAGCAGAGGGAAGAAGAAGAGTAACAGTTTAGTAACTTACCTGGACAGGAAAGTGAAACAGCTTGTCAATCAACGCCTGTTCATGTGGGGGGGGGGGGGGGGGGCTTTGGTGTTTGAAGTTATTCAGTCTGATCAAACTGATTCCTTTCGAACTCTCCCACAACATGATTCAACTGGATCAAAAGAGATGAACTCTTTTCCAAGTTTGGTCAGACTGACTCATCCAAAACCTCTGAAAAAAGATCTAAAACATTGTGGATCTGTGAATTTAAAAAAAATCCAAGCTTGTGAAACAAGTTCCTGTGATTCAGCTGTCATCTACTGACTGTACAAATGTTCAAAAAAACAAAAAAACATGTGATGTTAGTTACACAGATTGTAAATACTGACTAGATTCAGTAATGCGTAGAGATAACCTTGTTACTGGAGCATCCTCATAAACATATGAGTGAAACAGGCAATTACTAAACAACTTTCTTAAGGAAACACATGCAATGGTTTGGCTCAGTTGCGAACTGTCATTCGGGGCAGATGGGGCAGAGCCCCAACTGTTTTGAGCCCCACCTGTTTGGCAAAAAATATATACAGTGCATTCGGAAAGTATTCAGACCCCTTGACTTTTGCCACATTTTGTAACGTTACAACCTTATTCTAAAATGGATTTGAAAGAATCTCAGCAATCTACACACAATACCTCCATAATGACAAAGCAAAAACAAGTTTTTAGACATTTTTGCTCATTTATTACAAATAAAAAACTGAAATATCACATTTACATAAGTATACAGACCCTTCGTCCCCTTCCGCTGAAAAACATCTTCACAGCGGGCTGTCATGTGCCTTTTACTGAGGAGTGGCTTCCGTCTGGCCACTCTAACATAAAGGCCTGATTGGTGGAGTGCTGCAGAGATGGTTGTCCTTCTGGAAGGTTCTCCCATCTCCACAGAAGAACTCTAGAGCTCTGTCAGAGTGACCATCGGGTTCTTGGGTCACCTCCCTGACCAAGGCCCTTCTCCCCCGTTTGCTCAGTTTGGCCGGGCGGCCAGCTCTAGGAAGAGTCTTGGTGGTTCCAAACTTCTTCAATTTAAGAATGATGGAGGCCACTGTGTTCTTGGGGACCTTCAATGCTGCAGACATTTTTTCGTACCCTTCCCCATATCTGTGCCTCGACACAATCCTATCACGGAGCTCTACAGACGATTTCTTCGACCTCATGGCTTGGTTTTTGCTCTGACATGCACTGTCAACTGTGGGACCTTATATAGACAGGTTTGTGCCTTTCCAAATCATGTCCAGTCAATTGATTGGATGCATCTGAGCTCAATTTTGAGTCTCATAGCAAAGGGTCTGAATACTTATGTAAATTATGTATTTCTGTTTTTTATTTTTAATACATTTGCCAACATTTCTGAAAAAAAGTTTTTTTGCTTTGTCATTATGGGGTATTGTGAGTAGATTGCTGAGGATTTGTATTTTGATTTTAGAATAAGGTTGTAACGTAACAAAATGTGGAAAAAGTCAAGTGGTCTGAATACTTTTCAAAGACACTGTATGTATATATGCAGTATTACTTGATTTATTTATATATATTTTTTGTTATTAATATAAAAAATGTGTTGTTGGGCCTCCCGGGTGGCGCAGTGGTCTAGGGCACTGCATCGCAGTGCTAGCTGCGCCACCAGAGTCTCTGGGTTCGCGCCCAGGCTCTGTCGCAGCCGGCCGCGACCGGGAGGTCCATGGGGCGACGCACAATTGGGCTAGCGTCGTCCGGGTTAGGGAGGGTTTGGCCGGTAGGGATATCCTTGTCTCATCGCGCTCCAGCGACTCCTGTGGCGGGCCGGGCGCAGTGCGCGCTAACCAAGGGGGCCAGGTGCACGGTGTTTCCTCCGACACATTGGTGCGGCTGGCTTCCGGGTTGGAGGCGCGCTGTGTTAAGAAGCAGTGCGGCTTGGTTGGGTTGTGCTTCGGAGGACGCGTGGCTTTCGACCTTCGTCTCTCCCGAGCCCGTATGGGAGTTGTAGCGATGAGACAAGATAGTAATTACTAGCGATTGGATACCACGAAAATTGGGGAGAAAAGGGGATAAAAAATTTAAAAAATAAAAATAATAAAAATAAAACAAAAATGTGTTGTTTTGCATGTTATTTTGGCATTAATACGTGTCACATATCAGTTTGCAAACAATGTTAAAAAAAATCCTTGAGTTAATAAAGCCGCATACAAAAACATGGTCTCATCTTTGCTTTCTTGAGTAAGGCAGCTCCAAAATGCAGGTGTTTCAGCCTAGCTCAGTGCTTTCTGTGGTGGTGGTGAATATGCCTCGGAGATATGTATACTGTAGCTAAGAAAGTAATACTAAGTGTATGTTGTGTAGCAAGCTGTTAGTAGCCCATGTGCCTCACCCTAATAATTTGGTACCTTTCCCCCTCATAACTTAGCCTACTGATCTGACTTGGTGGTGCACATGTAGCCTATAGCCTGTTTTACATAAATGTCATCATTGAATATTGTAAGAGCTTTCATTGTCTGCGTATATGCCCCCTTTATTTATCCTACGGTTCTGACTTGGTGTACAGGGAGAATACTGTAAGAACGGCCAATGTTCTGAATTCTGTCGCTGTACATTTCAAAAGTGCTGAACATATAGTTATATATTATATAATATATTATATATATTATATATATACGTCCGTCCTAGCTCGCTCATTAATGTCTTAATCGAAATTACGGATTGCCTCATATTTGCTCGTCGTCCCATTATGCCATAGTTTGTACATCTCAATGGTCAGTAGAAACAACATTTGTTTAAGCAAGTCAGCCATATCAGCTTTTTTTAAAGGCAGTAAATGAGGCTGAATGAACTGTTTCACTGCCAGACAAGGCTCCGCTGATAGCCAGGTGTAGCGGTGGTAAGGATTCACTCCATGGTGCTGAAAAAAAAGCTCTGCTGTTGGGACAACTTTATGTAGGCCATAACAGTTTGTAGGCACCTTTTGTCACCGTTATAGTGCAATTAATTAGGGTTCAATTCTCGGGCCGACTCTCTTCTCTGTATACATCAATGATGTCGCTCTTTCTGCTGGTGATTCTCTGATCCACCTCTACGCAGACGACACCATTCTGTATACTTCTGGCCCTTCTTTGGACACTGTGTTAACTAACCTCCAAACGAGCTTCAATGCCATACAACTCTCCTTCCGTGGCCTCCAACTGCTCTTAAATTCAAGTAAAACTAAATGCATGCTCTTCAACCGATCGCTGCCTGCACCTGCCCGCCCGTCCAGCATCACTACTCTGGACGGCTCTGACTTAGAATATGTGGACAACCACAAATACCTAGGTGTCTGGTTAGACTGTAAACTGTCCTCCCAGACTCACATTAAGCATCTCCAATCCAAAATTAAATCTAGAATCGGCTTCCTATTCCACAACAAAGCATCCTTCACTCATGCTGCCAAACATACCCTCGTAAAACTGACGATCCTACCGATCCTTGACTTCGGCGATGTAATTTACAAAATAGCCTCCAACACTCTACTCAGCAAATTGGATGCAGTCTATCACAGTGCCATCCGTTTTGTCACCAAAGCCCCATATACTACCCACCACTGCGACCTGTATGCTCTCATTGGCTGGCCCTCGCTTCATATTCGTCGCCAAACCCACTGGCTCCAGGTCATCTATAAATCTTTGCTAGGTAAAGCCCCGCCTTATCTCAGCTCACTGGTCACCATAGCAGCACCCACCCGTAGCACACGCTACAGCAGGATAATTTACTGGTCACCCCCAAAGCTAATTCTTTCTTTGGCCGCCTTTCCTTCCAGTTCTCTGCTGCCAATGACTGGAACGAACTGCAAAAATCAGCTGGAGACTCATTATCTCCCTCACTAACTTTAAGCACCAGCTTTCAATGCAGCTCACAGATCACTGCACATAGCCCATCTGTAAATATAGCCCATCCAACTACCTTATCCCCATACTGTTATTTATTTATTTTGCTCCTTTGCACCTTCTGCACATCTATCACTCCAGTGTTTAATTGCTATATTGTAATTATTTCACCACTCTATGGCCTGTTTATTGCCTTACCTCCCTTATCCTACCACATTTGCACACACTGTATATAGACTTTTTCTATTGTATTATTGACTGTATGTTTGTTTATTCCATGTGTAACTCTGTGTTGTTGTTTGTGTCGCACTGCTTTGCTTTATCTTGGCCAGGTCGCAGTTGTAAATGAGAACTTGTTCTCAACTAGCCTACCTGGTTAAATAAAGGTGAAATAAAAAATTCTAAAATGAATGTATTGTTTAGTGTTGTGTTGTGTTGTTTAGTGGCTTTGCTGGCATGCATCTAAAAACATTTTATTTTTGCCCCACAAAGATTTACATGCTAAAATCGCCACTGGTATGGCTTAAGGTGCAATTTATGTGTGCTTAACCTTCTCTTTCCCTCTAACTTAGAAGTTGAAATTAGACTTTGAATTTGAAGTTGAATACTGCCCTCCCTCTCATCCCTCACTACTTCTCCTCGTCTCTTCAACCTACTTCATCCCTTGTGCCCTTGTCTCTCGTTCTACACAGCTGTCTGGTTTACACATATCCATGGTTATGATTCATGTTGTGGATCAAACACAGGCATTATGCATATGGGTGTGTGTGTGTGTGTGTGTGTGTGTGTGTGTGTGTGTGTGTGTGTGTGTGTGTGTGTGTGTGTGTGTGTGTGTGTGTGTGTGTGTGTGTGTGTGTGTGTGTGTGTGGGCGATGTGTGTGTGTGAGTTGCTGTCGTCAGTTTACCCACAAACACTGCCTGCTTTAAAGGAGGAAGTAGAGAGGGAAAAGGATGAGGGGAAACAGAGAAAGCCCTAAATGTAAGTGGAACAGAGTTGTAGAAGAGAAACAAGCCTAAAACATTTTTTTCATAATTCATGAATGCTTGTTTGACACGTGATGCTATTGTGCATGCATGCCTCTGTTAAGACGCTTTTAGCGGTGTCGTCGCTTGTCTTTGTTTAAGAGGACTCTCTCAAAGTTAGGTATTTGGTCCCACGTGTTGTCCAGCACGCAATACTGAATCTCTCTCTATACTGTTGTGGTATGAATACCATAGTTAAGACAAACATGTCGGAAGAAACACTCATAAATTATAACTAATGTTGTGCATTCTGCTGTGTCCAATTTATAACGGTAATACCTTTATTGAGACTGTTGCCTAAGCCTGGGGTTACACAAAGCAACTATCATGCAATTTTAGGTGACATCATCTCAAGTAACTTTGCTGTTACATGAAGCAACTCAAATGCGATTAAAATTGCATGGAACAGCCAATCAAATTGAAGATGCTTCTGTCATATTGTTTGAGAATTCTAAACTCATCCCGTGTCATCTGCTGCAGTACATCGTGATTTCACAAATTATTATTGGTTTATCCAAGCGTTTCGTTATTGTATAAGGAACGATTAAGACAAAATGCTGGCTGTTCAATTTAGATAGCTAGAAAAAATTAATTGCCAGCACTTTTTGATCAAGCTAGGTAGGTATCTAGCAACACGCTAAACAAGCTAGCAACAAACTTGCTAGCTAGCGTAGCTCATGTTGAACAATTTCAGTTGAAACTGGTCAGGGAGAGGTTTGGGTTCACTTCAAAATTGCATTTATTAACTGCTATACCATGTACAATAATTTGTAATTATACAACGGTGGGTCTAATCCTGAATGCTGATTGTTTAAAACCGCATTCCAGCCGGTGTCTATTCCACAAGTTACCACAGGCTAAATCTATGCCTTTAAAATGCCTGTTTACTCTGTTGCATCCGACTGCGCAATCCACTGTCTCATCAGCTCAGCCAGGCAATTTATAAACTTTATCTCCACTATAAAAAGCATCTAGACATTATCTATTTCTTTTAGACTAACATTTTGTTTTCAACAGCGGAGATTTGTAAAAACCCTACTGTCTCTCCGACATTTGCAACATTTTTTCAATATTCAAATTCGATGTGCAGCTGTCCCATAGTAATGAACGTGTCGGGATTCGGGACGAGACAGATAGACAGGCAGGTAGCGTTTCTCAGCCAGTCGAAATCATGAATCTGCTGGCATAATTTTTATGGATATATACAAAGAAATGTCAATTGAAAAAATGTCAAACGAAACGAAGTGCAGCTAGTTTGCAGTCTTTCCAGCTTCAGTTTGAAGTGATTGTGTTAGTGTAACAGTACTCTTCTTGCGTTGTGTACAATCAATCATCGACACGAACTCCAACTTGTAGCACCAGTCATGGAGCTTTATTCTGACAGAAAACAGCACATAATTGCACGTCATGCAATGCACGGCTCACCATCCAACTCTGCACTCACGCACTGTACAAAATATACGAACCTCCCCACCAGACACGGTAAGTTGCTAGCTAGTATTGGTGGGAATTCTCTACAACAAAATGCACAATAAATATTCACCAAAAAACGCTGCATCTTATTTGTGATGTTCGAATAACATTTACAAACAAATTGATATAAATTGTACATTTAAATCATCACTTGGGAGTATAAAAATGACTTTTGACGTACAGTGCTTTGCAACCAACAACTTACCGCTGGTTTGGTGCTTGTTCGCTGGGACGATTCTAACTGAAACATCCTCCCTCGTAAGCAAGCTACGCAAACCAGCCAATAAGATGCCATGTTGAGTAGGTGAAGGCAAGACAAAACTAAAACCAAAAACCCATTGGCTTAACAATAAAGTGGCAAGGGGAATCACCAATATAACCCTGTTACATTAGCTGTGTTGTTGGCTAGCTCCTCTGAACATCAGTGTCCTGACGAGTGAGCACATTTTCCAGGCGAAACCATGCCTCATTATCTCATTGTTATGGATGTATCCAAATAAATGTCTCTGGAAAACAGCTTAACCTTCTATGGCATGACTTTTTATTTGGGGGGGGAGGGATATTTCACCCGATTTTTGGGGAGCTTGATAATATGATAATATGATAAACCCTGATAATATATCCATCATAAATGTGTCGTCATCCCTTCCAACCAGATATTGGTTTGTTGCCTCAGGGCAACAATGTGCTACGAGGGTACTGAAACACCAAGGTTTTTTATAGTACGTATGATAAGTGGAATAAGGAAAACAAGCAATATATGCATTAGAACAAGTTTTATTTAGACAAACATCAACCACAAATAGTTTCAGCCAATCACAATTAGAAGCTTTCAAGTCAAAACATTAAACAATCAAATAAACAAACTACTACTAATTACAACTGAGACCTCATGTATAAACGTTTCTCACATTCCATACAAACATATAAACTAACATCCAAATGAGTGTGTGTGTGTGTGTGTGTGTGTGTGTGTGTGTGTGTGTGTGTGTGTGTGTGTGTGTGTGTGTGTGTGTGTGTGTGTGTGTGTGTGTGTGTGTGTGTGTGGAGGGGTTAGCCTATGTGTGCGGGTATATGTGTGTGTGTGTGTGTGCGTGTGCGTGTGTGTGTGTGGAGGGGTTAGCCTATGTGTGCGGGTATATGTGTGTGTGTGTGTGTGTGCGTGTGCGTGTGTGTGTGTGGAGGGGTTAGCTTATGTGTGTGGGTATATGTGCAAGTGTGTCTGAATGTGTGGGTTATTGTTTGAATCAGTGTTTCTCTTCTGTGTGGAACCTCAGGAAGCAGTTGCTGGTGGATGTGAAACAGAGGTGGACATCACATTTCTGGCACTTGGCTTTTGGTGTACCTGTGCACCCTGGTACCTTGCATCTCCCCTTCTTTTCAGCCATAATCTTCCAGTGGGCTGTGGCATCCAGGCGTACATCAGGAACTGGAATTGGAGCAGCGGGTCCTTTTCTCCTCTTCTCCTCATACCTCACAAGCAATTGTGGAACTGGGATGACATTTTTTGCACTCCAGACTCGTTCCATTTTTGCATAGGCCTTCAGCGATGTATGACTTGAAGGTATACAGCTTCATTTGTTCCTTCTTTCTCATGCCAGTGCCTTCACAATCTCTTCGGTAGAGCAGCCAGGTGGTCACGATGATCATATCCAGGAAGTGGAACACTTCTTTGATCTGATTTTGTCCCGGTTCAGTGCACTCAGTGAGTCAAGCAGATCCACCCCACCCATATTCTTGTTGTATTCTTACACCACAGCAGGGCAGGGGACTTTGTTGATCATCTTTCGCTTGCGATCCCACCTGTCAACCTCAGGGATTTTTTGATGGCCTCCCATCTATTCAGTATCATGGTGTCAGCTACTTGGGACACTCGGCAGGCTTTGTTCCAAAACATGAAGGTGCCTGGTAAACCAAACAATGTACACCACAATACCCAGGAACTGCTCCAGTTCTTCTGTAGTGAGGTTAAGGGGCTTGTTTGCGTTACATTGTATCGCATATAGATTTGACTGCCCTACAATAACTTCCAGAATGTCTTCTGAGAAAAACTGCTTGAAGTACTGGAGGGGGACATGATATCATCAGATCTTGAAAGCAGGCCCTGCCATTCTTGGTAAGCAATGAAGTATGCATTGTGGGGTGTTCTCCACCGGGGTAGGCGTGGAACATCAACCTCTGCTACATCTTCATCCTCAGGCATTCTCCTTTAAAAAAGAAAGCAGGAAGCACACATATGAATGTGTCATATACCCTTCTTCATCCAGACACGCATGCAAACACACACACACACACCACACACGTGCACACACACATTACTTTGCTGACTGACCCCTAACTGACCCCTGACCTCCTAACTGTCTTTCAAACCTGATTCGGGGATCCACTCTTTCTGACTCCTCAAGCTCACTGTCCTCACTGTCAGAGGGAATGACCCTAACTGCTCGATGATGTTCCTTCCTGTCACGCCCTGACCATAGAGAGCTTTTTATGTCTCTATTTTGGTTTGGTCAGAGTGTGATTTGGGTGGGCATTCTATGTTCTGTTTTCTAGGTTTGTGTATTTCTATGTTTTGGCCGGGTATGGTTCTCAATCAGGGACAGCTGTCTATCGTTGTCTCTGATTGGGAATCATACTTAGGCAGCCTTTTTCCCTTGTGTCACTGTGGGAAGTTGTCTTTGTTTGGGGTACTATAGCCCTCTTAAGCTTCGCGGTTGTTTTGTATTGTTTATTGTTTTTGTTGGCAACATTTTCTATAATAAAAAGTAATGTACGCTCACCACGCTGCGCTTTGGTCTTTCTTCAACGACAGCCATGACACTTCCGCCCATAAAACGTTCTTGTGTCCATTTCCTGTAAGTATCAGTAGATAGTAAAGTAAAAACATTGACTATGGTCATAATTATGCATCCGAGCACATCTCCACACTTTAGCATGATATTGCCCGAACAAAAGTGGTCTAACTGCACAATGTTGCCCTGAGGCAACGAACCAAAAAACAGTTTTAGTATATAAATAAAAACAAAATAAGTCTTTAAACAATCAAACATACGTCTTTACATACTCATGCATATTTTTTTTATATAACGTTATTTCAATTTAAACATGTTAAAAAGTGATTTTATCTTACCAATTGGTGGCACTGTGTCCCATGTGGCTTTGCTTCCTGAAAGGACTGCTCTACCCCCAGACAAAAGGCCACACTCACTTCAGCCCCTCATTTCATTGGACACAAACATGTTAGGTGATATATTTTATTTATCCCAAAAAATGTAAGTGGTGGTGTGAGGTAGAAAAGGTAGTTTGTTGCCTGAGGGCAACACCATGCCACAGAGGGTTAAACAAATGCAAATGCAGCTACTTTGCTGTTATTCTACCTGCACTTTTTGACGTGACTGTAAGTTAGCCGTAGTTGGCTAGCTAGCAAGCAAGGGATAAGAACGTTGCCAGCCAGTATGGCAATGGAACATTTAGAACGAATGACTGGGTCGCGTCCATGTGTCGCGTCTCTAGCAACCGAACCGATAGAACGAACGACCAGCCGGCTTGGGTAGCAACCCTAGATTTGTGTCGGGACTATATCTTGTGGAAGGATGAAATAGTATGAATTTAAAAAAAATCTAAATAATGTTTTTGATGAAAATATGTCAGTCATTATTTGAATATGTTGGTAACCTGATGTATAAAACTGATGTTTGGAGGATATATTGGCACGGGTGTTGTTAAACTCAATTTTGTCTCGGGCCAAACAACACCCGTGCCAATATATCCTCCAAACACCGGCTTCAAGTGCATTATCACTTAAACATCTCCTGCTGTGCTAGTCTTTGTTCTGTCAACCTTGGTCGCGGATTGTGCTGCGCAGAACTGACAGCTGTGTGTTGACATGACAACTGGGTCAGAATTCCGAACCGTCGAATGGATCATGTGACAAAAGTGTTTGTTTTGATTGACTGTTGAAAAGTTTTAAATGGATGCAACCAGATTAGTTGCAGGGGGGTGCTTCGCGAAGCAATCAAGAAAGAACTCAGTTGCTAGCAACTAAAATTGTGTGCAAGTTGCATCGTGTAACGGCAGCCTAACGGTTTGTGTGTTAGATACCAAGCTAAAGCTAATGTGTGTTTTCTAGACAGCTGGTTTACAAATAAAATGCTGTCAAGGTCTCTTACACAAATCAACTGGGTGCCTGTGACAGCACGATGCACTCCCTGAAATTACTCAGTGATGAAAGAGAGCGAGCGAGCGAGCAAGAGAGAGCACCTCCTCCAGATCTAAATTAATGTTTTGGTGTGTGTGCACGTGCGTGTGTGTATTAGCGTGCGTGCGTTACTCTTCATATACAAACTTCTTAGTCCAATCTCCACCCATCCATATGTGTTCCTTCAATCTGAATATAATAAATCGAACCAAATTGATACAATGAAACACTGTCCATACTCCTCTGCAACACATGAGAACCCTGGTGCACTGAATACACCGACAATTTATTGTACCCTTTATCCTGTAAGAGCTACACTGTGACACATGATTCATACAGTCACAGCCACACAAAGCTGTCCGGCAGAGAAGTGAGTTACAGTCCAGTCTCCATGAACACAGTCACACGTTGTGCACTGCAGCAGCTCGGTGTTTAACACTGATTAAAACTGTCATGCCAACGCCATGCTGTAAATGTTCATACATTGATTCATTGCCACGGTTACACACCACTGCCCATTGTCGCACAGCTGCCAGGCCTGCGGACTAAAATGTTGACAAGCTGTTGTAGCAGTGTCAGTCTCACCAACGCAAACCCAGTTCCTGGTCCCATCTACAGTGGTACAGCTAGGCTGTCTCCCAAATGGAACCCTATTCCATATATACTGTAGTGCGCAACTTTCGAGCTGGGTTTGAGTTGGTGAGACAGACACTAGCTTTCCTCCTTTACCACCAACCCATCCATGCACAGCAACCCAGACACTCACGCACACCAATGATTATTGACTTCTGGAGGCAACTGTCTGGCTCTTAAGCAAAGTGTTGTATGATCACGCTACCTGGAACAGTGAGAGGCTACTGAGACATGGTCGATCATTAGAGTTGGTCTGACGGACAGGGTGTGAATGTGAGGGGGGAGGCACAACAATAATGTTAGAGGGTGCCTGTGCGTCTGTGTGTTTCTGTGTGTGTGCACGTGTGTGTGTGTGCAGGGGTTGTTGGGGCGGGGGCCACACCACACTACAACACCGTGTACAGGGCAGCCAGTTCAGACATGGAAGGTACCTCTCAGTCTCTGTTATAGTAGAGGTTGCCTCCTGTTCTCGTTTCCTCCTCTTTCTCTCAGCAATGCACCGGAATGCCCTGCTGGGACGTCACAGTGTTAACGGGGTCAGGGCTCAGACGTGAGGGGCGGGGTTTGTGAGTGCAGGGTTAGAAGGCGTTAGTGAGCGGGGATCCACGCCACAGAGAATTAGCCATCACAGGGTTAGCACTGGTTAGTGGCTAGTGGGTTAGAGCCAGCAGCACAGGTGCTTGTTGTACACGACACACGCACACTGCAAACACACACATAAGGATACCACCAAGCCACCAATCAGAGACCAAGAGGAGCAGAGGTCAGACAGACACGGAGCCACAGAGGTGGAGTACACAGGAAACTAGCAATTGTGTTTGTGTGTGTGTACCTCCTAAATGGATATATGTTGTGACAGGGTGCCAAAAAGAGTAACGATCATGTGTGACAGATGCTATCCATATTCTACGCACTGGGGTCAATCACTGCCTGTCAGACAGATGATGAGAGCTGTCTGTGTGTGTGTGTGTGTGTGTGTGTGTGTGTGTGTGTGTGTGTGTGTGTGTGTGTGTGTGTGTGTGTGTGTGTGTGTGTGTGTGTGTGTGTGTGTGTGTGTGTGTGTGCGTGCGTGCGTGCGTGCGTGCGTGCGTGCGTGCGTGCGTGCGTGCGTGCGTGCGTGCGTGCGTGCGTGCGTGCGTGCGTGCGTGCGTGCGTGCGTGCGTGCGTGCGTGCGTGTGTGCGTGCGTGTGTGTTGCCTACTGTGCATAAACTAGACTGCTGTATGCTGTGGTATAAACTAATAACTACTAATGAGGATTATAAAACAAATTACTTCACAACCTGTTCTATGAATACTGGACAGTGCACAATTAAGAAATAAGGCACAAAAGACTCTGCTATGTGCTGAATATAGTTACAAGTACATTGCGTTGTTTGGCCCGAAGTCAACCCATTTACCGGTGACAGAATTCAGCACATAGCACAACAATTGTTTGTTAGAAGTATAGAAAGAACAACCAGTGTTTTTCCCTAACAACATTGCCCAAAAAATTGACAACCAGTTTCTGTCCGGACTCTTTCCTCTAAAGGAATACTTAAATAGTATGAATTGAATTGTCAAGATAAAGTTCATGAAAATGTGTCATTTATTTACATTTTATATGTTGGAAACTGTTTTATTAAAGCAATAAAGCACTCGAGACCGTGCTATGTGCAGAATACAGTCAAAGTTAAATGGGTTGACTGGCCCTTCGCTTCGCATCGGGCTGAACAACAGCATTTACCTGTGACTGTATTCAGCGCATAGCATGGTCTCTTGTGCCTTATTGCTTAATTATGAAATATAATCTATTCACTCTCAATGCGTCCCAAATGGGAACCTATTTCCTTTATAGTACTCTACTTTTGACCAAGGTAGTGCCCTATATAGGGAATAGGGTGTCAGTTGGGATCTACTTCTATCTAGACGGGGACCACTAAAACAATGAGCGCCATAATGGCCTTTTCTTGAGACCACCTACAATGTGTACTTTTCATTATACTTATGCACTTGTGTATTATACAATATTGCATAACTACAGTAAGCCTATATTGCTCTAGGCAATTCTATGTTCCTTCCGAATGCGGCCTTTTGAAGAGTCAGTCGTCCTTTTGTTGCTCCGAATGAACTGATGAAGCCAAGCTTAAAACAACGTCAGTGTGGAGAGGGGTGTGTGTGTGTGTGTGTGTGTGTGTGTGTGTGTGTGAGTCATGACCCCGGCTACAGAGGAACAGAACAATACACTACCATCTCTAGTGTGACTCATTGTGCTACAGTACTGTGTATTTTATGTTCTGCATTGTTGATCCGTAGATTAATACAATTTAATACTAGCTATACTGTTAAAGTGAGAATTCAATCTGTACTTATTTACAATTTAGACCTATTGTGCAGAATATGTATTGTTTATTCATTGGAGCTTTGGATACTGTTGATGTTTTTCCGTAACATCGAACACTCAGTCCAGCAGGGGGGGTTAAGAGGGGTTAATAAGGATGAGGGATACAGTGGGTAACAGCACACAGGGAGACATAGCCAAGAGTTTAACAGTGAGTTGTCTGAGGGGCACAGAGAAGGAGTGAGAGAAAGAGAGAGTTACTCACGATATACTGTAGGCGCAGGAGTTGGTGCAGGCCGTGTGGAGGAAGGGAAGGAAAGAGAGAAGAATCAAGTTAAGACACTTTAGTAATAAATAAAGAACTTGACAGAGAGATATACGGTTGGGAGAGCTAGCTGTCAATCATATGCTATTCCAGTCAAGGACACTGTGTGCATCATAAATGGCATCCTATTCCCTATTATAGTGCACTACTTTTCACCAGAGCCCTATGGGCCCTGGTCAAAAGTACTGCACTATATAGGGGATATAGTGCAGTGCCTCCATGGGGAGTATGAGGGGGGGACAGATGACGCAGAGGGAAGGAGGGACAGCGACAGATGAGAAGAAAAATAAACAAAGACGTTGACAGATGTGCACAGAGAGGGAGCGATGGAGAGAGAGAGAGCGTGGGATCCAGGGGGACGGCCAGATAGGAGATGAGTGGAGTGAGAGAGGGAGCAGGGAGAATGACAGTGGCGTGCTGGGAGTGCAGGGTGTGTGTGGGCCGTAATTACTAGTTCAACCAGACAGGTGATAATTAAGCAGTCAGCAGTGTGTGTGTGTACCTCGTGTGTGTATGTGTGTAGACTAATGAACCTGCTCATGCAACACACAGTGCCCAAGGTCCGAAGGCCTTGCACAGTCATTAGCCCTTCTGTACTCCATGACAGAGCCTCTCTCAAACTACTGGCCTCCAACTGTGTCCAGGGTAGAGCCATGTGAAGGAGTCGAAACATCTCAAATGGCACCCTTTTCCCTTTATAGAGCACTATATACTGTTGGGAATCCGGTGCATATTTGGGAGGCACTCTGAACTCTCATCTATCTTTAGATCCGTGTTGAGAACACAGAACTCTTGAGGAAGCCATGTCATGTTCGTTAGGAGTGTGTTATATCTGGACTGGGCGTATCCTATACTCACGCCTGCATTGTTGTGGTTGCCGTCTGGAAGCTGAACATATTCTCTTTGGGGAACCAGCTATTAGGGTTGTCCTCTACATACCAAGGAAACAAAGCAGAAGTTTAGCCCACAACATAAGACTCCAACTGTTGTTCTCTCTCAGCAGTTACCATGCTTCATACAATGTTAGAGCTGAGATCCGTATTAGGGGAAACAGTGCCACTGGCCACCATGGGGGATTTGTTATTGTTTTTGTTTATCAAACCAGGGGTTATCAAACTTTTTGGGGGCCGGGGACCCCTTTTTTGATAGCAAATTAGTCAGGTACCCCCTCTAACCAAGTCTCGGGCCCTGGGAAAGAACATTTTAAAGGCTCGCCTCTTGGCATTGGAGAGAAAATGATGCAGTTTTCAAGCCAATTTCCTGCAATTCCTGCAAAAACACATTTTGTCATGGGGCAGAGATTTTGGGTTGTTGCAGCTTTAACGTTAATATCCTGCAATTCTACACATTTTTCCATGAGGCAAATAGAAAACTTTGGTGTTTTAAAGATTAAAATACAGTGCATTTATGAAAATTAAAGATTGTTGGGGAATACAAGAAGTATTGAGTTGAAAAATCTATAATTGGTGTACTGTGGATACCAAAATCCCTGTGAGCCTCCCAGGCTCATGTTAACCCAGGGTTAAGAACACATCCCTTGGCCAAAATGTGTTTAATCTGTTCTTAGTAATATTCATAAAAAATAAAAAATAATTATGAGTTTATATATATTTTTACAGTATATATATATACAGTACCAGTTAAAAGCTTGGTCACACCTACTCATTCAAGGGTTTTTCTTTATTTTTTACTATTTTCTATATTGTAGAATAATAGTCAAGACATCAAAACTATGAAATAAGATATATGGAATCATGTAGTAACCAAAAAAATGTTAAACAAATCAAAATAGATTTTATATTTTATATTGGCTCAAACACATTAAGAAGGAAAGAAATTCCACAAATTAACTTTTAACAAGGCACACCTGTTAATTGAAATGCATTCCAGGTGACTACCTTATGAAGCTGGTTGAGAGAATGCTAAGAGTGTGCAAAACTGTCATCAAGGCAAAGGGTGGCTACTTTGAAGAATCTGAAATATAAAATATATTTTAATTTGTTTAACATTTTCTGGGTTACTACATGATTCCCTATGTGTTATTTCATAGTTTTGATGAAAAAACCTTGAATGAGTAGGTGTGATTGAGATTTAGCTGCGGGCCCCCTGCAGTACCTCTGCGGGCCCCACTGTTTGAAGTAACATCATTGTTGTTGTAATATTACAAACGGACATGGCAGTTTCACCGATACCGATTCCAACCTTAAGTGCTTTGCGTTTGAGAAAAACATTATGTTGCAAATGAATCTTATCATAGTGGACAAGGGATGGAGATAATGAGATATATAGACACCTAAGGCCCCACTCCCATCCATTCTTCCCTCCCCCTCCTCCTCCTCCTCACCTCTCTCCTCAGCAGAGCCTTGTCTGTCTCTGTCTCTGTCTCGGTCCTCGCTGTACATCCTCTCCAGCTTCTTCCTTTGTTTGCCTCCGTCTTGCGGGGACGTCTCCAGATCCAGGGAGCGCTGGCTCTGACATGGGGCCCTGATGCAGGTCACAGACTCTGGGGTGCAGTCCTCCCGCGAGCCCCCCCTCCGCACCCCCCAGTCCCGGATGTTATGGGCGCTCCCCGAGCTCTGCAGGGGCTGGGACTGGGACCTGTGGTTCTGTGGGCCATGGTTATGGTTGCCATGGTGATGGTTGCCACCACCGCCGCCGCGTTGGTATTTGCTGCCTGGTGGTTGTGGATTTGAGTACGAGGGCTGGTTGGAGGAGGGAGGAGGGGACAGGGGCTGCTTCAGCACCTCCAGCTCCAGGCTCTCCTCACTGCCTCGGCCCCCTAGCATGCCTCCCTCCCTGGTGATGGTGTAGACCCGCTGGGCAGCTGGCTTCAGGCCCGTCAGACTTCCCTCAGTGGACCTGGGAGGCGGCTGCTGCTCCTCAAAGGAGAAGCTGCGCTCCGCTGAGAGCCCTGCTGAGAGCCTGCGCTTGGACGGTCCTGTGGGCTGCAAACTATCTGGCTGCAGGGTGCTGGGCTGGGGCTGGAGACTGCTGGGCTGGGAATGCAGGGTGCTGGGCTGTGACTGGAGACTGTGGGCCTGGGGCTGATTCTGAGGGTGTAGGTTGTTGTGGAAACGACTGAGGTCAGGGGAGTCTGTGTCTTGGCCGATAAAGGTATCAGACAGCAGGTGATCTGGAGAGAGAGAGAGAGAGCGAGAGAGAGAGAGAGAGAGAGAGAGAGAGAGAGAGAGAGAGATAGAGAGAGAGAGAGAGAGAGGGGGCGAAGAGATGAGCTGTTCGTCTTGTGATCTCAAGGCCTTGGCAACATTTGAGCAAACATCAGGGAGCCAAGAAAGCTTTTGGGAGATGAGAGGGGGAATGAGATGTGAAGAGATGGATGACGGAGAAGGGGAATTGGGAGGGATTTTGAGAGGATAAGTTGAAGGATAGAAGGGGTTTGGCAGACTTGCCCGGTCCTGGGCCTTGGGAGGACACACCCTCTCACAGTAAAATATGCCAGATATAATGTGGTCAAATTTTCAGAGCATTCTCTGCTTCTAACTGCTATACAGTGAGATGAGAGGAAGGCCGAGTGATGAGGAAGGTCCTTGGAAAGGTCAAGCCATGTAATGAGGAAAGCTCTGGAATGTACTAGATGAGGTTGGGATGTAGGCTACCAGATGAGGCTGGGCACAGGGGAAGAGGTTGCCTACCTGAGCCGGCACGGTTCTCAGGGTGTGTGTGAGACAGGTAATCTCCAAAAGCTCTGGCTGCTCTGCAAAAAGAAGCACAACACAACACTGATTAGCACTGGACCACTGGCAGCCTGCCTGCCTGCCTGCCTGACTGCCTGCCTGCCACCGTGAGCCTTCCTGCTGACTCCAACTGAGAGTGATTCACTATTCCAATGCGTCACCTACTCAGTAGCTAGCTACGTGCCAAATAGCTTCAGATTCCCTATAGTGTACTACTTTTGACCAGGGCCCATAGGGTTCTGGTTAAAAGTAGTGCACTTTAATAGGAAATAGGGTTCCATTTGCGACGCAAGCAATGTTCTATGATTGTCTTGCGCAATCATTGATTAACCTGAACATTTGTCTCATTGACTTGACTTTACTCTGATTTCCCTATGGAACTGTCTTCTTAAGCCGAAACTACTCGAGAAGGTCACTTCACGCTGCTAGTCTATCTATACATCGCAAACATGTTCATGGTACGTGTCCTACACAGTGGCCATTATTCTCTCCTACAGAAGGTGAAATCCAATATGCAGTGTGTTCCAGACAGGTTTGATATGATTCCTCACGCTTGCACACACATACACAAATACACACACAGACAAGCACAGACACACACATGCATGCACACACACAAGCACACATAGTCGCGTGGGGAGCACTGGGCATGGAGAGTTAGAAGAAGGATGTGGGAGACTGAGTATGTACATGAATTCAATCGTTATCTTCGTAAAACTTAAAAGCACTCCTTTCACATGTCACAAATTCAATCTCCCCTACGGTTTCTTAGCATGGGCCTGGGGATAGATTTGCAATACGAAACAAAAGCCGCGTGCAATTCTCTTCTCCAGGTTTAATACTTCCTAATACGATCTGCCATGTACTGTACCACACAGAGTAGCAGGGTCATTTAATTCGGTTTTAGACTTTTGTGACAAATGTGTCTTCCATATGGCACCCTACAGTACTTCCTAACAGCGCACTACTTTTCACCAGGGGCCACGGGGCTTTGGTCAGAGGTAGTGGACCTATTAGGGAATAGGGTGCCATTTGGAACACAAACAGAGGCGTTCTAACTGGCCAACTTGGAATGTGAACAGTGCTTCAGACATGGTCATGTGAAGGCTGTAAACTGTGCAGACTTTTTATTCCAGCCCAGTGCTAAACTACCAGATTACAATCAAGACCATTGTTGAATCAGGTTTTAAGTGTTGTGCCGGAACAAAAGCCTGCACAATCTGCGGCTCCATGACCAACCCTCTGACAAAGGATTTCATACGGAACATCTTTATGAATACTTAAAACGTAATAGGGTGGGTTATGAAATATTACCATACAATTCATTATAATTCTTCAACATCAATTTCTTTAAAAAAATCCTTTTCCCAATTCCCTTTCCCTTAAAATGTGGAGTGAATGTGGAAATGTTTTATTTAGTGGCTAGAGCTATTGTTCTCGCTCTCTTAATTGGCAACAGAAAAAAAACATGGTCAGCAGTACTAAGTGGTTTAATAGTGGTAATTAGATCAACTCTCGAACGCAAACACATTTCTACAAACACATTTCTAAGCACACCCACATAGCTATGCAGACTTCACATAATATTGGCTAGAGACACGGAGGATATAGCCTAACACAAGTAGAGCATGTGCGCACATATTTACACACATATGACACGCATGCGTGCGTGCGCGCACACACACACACACACACATACCTACATAGATACACAGGGCTATAATCCTCCCCCCCAGTCAGTGGTGCTGGCTGGTGTTGTGCAGTCTGTACACATCTCCGGGGGATGCTGCTATGAAATGGGATTGCTTTGTTGTTGTAGCCATGGCCATCTCCCTGCTACAACACACACACTCAAACTAATTAAATATGAGGCAGCACGTGTAGCAGCTCTCTCCCTGAAAACGCAGGTTGGCATTTATTGGGATGACTCATGTACTGGAGGCAGCTCTGTAGTCACTAGCTAGCACAGGCACAAAGTCATAAAATCAGATTTTAAACCAAACCCTAACCTTAACCACACTGCTAACCTTATGCCTAACCCTAACCTCACTGCTAACCTTATGCCTAACCCTAACCTAACCACACTGCTAACCTTATGCCTAACCCTAAGCACACTGCTAACCTTATGCCTAACCCTAACCTTAACCGCACTGCTAACCTTATGCCTAACTCTAACCACACTGCTAATGTTATGCCTAACCTTAACCACACTGCTAACCTTATGCCTAAACCTAACCTTAAATGAAGACCAAAAAGCAATTTTGTGTTTTCATAAATGTTTCCGATATATAGGCTAGCTAATTTTGACTCTGCAGCTGGCACATCTAGTGGAAATCGCTTCATCCCAATAAACAACCTGCCCTGAAAAGTCCCAGTAACTGATAGAGAGAGGGAGAGGAGAGAATGCTATCATCCCTTATCTCTCTGGCTCCACTCCTTCCTATACACATTCTAAAGGGATGTGTGTAAAAGGTCATGGGGATGACAAAACACATTCACAACAACCACTTCCAGAGGACAAACTAGCTAGTGGCATGGAGCCAATCTCCTTGTGACACTACAAAGGTCCAATATAACACCAACTGATATATCCCTGTTCCTAGCTCACCTTGGATTGCAATCATGCTTATTGAAGTAAGAAAGTGGAGAAGATTATTTAAGAAAAGTGATGTAAAACCAAATTGCATGTTCTGTGAAAGCAGAGCAAATGCCTTTGCTTTTGTCTGTGGTGCTGCAATGTATAGGGAAGTAAACACCCTCATGTATACAGTGGTGTGGTCAGGCAGGAATAGTGTAGCCAAGCCTTGTCACGTTCCTGACCTTATTTCCTTTATTTTGTCTTTGTTTAGTATGGTCAGGACGTGAGCTGGGTGGGCATTCTATGTTATGTGTTTCTATGTTGGGTTCTTTTCAATTAGCCTGATATGGTTCTCAATCAGGGGCAGGTGTTTTACGTTTCCTCTGATTGAGAACCATATTAAGGTAGGCTGTTCTCACTGTTTGTTTGTGGGTGATTGTTCCTGTGTCAGTGTTTGTGCCACACGGGACTGTTTCGTTTGTTAGTTTGTTCCTGTTCGTGCGTTCTTCGTTGTCTGTAAGTTCTCATGTTCAGGTCTGTTTACGTCGTTTGTTATTTTGTAGTTGTTCAAGTGTGCTTCGTGTTCGTCTTTAAATAAATCATTATGAATTCAACCTACGCTGCATATTGGTCCGATCCATGCTCCTCCTCAGACGAGGAGAAGAACGAACGTTACAAGCCTATACATCACGCTGCTGTGCCTGGGGACATATACAGTGGGGAGAACAAGTATTTGATAAACTGCCGATTTTGCAGGTTTTCCTACTTACAAAGCATGTAGAGGTCTGTAATGTTTTATCATAGGTACACTTCAACTGTGAGAGACGGAATCTAAAACAAATCCAGAAAATCACATTGTATGATTTTTAAGTAATTAATTTGCATTTTATTGCATGACATCAGTATTTGATACATCAGAAAAGCCAAACTTAATATTTGGTACAGAAACCTTTGTTTGCAATTACAGAGATCATACGTTTCCTGTAGTTCTTGGCCAGGTTTGTACACACTGCAGCAGGGATTTTGGCCCACTCCTCCATACAGACCTTCTCCAGATCCTTCAGGTTTCGGGGCTGTCACTGGGCAATACGGACTTTCAGCTCCCTCCAAAGATTTTCTATTGGGTTCAGGTCTGGAGACTGGCTAGGCCACTCCAGGACCTTGAGATGCTTCTTACGGAGCCACTCCTTAGTTGCCCTGGCTGTGTGTTTCGGGTCGTTGTCATGCTGGAAGACACAGCCACGACCCATCTTCAATGCTCTTACTGAGGGAAGGAGGTTGTTGGCCAAGAACTCACGATACATGGCCCCATCCATCCTCCCCTCAATACGGTGCAGTCGTCCTGTCCCCTTTGCAGAAAAGCATCCCCAAAGAATGATGTTTCCACCTCCATGCTTCACGGTTGGGATGGTGTTCTTGGGGTTGTACTCATCCTTCTTCTTCCTCCAAACACGGCGAGTGGAGTTTAGACCAAAAAGCTCTATTTTTGTCTCGTCAGACCACATGACCTTCTCCCATTCCTCCTCTGGATCATCCAGATGGTCATTGGCAAACTTTAGACAGGCTTGGACATGCGCTGGCTTGAGCAGGGGGACCTTGCGTGCGCTGCAGGATTTTAATCCATGACGGCGTAGTGTGTTACTAATGGTTTTCTTTGAGACTGTGGTCCCGGCTCTCTTCAGGTCATTGACCAGGTCCTGCCGTGTAGTTCTGGGCTGATCCCTCACCTTCCTCATGATCATTGATGCCCCACGAGGTGAGATCTTGCATGGAGCCCCAGACCGAGGGTGATTGACCGTCATCTTGAACTTCTTCCATTTTCTAATAATTGCGCCAACAGTTGTTGCCTTCTCACCAAGCTGCTTGCCTATTGTCCTGTAGCCCATCCCAGCCTTGTGCAGGTCTACAATTTTATCCCTGATGTCCTTACACAGCTCTCTGGTCTTGGCCATTGTGGAGAGGTTGGAGTCTGTTTGATTGAGTGTATGGACAGGTGTCTTTTATACAGGTAACGAGTTCAAACAGGTGTAGTTAATACAGGTAATGAGTCGAGAACAGGAGGGCTTCTTAAAGAAAAACTAACAGGTTTGTGAGAGCCGGAATTCTTACTGGTTGGTAGGTGATCAAATACTTATGTCATGCAATAAAATGCAAATGAATTTCTTAAAAATCATACAATGTGATTTTCTGGATTTTTGTTTTAGATTCCGTCTCTCACAGTTGAAGTGTACCTATGATAAAAATTACAGACCTCTACATGCTTTGTAAGTAGGAAAACCTGTAAAATCGGCAGTGTATCAAATACTTGTTCTCCCATACAGTGTGGTGCAATGTAAATACATTATACTGATGTGTATGCAGAGGGCTGTGACGACAAAATGCATTAGGGGCCTTAATAGAGGACATGAGTAGGGTAACCTGACCAGGAAAAACTACAGGCCCTAGTTATAAGCCCAGAGTTGTTCCTCATCAGGTAATCAGGAAGGAATCCTGGCCCTTAGACATGAAGAAAGAAAAGTGCAGCTCAATGAGGTAGTGCCTGAAGTAACTGTCTTAAGCCTCTTTCTACCATTTGGGTCAAAAAGCCAGCCTTCAGTGTTCTGGCCCTGGGTGTCTTAGTGAAATCATGAGTGTAGCCCAGCTACTGGGTGTCTCATTGACACCAAACCGGGCTCTTTTATAATGTGTTAGAGTCATTTGGGAAAGAGGGGCACAGAGTGTTCCTGCTCAGCCACTGAATCTCATCACAGATCTCCTAACTGAGGGGATGACCTCTTTATGAGACACCCTATGTATCTCTCTCTCCCCATCTTTCTCACCTTCCCTCTCTCCCTCCATCCCACCCTCTCTCTCGCCTTTCCCTAGAGTCTTCCTCTCTATCTCCCTCAGTCCCTCTCTCTCTCGCCTTCTCTTCTCGACTCTGTTCTCTCTCCAATACAAATACATCCAATTGAGTGAAATGACAAGATGACACAACAAATATCAAGTTGGCCACTTAGCGTCTTAGTTTCTTGTCCTCAATTGCTATTGCTATTGCTATTGCTATTGCTCTCTCTCTCTCTCTCTCTCTCTCTCTCTCTCTCTCTCTCTCTCTCTCTCTCTCTCTCTCTCTCTCTCTCTCTCTCTCTCTCTCTCTCTCTCTCTCTCTCTCTCTCTCTCTCTCTCTCTCTCTCTCTCTCTCTCTCTCTCTCTCTCTCTCTCTCTCTCTCTCTCTCTCTCTCTCTCTCTCTCTCTCTCTCTCTCTCTCTCTCTCTCTCTCTCTCTCTCTCTCTCTCTCTCTCTCTCTCTCTCTCTCTCTCTCTCTCGGAGTCAAATGGAAATCTCTAATTTGGCAGGCCTTCAAAGTACCTGCTGGCTGCTTTCTCCGTTTCACTCTCTACACTGTGGTTCTTAGGTGATTAAATTGATGTTTATCAGAGTCCGTAAGAATGATTGCTTCGTAATTGGATTAAACAACAACACCAGATGTAGGAAATCACTGGGTAGTTAATGCCAAGTAAGCTTAATCAGTATTTTGACCACACGCAGACAGTCTCAGCCTACGGCACCGTGTTCCCTACATAGTGCACTAGGTTTGACCAGGGCCTCTATTGGGAACAGGGTGCCATTTGGAACGCAACCCTCAGCCCTACTTTGCATAACACGATGAGTTATGCTGAGCGCGAGCACCGTAGCCGGCCCAGCCGCTGAGTGTGCAGTGTTAGTTTCTGACCCGCTGTGTCCTGCGTTCCATTCGGCTGTTCCGTCTGCCGTTGGCGCAACAGTAACACGGGCGTAATTACTCAGATCAATGAGGGCCAGGCAGCCTCCACTGTACAGTATCACTGTCTCCCTGTGTCATTCCAGTCCAGGCTCCCTCTACAGGCTGTAATCAGAGTAATTGCAGCAGCTAGATACCACAGATACATCCCCTCTGCACTGTAATCCCTGCCATACAGGGGCGGCAGGTAGCCTAGTGGTTAGAGCGTTGGACTAGTAACCGAAAGGTTGCAAGTTCGAATCCCCGAGCTGACAAGGTAAAAAAAATCTGTCGTTCTGCCCTGAACAAGGCAGTTAACCCACTGTTCCTAGGCCGTCATTGAAAATAAGAATTTGTTCTTAACAGACTTGCCTGGTTAAATATATATATATCCAATTTGTAAGTTGCTCTGGATAAGAGCGTCTGCTAAATGACGTAAATGTACAGAGAGGGGGGTGATAGGGAGTGAGAGTGAGAGAGAGCACCCACTCTATTATCATCTGGGAGCCCTAATCTAAAGTATTTGTCCCCTCTGGATATCGCTCTGTGTCCCTCTGACTGCCTGAGAGCACAGAGAGAAAATTGAACACAGGTTGGGTGAAAAGGCTGGCGGCTTAATTAAGATACATTAGCACTGAGATGGCCTGAGATTCAGACAATAAATACTAGGTGTCAGGCAGACAATTACCTCTCTGTCAGAAGTGGCTGTAGGTTCAGCACTAGGGCAGCGTGTGACTGTGTAATACAATGATTGCGTCCGAACTGGCACCCTAGTCCCTACACTGTGTGCTACTTTTGACTAAAGGGCTCTGGTCAAAAGTAGTTGACTATATAGGGAATAAGGTGCCAGTTTGGACGCACCCACCCCAACGCCAATGTACAATATCCTAATGGAATACACCAAGAGGCTGCTGAACCAGCTATTCCTCATATCAATGCCATGGCACCAGATGCGTCTCAGGCCTGTAATGTGGATGTAGAATTAGGAGAGAAGCCAAGATGCGCCGTAATAACCAGAAAGGGCTAATCGTGACTGTAATGGAGCTAACCTCCACTGTGCTCTCTCTGCTGTGTTCAGCAATACAGTCAATGGTCAGCACTGCTCTGCAAGTGGCCACACAATACATTCTGCCTGGTATATGATGAGTAGAGCCATGACATGACATTGTACAACAGATGACACAGTTTTGTCAACACTTCTGGAGTTCTATTGACTTGCATAGCCAGAGAAAGCTAACTTCAATCCGCCTGCAATAATTGTCCTCCTAATTCTACTAAAATACCCAGTGTAGCCAAGTATACACTTATTCTAATGTTACCAGGCCAAATACATCAATATTTTGTTCCAGTGCATTGTCAGGTACACATATCAGTCCATTTACCTTGAGGGCATAAATATACCTCTTGGCTGAAACCACTCTCAGTCTTGTGTCCAGCAACCGTCCAGTGCAGCATTGCAAGATGAATAATAGAACATACCAGAATAAAGAAGTAGACGGTATCCTGTCTGTGTCCTTACCTTGTTACCCATTTTACCTTTATTCTAGCAGTAAATAAGATATGTCGTAAGATATGTCCTGGGTAACACGGGGTAATTGTCAGAACAAGGGTGTCCATGTTAGCTACATGGAAAAAGTGACCTTCAATGTTTAGCCGCTGGTGTTGGAGACCAATCAGCCAGTGATTATGATTCTGAGGCAGAAGTGATGTAAAATCACCCCACCATTACATTGATGGATTTTATAGTCTATCTACAAGATGGTTAAAAAAAAGTCCATAACTCATGGGAATTATACCATCATAGTGTTTAAAGTGAACACTAAAGTTAAGGGTGATTGCTTTCTGAAGAGTCTGGAACACGTCTCGAAATCTGTCATAGAAAAAGTGGAAAACACAGCTCTTGGGCCTCAGTCCAATAATATGTGTCTTTGATAATGTGATCAGTTTGATTGACGGTGTGTGTTAGAGAGACAGAAAGACTAAGATGAGAAACAGAGAATGAGAGGAGAATGAGAGAGTGTGTGAGACAGAAAGAGATTGTGTGTGCGGGTATGTGAGAGAGAGAGGTAGAAAGAGAGAGGTAGAGATAGAGAGGGGTAGAGAGAGAGAGAGTGGCAGAGAGGTAGAGAGAGGTAGAGGTAGGTAGAGAGAGAGAGGTAGAGAGAGAGAGGTAGAAAGAGAGTGGTAGAGAGAAAGAGAGGTATAGAGAGAGAGAGAGAGAGGTCGAAAGAGAGAGGTAGAGAGAGAGAGAGAGAAGTAGATACAGGGGTAGAGAGGGGTAGAGGTTGAGTGAGAGAGAGGTAGAGGTAGAGAGAGAGGGAGAGGTAGAAAGAAAGAGGTAGAGAGAGAGAGAGGTAGAGAGAGAGAGATAAAGAAAGAGAGCGTATAAAATAAATTTTCTGGTACACCATAGATGCCAGAGACTGTTGGTTGGAAAGCTTAAAAATTATGGAAACTTTTTAGAAATGTGTTGTTGCCTATATGCTACATGCCATTTGGAAATCAAGGGTTTAGGATTCATTTTTGTGTGCAGTTGATTGGTAGCATTTCATATGCCTTTTCATATCAGATCACACACTCACACATAGGGTTCTTCAGTTTGTTCCCATAGGTGAACCCTTTTTGGTGCTAGCTAGAAGCCTTTGCTTCTACCTAGCACCCTAGAACCCTTTATGTAGGGTTCTTCATAGAACCCCCTGTATATGGTTGTACCTAGAACCCTTTATGAAGGGTTCGGCCTAGAACCCTATATGATATGAAGGGTTCTACAGAGAACCCTTTTATCTTTGGAGGGTTCTTCCTAGAACCCTCTATGAATGGTTCCACCAGCCTTATTAGCCTTTAATTTAAAATGATTTCTGACAATACATTACATATATCATAATGCCTTTCTTCGAGGGCCAAGTTATACCCATAATACAGTGGTGTTAGGAAACTCCTGGTTTAGAGGCCACATCAGGCCTGCAAATCACATTATGCTGGCTTGCAAAGGGATGTGAAATTACTATTGGAATCCAGACAGAGATAGGATATCCAACAAGTGGAATTTTGAATCACCTGCAACCTGCATTCAGAATGACTGCCAGGGTAGAGAAGACTGAATACTGAGACTACCTCAATCATCTATACTAATAACAAATTGGATTCGTTTTGAAAAAAGATATGCTATTTATCTTTGTGTAGCATAAAATGAATCAATGAATGTACATGCAAAAACACAGATATTAAAAACAATTCTGAAAATCACCCTGCAGTAGAGCATGCTGGGAAATATGATAAATGCTTCTATGTAGAAACCTTCTTGCCTGCCAAAAGAATCATCAAATAACCCTTTCTTCCAAAAACAGTTCTTAGGATGTCAAATGTTCTAGGTAGAACCCTTTGCCTTACAAAGAACCATTGACTTCCAAAATGGGTTCTTCAGATCAAAACGGTTATTGGTAGAAGCCTATCCCTGCGCAAATAACCCTTTTGTAACCCTTTTTTCTAGGAGTTTAAATAACTTATCAAAATATGTTAAATACCATTACCCCATCATGGCTACTGGGCATTAAGAAGCTTGATTAGTACAAAGGGTACTGCTTGAGTTACAACACAATAGCCTACAGTAGATAAATGGGTGATTTTGCAATTATGGGCATATGTAACATGTAAAAGAAAAATGTTTTGTCAGGAACTGGTAATGCCTGTGACTATTTTATTTGACAATACATGGACTTTACTCAATTTCCCTCTGTTTCCCTCTGCACATGTCATTACCATTGCATTATAAAACATTCCATTTTCATTTAAAACTGATTGAAAAACATCATGGGTTTTTGGATTATTTGGTTTATCTGACTATAGGATTTGGTACCACCACATTTATAAATAATTATTTTAATAACTTAATCTATAAATATGGGCCTTTGCTGGAGGTGCTTGTATACCTGCACGGAGGTTACCATCAACAATGTAATTTCTTGTTCAAATTATTATATCATTTTTACAGTAGTTATATTGGGAACATATTTCTACTTGATGTAGACAGATGTGTGATATTTAATGTTTACATGTATTTTTTCTTAAGGAATATGTGTACATTAAGGTGGTAATGACTCTGTGGCAGTGATACATTGCATTTGTTTAAAATAAGTGAGTGGAAATCGATATCTAAAATATCATTGATTGCTACAAAGACAGTAAAATATCATTTACTAAGCACTATTGAGCAGGGGTATACCCATTTTATACTACAGGTATACAAATAGTCGCTACTTTGTAATGGTAATAATCTGGAAATCGTCATTACCGACACATTTTGTGGTGGTAATGACAGTGCTGGTAATGACAATTTGCAACATTTATGGATTTACCCCCCAGGCCATGAGTTTTACTTGGTTAATATGATCAGCTATCGTTTGATAAATTCCAACCACAACATAATGAAACATTTTCTTTCAAATAGAGGATAACCTACCTAGATGAGTTAGAGCCTTTGCTGTAATGACTCAGAATATTCTCTGATCTTGACATATTCAAAGTGACTTTTCTTGAAGATGGAGACATAATATAATACACTCTCCATGGCATATCCTTGTTCTCCACGGTCAGTTCCCAGTTCATGTGTGACTTATGATAAAAGCACTATAATGTATCGTTTTGTTCAGAGTAATGGTAATGACACAAAATTGTGGGACAACTATATTTAGTAGAAAAAATTAATATATTTAGGACTTATGACACATAACAAATCTATATAGCTTTCATTTATTTGACTCCTTTTCTAACCAGGTGCATTAAATATTTACAAATGATCATCATTTTCATGTTGAAATACATAGCAGAAGATCAAAAGTCAGTGTGTGGGACAATTGCCTTCTCAATGCGAAACAGTGGAATACAGGAATAAAATACTTTTGAAAATGACTCAAAAAACATATTTGAAAAATGAACAAAACGTTTAAGCTTATTTTAGTGTCAACTTATATGTGTAAAAGAAAACACTTTTTTTCTTTAACATAGTTGCAAAATCGCCCGAATAAGTAGTATAGCCTACAAATAAATGTCTCAGTGGTCTTACTAACTCGTATTGCTCAAAGCATATCTGTTACAAATTCACATGGCTGTCCAATGACTTGAAAAAAATGCATTATCATTGTAGCTAGCCCAATAAAAATAAAATACATTCGAGGAATATAAATTATGGGCTGATATGAAAGGAGATGTATCCATGAAATTAAATAAATAATTACAAATACTTTTGCGAAGCAGATATTTGATCACTCAACCCCACAACAGCAAACAGTGAAACACATTTGATAGGCTATCATTGATATATCATTGTAATATAGGTTTATAAAGGTTTTAGTTCGTTTGGAATTACTGCTTGAACAATAAAGCAGAGTCGCTATTCACCAACACGGCTATTCCAACCGTTATCAGCACCGCAACATGCACCTGGTTACACCCTGCATCTGATCACGAACGTTATACCTGCCAGCTACGGAGGAGCCCCCGGCCAGGCACTCACCTAACTTTTGCGGTCACAGAAGATATTGCATCGTTCCTTAAAGTCTTCCTTTTGGACACTGCAGTTCCCATGCTGAAGTGGAAACGACACGAGAAAAAAGCCAGATCATTACACTGATGGGCGCTCAGATATGAAGGAAATAAAAGCTTGTTGAAAACACGGAGATAAAGCGGAACCACGGCAAATCAGAAAACTCCCCCTTTACACTGAGTTGTAAAAAAATAAACCAGTTTTGTAATTTCATAGACTACTACTCAATTACGTTCAATCTGAAAAATATCTTGGTAACTATGGAAAGCTTTGTAGTGTGTGATTGTGAGCGCAGCTACAGCGTTGTTGACTCAGAGAGCAGAAAACGTGCCCGGCTCGTAGCGCGCGGTTGCTTGCATGCCCCTCGTGCTGTACTCCTTTATCACACACCCACTAGTGGTGAAAATGTTTCCACTAGTTAATACAACGACAGAGTCAAAATTGGCTATATCGTAAAAATTCCCCCCAAAATGTTTTGCTTTGTCCTCTTAATTTAAGATTCGTGTTAGGGATAATGTTAGCAGTTAATGTTAGGGTTAAGGTTAGGTTTAAAATCAGATTTTAAGAAGATAAATTGCAGAAATAGGCGGGGTTTATGACTTTGTGGTTGTGGTAACTAGTGACGACCACGCTTCAGTTGAATCAGTTAGTTTCTTAACATACAGTATTTTGAGGACTGCCTTGTAAGAAGCAATATTTGCTGCACCCGTGAGGGAGAATGCCATACCAATTGAACTCCTATGGTGTTATAGTGCCCCATCAATTTAACATGTATAGGGGACAGATTGGAGTGGCAGCAAGTCTTGAACCTTAAATGGTTGAGCATTTTTCCATGTCCTTTTGGTCTGTTTGTCCCTGTAGTAGCTGCTAGTTTGGATGCCTTTGTTAGGCCATTAGAAGTGCAAGTGATATAAAACAACACATTTTCATTAATATGCTGTAATGTGTAAACATTTACCTAGAAGCCAACCTGCTTGCACCAATCCATTGTAATTACAGTATAATACTCTGAAATACAAACCCTGCAATGAATTTCATCCATTCATTCCGGTTACGGTAGTATTTACTTTTTTATAGTATAATACAGTCAATTGTCTGGTATTGTACTGTGTGTCATTACACCATATTTACATTACAGTAGGTGTACTGTAATATGAAATACAGATTTTTACTTGCTGTCTGTAAGCTACTGTCAAATTCACCATAACCTCTTTACAGTGCACCAGTAAACTGTGGGTAGGCTACTAGCAAACTTGTAAAGATGAAGTAAGTCAGCCCTTGTCTCAAAGCAAAGCCTGAATCACCCATCTTGGTTACCTTGTCATCGTCATCAACACAGTATATACAGAGGTGACATCATTGACCAAGCATACCATCCATCTGACCAAATTCTGTTGACAGATGTGGTTTAGTGCTGTGGACAACACCCCAAGCGCCAACAGCTATTTCAGCGGCATTGACAACTCCTACTCCTCTCGCCACAACAACAGCTCTTTCAGCACCACGGACAGCGTCTATGACAGAAACGCAGACTGTGACAACTGCAATTTATATAAATATTATCGTAACAGTAGCTACGCAATTACCTAACACCATATTCCATGGGCTTACTGAGGGGGAATAGTTTGTGTCGTGCCCTCTTCACGACTGTCTTGGTGTACTTGGACGACGTTAGTTTGTTGGTAATGTGGCCACCAAGGAACTTGAAGCTCTCAACGTGCTCCACTACAGCCCCATCGATGAGAATGGGGGCGTGCTCGGTCCTCCTTTTCCTGTAGTCCACAATCATCTCCTTTGTCTTGATCACATTGAGGGAGAGGTTGTTGTTCTGGCACCACGCGGTCAGATCTCTGACCTCCCTATAGGCTGTCTCATCGTTGTCTGTGATCAGGCCTACCACTGTTGTGTCATCAGCGAACTTAATGATGGTATTGGATTTGTGCCTGGCCGTGCAGTCATGAGGGAACGGGGAGTACAGGACGAGACTGAGCACGCACTCCTGAGGGGCCCCCGTGTTGAGGATCAGCGTGGCGGATGTGTTGTTACCTACCCTTAACCACCTGGGGGCGGCCTGTCAGGAAGTCTAGGATCCAGTTGCAGAGGGAGGTGTTTAGTGCCAGGGTCCTTAGCTTAGTGATAAGCTTTGAGTGAACTATGCTGTTGAACGCTGAGCTGTAGTCAATGAATAGCATTCTCACATAGGTGTTCCTTTTGTCCAGGTGGGAAAGGGCAGTGTGGAGTGCAGTAGAGATTGCGTTATCTGTGGATCTGTTGGGGTGGTATGCAAATTGGAGTGGGTTTAGAGTTTCTGGGATAATGGTGTTGATGTGAGCCATGACCAGCCTTTCAAAGCACTTCATGGCTACAGACGTGAGTGCTACGGGTCCGTAGTCATTTAGGCAGGTTACCTTAGTGTTCTTGGGCACAAGGACTATGGTGGTCTGCTTGAAACATGTTGGTATCGTCTATGTTACGAATTTGCAAAACATACAATATGTTACGAATTTGAAAAACATATGAAATGTTACAAATTCCAATTTGTTGTGGCTAACGTTAGCTAGGTAGCTAGGTGAAGATTAGATGCTCAATTCAATCCAATCCACATCGCAGTATTTACGCAGTAGCTCTTTCTCCAATGGTCAAATTAACTCACAGATTGGTCTTGGGTACTGTATAAAAACCTACAACTATTACCAGGGTGACCCATCTCACAGGTATGAATTCACTTTTCAGAATTAGAAGTGTGTGGGTGTAACGGATGTGAAATGGCTAGCTAGTTAGCGGGTACGCGCTAGTAGCATTTCAATCAGTTACGTCACTTGCTCTGAGACTTAAGTAGTGTTGCCCCTTGCTCTGCAAGGGCCGCGGCCTTTGTGGAGCGATGGGTAACGATGCTTCGTGGGCGACCGTTGTTGATGTGTGCAGAGGGTCCCTGGTTCGCGCCCGTGTCGGGGCGAGGGGACGGTTTAAAGTTATACTGTTACATTGGTGCCGTGACCCGGATCACTGGTTGCTGCGGAAAAGGAGGAGGTTGAAAGGGGGGTGAGTGTAACGGATGTGAAATGGCTAGCTAGTTAGCGGGTACGCGCTAGTAGCGTTTCAATCAGTTACGTCACTTGCTCTGAAACGTAGAAGTAGTGTTGCACCTTGCTCTGCAAGGGCCGCGGCTTTTGTGGAGCGATGGGTAACGACGCTTCGTGGGTGTCAGTTGTTGATGTGTGCAGAGGGTCCCTGGTTCGCGCCCGTGTCGGGGCGAGGGGACGGTCTAAAGTTATACTGTTACATTGATGCTGTTGACCCGGATCACTGGTTGCTGCGGAAAAAGGAGGAGGTTGAAAGGGGGGTGAGTGTAACGGATGTGAAATGGCTAGCTAGTTAGCGGGTACGCGCTAGTAGCATTTCAATCAGTTACGTCACTTGCTCTGAGACTTAAGTAGTGTTGCCCCTTGCTCTGCAAGGGCCGCGGCCTTTGTGGAGCGATGGGTAACGATGCTTCGTGGGCGACCGTTGTTGATGTGTGCAGAGGGTCCCTGGTTCGCGCCCGTGTCGGGGCGAGGGGACGGTTTAAAGTTATACTGTTACATGGGCATGGGATGAACATAGCCGCAGGATATGTGGATGAATATTGTAAATAAAGGATTTGAAAGGGATATCTGCCCCATGTGGGATTAGAACTCATAACCATTGATGTATAAAACAACTGTTTTAGCAGACTGTAAAAATACAACTAGTTGATTTGACCACCATTTTCATCTATTTCTTGTTATGGTGGATGTACAGTACCAGTCAAAAGTTTGGACACACCTACTCATTCAAGGGTTTTTCTTATTTTTTTGTACTGTTTTCTACATTGTAGAATAATAGTGAAGAGATCAAAACTATGGAATAACACACATGGAATCATGTAGTAACCAAAAAAGTGTTAAACAAATCAAAATATATTTTATATTTGAGATTCTTCAAAGTAGCCACGCTTTGCCTTGATGACAGCTGTCATTAATGGCCTGTGGGGATCAGGTTACAGTGGATCACAGTTCTACGGAGATATCTCTCCCTCCCGCAGAGGGGGAATGGTATAGAGGGATTGATGGGGGGGCGGGGTTATGACACTTCACGCCCATCGTAAATTCTAAGGCAGCAGAATAACCCTTTTTCCTTTAGTGTTGGGGATTGGAATGTCTGCGTGTCTCTGAGTCTACCTCAGAACTGTAACGTGCCATAAGTGGACTTTGGGACATTATATTTCATCAGCCAAAATGGTGGTAACAATGATAGATGGAATATGAAAATGAATGTCGATTTTGTGATGTCATTAAAAGTTAAATGAGGACGTTATAACGGAAACTTTATAACTTAAAGATTTTTCATAATGTGTGTATGATGTTTACATCCTGTGCGTTGTGTAGAAAATATCCAGATCAAAGAGAATATTTTTGTGATGGAAGAGGCTGATTTTAGTTGTCTAGCAAGATCATAATAAATTGTGATACTTTGCCTCGTAACTAGCTACGCCCCAGGGAACCCAGAAAGCGTGTCAAAAAGACGGAAATGCCCCTTTCTACCCTAGGGTAGAAAACATGTGAGTTAAGAATTTACATATCAGACTAGAGGACCACGCGCTGCAGCCAGGGTCCACGATTAGTCACGATCCCAAAAAGCAACACAAGGTTGAGGAAGACAAAGGAACCTCTTAACAGTCAATGCTACGGTTGATTACAGTGTCTAGGAAGGTGAATTCAAGCAGGAGCACCTGGTTTTTCTTTTCAAGTCACCGGTTGTCTACACAGCCCTCCTACCCACGCTGGGAGCATCGACACAGCTGATTAGCCTCCTCAGAAGCCCACTCTCACAGAACGAATGCAAGGGAACAGACAACTAAGACAAAGGACATTGTGACATCATGTCACAATGTGAGACTTACACCTGAAAACGAAAGACCAGACCTTCAGAGATACCCAACGGAGACCTTCAACACGTAAATAATCAATATCAAATCAAATCAAATCAAGTTTATTTTATATAGCCCTTCGTACATCAGCTAATATCTCGAAGTGCTGTACAGAAACCCAGCCTAAAACCCCAAACAGCAAGCAATGCAGGTGTAACACGTAATAACAATTCTGACCCATAAGAGCGGCAGTTCGGGGCAAGGTGTTAGGGCTAAACTAAGCATAGTTTACAAATGCATCCAAGTGTTGCTTTTCTCTCTTGCTTTTCTCTCTCTCTTTCTTTAAATCGCCATCTTGTGTAACAAGTGTTATATTGTGTTGGTTCGCTAGGGACCTGTTGCCATTGTATTAAGTTCTAACCAATAACCTAGACTGTTTGTGTATGTGTATCTTATGTTATCATTTAGCTTGTTAGTAAATAAAAAATCAACTACATTTGTGTGGTACGGAATGATTAGTGAGACCCGGGTTTGTGCAGATTTACAAATTATGCAATGTTCAGAATGAGACTGATGAGGAAATTACTTAATTAATTAGTGACCACTATGGAATCGATAAATTCTGATATTCTTTGAGTTAAATCGGGAAACAGTAACTCATTGAACAAACTTTTCCCGTAGTGCCCCATTTTACTGAGTTAATTGTTACATGATTAATTTCATCACGTAATTATAAACATAGTTAATTATTTGATAAATAGCATGGCATCACATTAACGATAACAACGTCACGACACGGCTTTGCACACTCTTGGCATTCTCTCAACCAGATTCATGACGTAGTCACCTGGAATGCATTTCAATTAACAGGTGTGCCTTGTTAAAAGTTAATTTTTGGAATTGATTTCCTTTTTAATGCGTTTGAGCCAATCAGTTGTGTTGTGACAAGGTAGGGGTGGTATACAGAAGATAGCGTTATTTGGTAAAATACCAAGTCCATATTTTGATAAGAACATCTCAAATAAACTAAGAGAAACGACAGTCCATCATTACTTTAAGACATGAAGGTCAGTCAATACGGAACATTTCAAGTGCAGTCGCAAAAACTATCAAGCACTATGATGAAACTGGCTCTCATGAGGACCGCCACAGGAAAGGAAGACCAAGAGTTAGCTCTGCTGCATAGAATAAGTTAATTAGAGTTAACTGCACCTCAGATGGCAGCCCAAATAAATACTTCATAGTGTTCAATTAACAGACACATCTCAACATCAACTGTTCAGACGAGACTGCGTGAATCAGGATGGTGTGGGGGTGCATTGCTGGTGACACTGTCACCAGCAATTAACCAGCATGGCTACCAAATCAAATCAAATTTTATTGGTCACATACACATGGTTAGCAGATGTTAATGCGAGTGTAGCGAAATGCTTGTGCTTATTGTTCCGACCATGCAGTAATATCTAACAAGTAATCTAACAATTTCACAACAATTACCTTATACACACAAGTGTAAAGGAATGAATAAGAATATGTACATATAAATATAATATATGTACATATAAATATATGGATGAGCGATGGCCGAACGGTATAGGCAAGATGCAGTAGATGGTATAGAGTACAGTATATACATATGAGATTAGTAATGTAGGGTATGTAAACATTATATAAAGTGGCATTGTTTAAAGTGACTAGTGATACATTTATTACATCCAATTTTTAATTATTACGTGGCTAGAGATTTGAGTCAGTATGTTGGCAGCAGCCACTCAATGTTAGTGATGGCTGTTTAACAGTCTGATGGCCTTGAGATGGAAGCTGTTTTTCAGTCTCTCAGTCCCAGCTTTGATGCACCTGTACTGACCTCGCCTTCTGGATGATAGCGGGGTGAACAGGCAGTGGCTCGGGTGGTTGTTGTCCTTGATGATCTTTTTGGCCTTCCTGTGACATCGGGTGGTGTAGGTGTCCTGGATGGCAGGTAGTTTGCCCCCGGTGATGCGTTGTGCAGACCTCACTACCCTCTGGAGAGCCTTACAGTTGTGGGCGGAGCAGTTGCCGCACCAGGCGGTGATACAGCCCGGTAGGATGCTCTCGATTGTGCATCTGTAAAAGTTTGTGAGTGTTTTTGGTGACAAGCCAAAAGCGCTGTTGAGCCTTATTCACCACGTTGTCTGTGTGGGTGGACCATTTCAGTTTGTCCGTGATGTGTACGCCGAGGAACTTAAAACTTTCCACCTTCTCCACTACTGTCCTGTCAATGTGGATAGTGGGGTGCTCCCCCTGCTGTTTCCTGAAGTCCACAAACCGCATTGACATGATTGGTTGACGGTAAGCGGGGGCGGTACATCCTGTATAAACACACACTCACTTCCTTGACAACAGCTTTGCACTGCTCCTCGAAGCGCAAGATGTATGAATGTCCTGACTTCTGCTGAGGCCATTCTTGCCCTGACTTCTGTTGAGGCCATATCACCGTAAATGCTGCATGGCCAATGCAGAAGTCGGATTGACTATGCGCCCAAATGCACAAGGCACCTCTCTCTCCAGAATGCGCTCTCTCCCGCCAATTTGTGCACAGTCATTGTTTAATAACTTCATTGTGTGAATTGTTTGCGTTTGATTGTTAGTGTATATCAATTCCCCATTACATATATCACCAGTAGTACATTTACCATTAATTCCTAGAATTTCTAATCTACAATGTTTGTTACTTTGGTTATGGTAATTTATTTTAATGCATTCAATATTGTTCCAATCTTCCTGTTCTCATTGTCGGAGTTGACACATTGTTTGCAGAGTGCATAGTGGCGATTTTAGCACTTAAATCTTGGTGGGGCAAAAAATATATGTTGGGAATGCATGCCAGTAAAGCCTCTACACAACACAACACTAAACAATACATGAATTGCACTATAACGCTGACAAACGGTGCCCACAAACTGTTAGGGCCTACATAAAGTTATCCCAATAGCAGAGTCCAAACAGCAGCCCCAACATCTTACCACTGCTACACCTGGCTGTCAGCAGAGTCTTGTCTGGCAGTGAAACAGTTAATTTAGCCTCATTTACTTTTTAAAAAACATAGCTGATATGGCTGACTTGCTTAAACAAATGCGGTTTCTACTGACAATTCTACTGACAATATTCGATGATTCCATTTCTCTAAAACAGGTTATAGACTACATGTGCACCACCAAGTCAGAACAGTAGGCGAAATGAAGAGCGGAAAATATACCAAATTATTAGGGTGAGGCACATGGGCTACTAACAGCTTACTATACAACATATACTTATTATTACTTTCTTAGCTGCAGTATACATATCTCCCTGGCATATTACATAATTTTTGCAGCAACATACAAGACATTTTTGGACTCACCTTGTTGTGCTGTGCCCACTTGAACAGGAAGGTGGCGCCGCGGTCCTTCGTGGCATCAAACTTTGTCATCAAAGTCTGGCATTCTCTGGATTTATGCTGCTTCCAAGACAACTGACAACTCGGAAAAAAACAAGGTTGAATCATGATGACGTCAGTGATCTTCAAATCGTTGCTCTAGAAAGAGGCCCGAGTGCCCGACTTACAATTCCGAGTTGGATGACCGTTCAAAACGTATTTTCCCAGTCCGAGCTGTTTTTTTCCTGAGTTCCCAGTTGTCTTGAACTCACTGAAGTCAGATTTCACAGTTTGGAGTTGTTGTTTTGAGCGCGGCCGGAATCGTGCTGGATTGACTGCATGGCCAATGTTGAATGTTTAGAATTTTTTACTTAGAAAATATAACCTTAAACCAAGAATTGGGACCACACACCCACTCCACTGAATAGCAGGCTAGTGATTGCTTTGCAATGCTTGCAGTTAGTCAATGATTCCTTCAAAATCACTCATTGTTGAATTTGCGATTTCCAACTTGTTGTGTAATGTTCATGTCCATTGGCTGATGAGCACCGATACATTTTATCTATAATTTCTCTTCATTATTTATCTTCATATGACAAGGATTAAAAAGGATTTGCCAGTAGATTGTCGACTTGATTCACGATGATGACTGCTAACTGAGGTTTTGAAAATATGATGATCAGTCCAATCAAGCTACTGTAGATATAATGTGACTTGACATTGTTTTATCCGTGGCTAATTACCTTGAACCTTCTTGGATGGGCACTTCTAATGTAACTCTAAGTGGCTTGAATTTTTTTGCTTTACCCTTAGGTTTGGCAGTGACGTAGTGTCCCTATGAGTGGCAGAACACTGAGCCAATCACGGCACAACTAGAGAACATTACCAACCCCTACGCTCCGTATTTTCCGCTGGCTGCACCACCACTACAGAAAGAAATGAGCTAGGTTGAAACACCAGCATTTTGGAGCTGCTTTATTCAAGAAAGCAAAAAAGAGACCATGTTTGTATGGAGGCTTTATTGACTCAATTATATACAGTATATACAGTTGAAGTCGTAAGTTTACATACGCTTAGGTTGGAGTCATTAAAACTCGTTTTTCAAACACTCCACAAATTTCTTGTTAACAAACTATAGTTTTGGAAAGTCGGTTAGGACATCTACTTTGTGCATGACAAAAGTCATTTTTCCAACAATTGTTTACAGACAGATTATTTCACTTATAATTCACTGTATCACAATTCCAGTGGGTCAGAAGTTTACATACACTAAGTTGACTGTGCCTTTAAACAGCTTGGAAAATTCCAGAAAATGATGTCATGGCTTTAGAAGCTTCTGATAGGATAATTGACATCATTTGAGTCAATTGGAGGTGTACCTGTGGATGTATTTCAAGGCCTGCCTTCAAACTCAGTGCCTCTTTGCTTGACATAATGGGAAAATCAAAAGAAATCAGCCAAGACCACAAAAAAAATAATTGTAGACCTCCACAAGTCTGGTTCATCCTTGGGAGCAATTTCCAAACGCCTGAAGGTACCACGTTCATCTGTAAAAACAATAGTACGCAAGTATAAACACCATGGGACCACGCAGCCGTCATACCGGTCAGGAAGGAGACACATTCTGTCTCCTAGAGATGAACGTACTTTGGTGCGAAAAGTGAAAATCAATCCCAGAATAACAGCAAAGGACCTTGTGAAGATGCTGGAGGAAACAGGTACAAAAGTATCTATATCCACAGTAAAACGAGTCCTATATCGACATAACCTGAAAGGCCGCTCAGCAAGGAAGAAGCCACTGCTCCAAAACCGCCATAAAAAAGCAACTGCACATGGGACAAAGATCTGACTTTTTGGAGAAATGTCCTCTGGTCTGAGGAAACAAAAACAGAACTGTTTGGCCATAATGACCATCGTTATGTTAGGTGGAAAAAGGGGGATGCTTGCAAGCCGAAGAACACCATCCCAACCGTGAAGCACGGGGGTGGCAGCATCATGTTGTGGGGGTGCTTTGCTGCAGGAGGGACTGGTTCACTTCACAAATAGATGGCATCATGAGGTAGGAAAATTATGTGGATATATTGAAGCAACATCTCAGACATCAGTCAGGAAGGTAAAGCTTGGTCGAAAATGGTTCTTCCAAATGGACAATGACCCCAAGCATGCTTCCAAAGTTGTGGCAAAATAGCTTAAGGACAACAAAGTCAAGGTATTGGAGTGGCCATCACAAAGCCCTGACTTCAATCCCATAGAAAATTTGTGGGCAGAACTGAAAAGGCGTGTGTGAGCAAAGAGGCCTACAAACCTGACTCAGTTACACCAGCTCTGTCAGGAGGAATGGGTAAAAATTCACCCAACTTATTGTGGGAAGCTTGTGGACGGCTACCCGAAACGTTTGACCCAAGTTAAACAATTTAAAGGCAATGCTACCAAATACCAATTGAGTGTATGTGAACTTCTGACCCACTGGGAATATGATGAAAGAAATAAAAGCTGATAATAAATAATTCTCTCTACTATTATTCTAACATTTCACATTCTTAAAATAAAGTGGTGATCCTAACTGACCTAAGACAGGGACTTTTTACTAGGATTAAATGTCAGGAATTGTGAAAAACTGAGTTTCAATGTATTTGGCTAAGGTGTATGTAAACTTCCAACTTCAACTGTATATATATTTGACATTGTTTGCAAACTGATATGTGACATGTATTAATGGCAAAATAATATGCAAAACAGGCAACCACCTCCCCCAAAAAATGTAATTAAGGGTCGCCACTGAGAGTGCACAACCTGTGCTACACTTGTGATAAACAAGTTTTGGCTTATTTATTGACGAGTTCTGTCAGTTTAGTCATTGTCTTTTGTTTGGAGCGCTCCTGTCAATGTTGAGTACGGACACACGCATAGAAATTAGGCCTACAGACTACCTGGCCAGCGTGCAAATGTAGGCATATAAATGTGCCCATTTGGGGATCTGATAGTATTTCTGATTAGCTTAACGCACCACCACTAATGACCTGTGGAGCTTCTCAAATAAATATTTTCTTCACCTCAAACAGCAAGCAAACAAAGTCTGTTTTTACATCCATTGAGAATTACAATAGTTCCTCAAGGTATTTGAAAAATCTTTCCAGCTCTCTCCCTTTCGATAACCACTCAGCATGAGAAGGGAAAAATGTAAAGCTCTGATCCAGTGTAAATGTCATAAAATAGGCTTGACTTGGACTTTAATAAGTTCCCGTACTTAGTTTGGTTGCTGGTACTGTTTATATGATGCAGGAGCTCCACAATACTTTTGAGCTAATATTCTATAAGAGGAACAGGGGCTCAAGCAGTAGAACATTTGAGATGCTGGTACTCAGCTCCAGTGAGCTCCTGCCCAAGTCAAGCACTGCTTCTTATCCCTTCTGCAAATAGTCTACAGCTGTCTCTGTCACGAGCTCACTAAGCCCAGGAAACTGAGTGCCCAGAATATTTTATACAATGTTGCAAACTCGCTAGTGCAAACTGTCCCAACAGCTTTATGGCTTTATGGCTTTAAGTAGGCTTTTTTTACATAGTTGGCAATAGAAGTTACTCTTTAAGTTTGTATCATTTTCATTTAGATTTGGATAGAATTTTGATTAACCACATGACAATGATTTTGAGATATGAAGATTTTATTATAAGTTAAAGGAAACTGTTTCATGAAAATTTGCATATGAAAACTATAACTGGCATGCAGATCGGTAGAAATGGTAAGTTAAATTGGCATTCCAGATGAGAAAGTTTGCCGACTCCTCGTGTAGTCTATTATCGGCAACTTCAGGGGAGTAATGGCAGAATCTGCGAAAGCCAGCACAAGCTGGAGGAGAATAGTTGGGTCAGGTGAAGTTTTTTTTCATCTGGTTCTCTTGAGGCATCAAACCGTAAGCTTAAAGCATCAGACAAGCTCAATGCACCCAGTTGATTACACATTTAAACATTTCAAGCAATCGATTGGTCAAAAGAACAGACAACTTTCGGTCCACCAAGATTTTCTTTAGTCGGGACAGCCCTAGTTTACACTGAAAGCGTTTTTCTATCCCAAAAATGTATTCTCCCTCACAATAACATTTCATCCCGAGACCCACCTGGACTCCTGCCGCCACATGTGGGTTCTAGCCCACAGTTTGGGAACCACTGCTCTAGAGCATTGTTGAGGCAAGCGACGTCTAACTTTTTATCTTCAACAACATCATTTGAAGACGCTCCAGCGACTCCATTTGAAAAGAGGAAAACTTTTCAATAACTCATAGAATTAATTATACTTTCATTGGATATCAGTCTAATTCTACAGATGGATATTAGCTAATGGAACCCGAGACTGATGTGTTTGTCGAACATTTGCCAGAATGGGAACAAGATGGAACCTGTTGACATTTACTACAAGTGCTTGTTTGTTCATGCATTGATTTGGTGAAAAGGCCAAGCAATTAGACCAGTGGTCACCTTTTATGAGTCAAGATCACTTCCTGAATCAAAATGCAAGCCGAGATCTACTGCTCAGACTTTTTTTATTATTACTTAAAAAATGTAAGCCTATGCAACATTAACCTATTAAAATGAGCAATGAGGTTTGTAGTAAACTATCTGCCCAATACATTATCACTGCATATTGGCTATGCTTGAATTTCTCTGCCAATGTTGTTCTTCTCAGACTATTTTGAAATTATAGATTTTTTTAAATGTAGGTATATGATCACACTTGTAATAGATCATTTGTTGTATTACTTTGGAGTGAACATAATAATTGTTTTATTTTATTTTACTGGACTGATGGCCTGCATCTGATGGTCTGTTTGAGGGGAGGGAGAGAGCAGATGCTGCCTCACCGCTTTCCTTCCATTGAAAATGAATGTGAAACAGTGTTTCACCGCGGGGTGCTGCCAGTAGTATACACGGGCCTTACCGTCCCTCCGCAGAGAAAAGGGGACACTGTCTTCCAGCTGATGGCAAAATTAACACTGTATTATTTCTGCCTCATGCGCCAGTTCATGTTGTTAATCCGATGTTCAGATAAGGTGAAATATTACTCGATATAAAAAACAGACAAGCCAAGCAATCATGTTCTCTGGAAACTAGATGCTATTATTAGAACCAGCCAGTGCTTCATAATCAGATAACAAATGTATTTTTTTGGAAAGGTGGGAAGTTTCCCAAAATTCCCAGGTTTTCCCAGAAATCCTGGTGGGAGGATTCCCAGATTTCATGCTTATTTCCTTCCTATTCTGGGAATCTTTCAACAAGGATTTATAGAAAACCTGGGAATTTTCTGGAAAGTTACCAGAATTTTGCAACCTTACGGCGAACCAACCAATCACTCAAAGGAATCAGGAGAACATAGCCCAGGGTTTATAAAGAGAGAGGTATTGATGTTGATTTGAGAGTAAAATGCAGGGACGCAACTTTCACTTGGGACCCCCCGTCACATTATAAAATTGTATTTTTGTCCTCTCCAGTTTTATCATTGTACTGTGATACAAAACGCAGCACCGGTGTGTTTTAGGACCATGCCGATGCCTCAGAGCGGTCGGGTAGGATGTTTTCCGGTTTCCTCTGGCTGGATTTAGGACCATATGAATACCACAGAGTGTGCAAACAGGCTGTGTGAAGGCAAAGCTTCTGAAAGGCTTGTGTATAGGATCAACACAGGAAAGATGAACAGAGGCAACTGCTGTCTGTTTGTGTTGAGCTTTTTCTCAGAGTTGTAAAAGCAAGCAGAGCAGAAACTGGCTACTCTTTATTTGACTGATCTAGCTGGCAAGGTAACTGCTGTTTGACAGATAATTTTTTTTGTATTCCTAGTGCTGAGCTAGGGGTGTAACTAACATGTTACGTTAGCTAATGTTTCACCCCTCTCGACTGAAGTGAATGAACTACTAGCAGCTACTTAGCTAGCTAGTAGCTACCACACCCAGTTCATCTCTAGCTATCTATCTGTCAGGTAGCAGTATCTAACAGCTGTTGTGTGTATGGAAATGTTTTGTAGCCTTTGTTTAGTCCTGTTTCAACAGAAGTACAGTTGATGTACCATTAGCTAGAGCTAGCCAAAAATTGGCTAATGTTAGCTTGGTAACTAGCTCACTAACTTCAGCTATTATTTTCGTCTTAATCACACTAGACCTGAATCAAACGATGTGTCAGACAGCCAGGGAAGACCAGTCTACGGAGCTCAGGTGAATTTTGCAGTATATTATAATAATCAGTGAATGGATACAAAGTTCCATCTTGAGTTGATGGGTAGTCTACAGTCTGGAATCTGAGAAAAATTGTATTTTCAATTATTGAACCATTGATTCTATTCTTGGATTATATAATGTAGAAATGTACACCAAGGTAATTCTTTGACATGCCTCATCTGAGCAGGATTGGATGGTGACAGGTGTCCCTGCAGGGTCAGGCAGCCAGGGAAGACCAGTCTGTTACGGCGCAGAGGTGAACTTTAGCAGATACAACACTTTATTCTCCCTTTGCAGGAAACACTGGACAAGCAAGAAGCTTCAAAGATTGAAACTATTTTAAGGCAGTCTGACAAACCTCTAAAGTTGATTTCCAAACTGTATCAAGGGTTGACAGAGGCTTTTCCCAATGACACGAAACATGTCAAACAAAAATGTGAGGAAGACCTGGGAGACGTTATTGACGATGATGGTGATGAATGGATACAGATATGTTAGAATGTCCAGTCATGTTCATATAATATCAGACATAAATTACAGCAGTTTAAGATCATCCATAGAACATACTATACGCCAGTGAATGTGAATTACATGCACTCAGAAATGTTATTCCTCTGCTGGAGGTGTAAAACACTAAAGGGGACATAATTGCATATGTTATGGTCTTGTGAAGGCTGGCTGAATTCTAGCAAAGAGTATGTTCTTTTATCTCAGCATGTCTACAGATTCTCCCTTCTTCCTGTGTTTGTTTGCTTGGAAATGCTGATACTGGAGACTGTCATCAGAAGAAACTGTGTAACCTAGCATTTATAGCGGCTAAGAAATGCATTGCCATTAATTGGACGTTTGGTTATCCTCCCACAATGGATGGAAGAAATGTCAAGTAATGGATCACTGGATTTGATTTATTACAAGATTAAGGGTATACTGTGCAATTTCATAAGGTCTGGATGCCTTATATGGAATACTTTACGCCAAAAGGAGTCTGTATTGAAAACATGCCCACGTCAGGGGAGATACCTATTAAGGCAATCCTTAGCTGCTGGGCTGCTCAGTCCTGGCCCTGGGGGTCTGCCGTCCTGTTGGTTGTCACTCTGGCCTTGGCCTAACACACCTGGAACCAATAATGAACGTTTCACTAAGATCCTAAAGCTGAGTGGGGTGTGTTGGGTTGGGGGCGCTGCAGGGCCGTGGACCGCTAGGGACAGGACAGGGTGACACAGCTATATTGTGTGCAAGTAAAAAGAGCTCTACAGTACTATTAGACCTATGATATGAATTATATGGAGGATGTACTGTTTCTATGTGTTAATGTTTAGGTGTATGCATTTTTAATAAACTTTTGTTTTCTATTGCTTTCCCTTGAGACATAAAAAAAAAGTGGGAAGGAAATTGTGTTGGGGAGAGAGTTGAGTTATTGACTAGACTGGTGGGGGTCGGGCATCCAGGCGGCTCTGGCTGCCTGATATTTGACATAGAGGATGTCTTAATAAAGACAATCTAACGTTAAGTCTTTGTACTTTATTTGAAAGAGTTCTTCATTTGTTAGGCTATTGGTTAAAGGTGCAACACAATATTGATTATTGAATTACCTTTGATCTAGTTCAGTCTCACTTTAACATATTTAATAATGACCTCTTACCTAGCTTGATGACTGTGGGCATTTTTGCTTACTTTTTGTTGTTCTAAATAGAGATGGCTAAAAGGGCCATGGGTCATATTAGATTGTGTAGGAATGCAGGAAATGAGCTTCATATACACCAAAAATATTATGCGGGAGGACCCTAGACCACCGGCAGGTTATGTCCCCCCCCCCCCACACACTTATAAAACCAACGTTTCGCACCTAGTAAAATGTATGGCTCAGACACTCTTCAGCTTGGCAGAAGGCCTATCTAATTAGCCATTCCAGTAATCCAATTAACTGCCTACACATGATCTGCAGCCTACTCACTGTCTAACCCCCCCCCAACGCAACACAGCCAATGCTGCCAAACATCCCCTGATGATACTTATACTATTCCCTCTCCTCTCTACCTCCTCCTCCTCCATCCCTTCACCTCTTCCTCCACCCCTCTTCTCCTCCAGCCCTCCCCTCCTCTTTCATCCCTCCTCCACCAGCTCACCATCCAATATAACCCCATGTGATCATTAAACAGCAAAATAACTATCTCACCAGGAGTGTCATCTCATTGGAGGCAGCTGAATGTTTGTATTGTCAGTTTGCCCTCTGATGCCATATTTAAATGGCTTCTCATTACATTGCCGCTGGTGAATTATGGGTATCTTGCTATATATTTTGAGCAAGGTCGGAATACTAATGAGCAATACTGCTTGAATGTGCAAATGATACGATAGCTTTGCAGTGTTATCATAATACGATATGGTAATTACCATAGTGGCAGTAAATGGATTCAAGGTCAAGATTATACATGATTTGTATTCTCCTATTCTCCTATATATAACTGACAATGGTTAAAGTGAGTGTGCATGTGTATTTGTGCGTGTGATTGTATCCGTGCAATTTTTCTCTGTGTGTGTGTACGGGGCTGGTTTTTTGGCTCTCCAGCGTGCGTTTGGCAGGCATGGACAGTGAGTCACAGAGCTGAGTCATGTCATTGCTGCTACTGTACACTACCCTCTAACACACACACACAAATAAAATGTCAGTCCCCCAGAGTGCAGTTATGGCTGCTCTGCTGATGTCAGACATTACTGTTAGGGTGATAGATTGTGTGTCTTGGCTCATGTTGGACAGCGCTGTTAGCGTGATGGATGAACAGTAGCACATGTCCAATGGACACACTGGTTGCATGCTAAACAACACAGAGGCTGAGCCAGCCATAATGGAGGAGTTTATCTAGTATCCACACAGAGTACTGCCTGCCTGGGACTACTGTATACCAGACCTGTGTTCAAACACTATTGGGAACCATTTCAAATACTTTAGCTTGGTTTTGACTGGTGCAATGGAACCAATACAATAGTTGCAAAACTGCAAACCCTGCACATCTGTCACTCCAGGTAGTCTAAAGCAAATTAAACATTTCAAATAGTGTTTGAACACAGGTCTGGTATGTAAAGAGAAAGCAGGGAGCAGATCATGTTCCTTCCTACCTCTATTTTAATTGGGTCTGTCTCCATCCATCACCCCTGCTCATTACTGGTACCCACAGCCTGTTGGGTGGCACACAAACCCTACTCAGTAACAGCTGGTCAGCAGTATTACAGTATAACTGATCGTCAAAGTGCATTTCACAGCTAAACGTGTGGAACACTCACTGCTCTATCCTCAAGTTTTGAGGAAGTGTGCATTCTAGTGATGCACAAACAAACACTCATATTGTTGTCATTTAGTTTACTCCAATTAGGGGATGGGTGGAAGAGTTATGGGGAAAAGAAGGAACATATGTTTAAAACAAATATTTAAAAAGGTTTATGGGGGATTGGAAATGATGCAGACAATTACATTGATATAATCCGCAAAATATCTGCAGTATTAAAGCTGATCTACCCTCTGAAAACAAAAACAAAAAACACTCATGTACTTTGAGAGTTATCTATTGTGACTTGATAACGTGACAGGTCTGTCAGTAGAGTACAATACTGTCATACTTTTCGTTTACTGGAGTTATCTTCTTATCCACGTGCGATGGAGATTGGCACATCTAGGCAGGCTTGCTAGCTTGGGCATAGACCTCTTCTCATGGATATAAGATACTCACACGGAGACTTGGACCACTCACGCCACAACAGTTTAGAATTCCCGAATTCACGGTTTAATCTCTGTAGTTATTGATTAAAGTTGTAGGTGCAGTCTAGCTCAGACAGAACGGGAATATCTTGACCGTCCTAACAAGCCAATTTGAGTGTACATCATACAAAGCTATAACAAACCGGATATTATACAATACATCCTTATATACTCTTGGCTAACAGGAAACGGTTACCAGTAACCATAGTAACCCAAACCCTTGTTACAATACTAAACAGTACAGTAGGTCCATCCTTTCCAACACAAACTGAAGACATTAAATCATAATATAATTTAAACATTATTGAGAAGATAAAATATAAATGAAAAAGAAACGTATATTTTCAAACTACAATAATTATTTCATAAATCCTTAAGGTGTAGAAGGTCCTTACGATTCCCCACTGCTTTAGAGGATTCCAAAGCTTGCCAAGGGGCATTGAAATGGAGCCGTTTTCCTTTAAATGGCAGGTTTCTCGGAAAGAGAGTGTCACGGTCACCTCGACTCCACTGTATTCTGCAACAACAGAGGAGAAAGGCAAACAAAAGTCATTCAGGTTTATGTAAATTACCACAAAATAATCATCATCATCACCTCTCCTTTTCCCTACAATTCAAGTAAGCCATGAAGTGAGAGAGAGAAATAGGGATTCTGTAAACAAAAAGGGGAGAGGAACCAGAGAGCGTAACTTTATTGTTTATAAACTGTAGAATAACCTGCCCAAATGTCTTCTTTCCATACATACATTTGAATGCTTGAATTACTGAGACGCAGTTCTGATTGCAGTATGACTATTACACTCATTCTCCATTTCCAATTAAAGCATATGAGAAGGCATGAAGGACATTTCCCACAGCACACAACCTGGAGAGTGACAGGGAAGTGTGGAGCCGCAGAGAGTACGTAGGAGAGAGAGAATGTCAGCGGTGTGGAAGAAGGACACTGCAAATCAGTGTGAGAGACGGTGAGAAAGGACGGAGGAGAGGAGGAAGAGGAGTGTGATGATGACACAGTATGACCTTTTGAACTTCCATCAAGACCCACGGCAATGAATGTGGAGAAAACTAGCCATATGTTGAGATTTCTAAATGTCATGGATTGTGTCTCCTAAATGTCACCCTATTCGCTAGATAGTTCACTACTTTTGACAAGAGCACTATGGGCCTTGGTCTAAAGTAATACCGTATGAAGGGAATAGGGCATCATTTTGGACGCATCCCAAGAGAAATGTGAAAAAACGACTGCAGGGTGCAATGAGGAGGAAGAGGATCCCTCACGACATACAGCGTAAATGTCTACATTACGTGCCATAGCCTACTAATCAGTATGAGGGTGAGTGTTCACTCATGTGTTGATCACATGGTCCAGTGGGTATATCACATCCTCTCCCCATCATTAAGCACTTTGAGAGCACAACTTGCCATCACAGGGCAGAATCCATCTAACCAGAAGAGAATCCCATACACACACACACACACGCACACACATACGCACACTGGAACACCATCACAGGGCAGAATGATCCCTCTACCATAACATAATCTATCAAACCAACCTTTTCAAACCATTCATCACTCAAACTAGGATATATTTCAGAACCTATTCTATAAAATTGGTTCTGGGCTGCTGAGATTAATAACATACCAATCCCAAATGGGCCTTTCTCTGAATTTAACACACATATTAAACACATTATCATAGGGGTTCCATCCTAATTATCTGTACTGTTGTGCGGTAGTATGCACATTGCTCATCGTTTTTACTGGACTTGTAGGGCTGTAAAGCTCAGTGCCCTCCCGGAGTGCAAGAGCTGTTTTTAGAAGCTTCGCTGCTTGCTGACGCACGTCAGAGGTACATTATTAACATATACCCTCCCACTCAGCAAACAGCAGCAGACAGAAATAGCTGCACAACGGAACTTATGTTTGCACAAAATGGCACCCTATTCCCTACATAGCGCACTACTTTTGACCAGAGCCCTACAGGCCCAGGCCAAAAGTAGCGCACTATATAGAGAATAGGGTGACATTCGGGATGCAGCCTCAGTAGGTGCTATTCTTACCTGCAGATCCCTCCATCATCACTCCCTAATACTGGACCAATCAGACCAGCTCCCTTACTGTCAACAAGAGGCCAAGGCTCAGGCCCCAATAGCACCCTACAGTCTTTAAGAAACAAAATTGCTATCTAGAACATAAAAGGGTTGTGCGGCTGTTCCTTTAGGAGAACCCTTTGATGTAACTATTTTTGGTTCCAGGTAGAACCCTTTTGGTTACAGGTAGAATAATTTTGAGTTCCATGTAGAACCCTTTCCATAGAGGGTTCTACATGGAACCCAATAGAGATCTACCTTGAACCAAAAAGGGTTATCCTATGGGGACAGCCTAAGAACCCTTTTTTATAAGAGTGTATTCCCTAGCGCACTACTTTTGACCAGGAAACTTAGTAAGTAGTGCGCTATATAGGGAAGTAGGGTGCCATTTCAGACAGAGCCTCTCTGGCTCTAATTTTAGTGTCCAGCATCATCACCTGACAAAAGCGGGCCATAGCATCATCACCTGCCATAGCATTCCATCTGCACTGTACAGTCTTAAAAAGCTAAAGCTCCATAACTAGAAAATCTGCCTGTCCTATTCTGGGAATGTATGTGTGTGGACACCTAGTTCAAGGCTGAATCACTATGAATGTATTTATTTCTATATACGGTATGGAAAATGTTGGATCAAATGGATAATCAACTGCGCTTGCTTCGTATTCCCCAAGTCAAGTTCAACAATAGATATTTCAGATTGGTGTTGTCCTTGAACTCCTCATAGATTCTTGAAACATAAGATTCTGTGTAGACGGTCCACGCTTAAAATCACGTTTTCAAAGGTCCTTATATACTCCATCAAAGAAAACCTTTTTATTGGTCGAAAGTAGTGCACTATGGAAAACACTCTTAGGTTATTTCATTGTACCTTTATTTAACTAGGCAAGTCAGTTAAGAACATATTCTTATTTTACAATGACGGCCTACCCCGGCCAAACATTCCCCTAACCCGGACGACACTGGGCCAGTTGTGCGCCGCCCTATGGGACTCCCGATCACGGCCGGCTGTCATATAGCCCGGGATCAAACCAGGGTCTCTAGTGACACCTCTTGCACTGAGATGCAGTGCATTAGACCGCTGTGCCACTCAGGATCTGACTCGAGAGCCTCGGGAGCCCCTGAAACTACACTCTTAGAAGAAAAAGTTGCTATCTAGAACCTAAAAGGGTTCTTGGCTGTCCAAGAAAGGGTTCTTGGCTGTCCCCATAGAAGAACACTTTGAGTAACTATTTTGGAATCCAGGTAGAACCCTTTTGGTTCTAGGTAGAGCTCTTTTGGGTTCCATGTGGAACCCTCTATGGTAAGGGTTCCTTTTATTCCTAAGAGTGTAGTTCTAAAACAAAGACTTTGTTGAAGGGCGTCCTTGTCCTCTCCTCCCTGGATGTCACTGAGAATCATTATGAGCAGCTTGCAAACATAAAACTGCACTTACGTAGAAAATCAAAAGATTGTAAGCTGACTCCATCATAGCCCAAATTTGTTTTTGTTCATGTCTGAATTACCAACAGGATCTCAAACATTAAAATTTAATTTGGGTCACAAAATTTCAAAAAGATTCCAATTTACACTCAAATTAACCCAACACATGAATTATCCATATGTAGCAGCAGACATGATAATTCCTCAAATATAAACCTTCTATCCAACTATCTTGATTCCCACTATGCAATTTAGATTATCCTAATATTTTCATATTTGTTATTTAAAGGGGTAGGGGATTCGAAAAAACAACAGAGCAGTCCGTTGTTTTTCGAATCCCAATCCAAGCATTGTTTGATCTCGACATTTTCACTCATCAAAAACACACTAAAGAGAGTTGGAGAATGATTCATCAGAAGTCCACAGGGTCCTCTCTCTTCCAATTGTTTAATATTCCACCTGTCAATCAACCAACCTGTGCACCCGGGTGAAAATTCTATCCCTAGTCAGTCTCAGAGGTGTCTGGCTCATTACTATGTAAATCCTCTTCATTGTCATAGATTCCCTCTTCCCCAGTGTCTGCTTGAAATTCAAAACAACAACAGACTTCTACACGTTCTGTAATGGCTCTCAATTCCAATCTAAAGAGAGCCCACAGTGCTGTCTTTGCCGACAAGATCTTACAGTGTCCCGTCTAAATTGGATGTATTATGGACGAACGTCTATTTTTTGATGCATTCATTCTGTGTGGTTACAGGGGTAATTCCGCGTGGTTACAGGGTTAAAACAGAAGCAACTCAAAGGTTAACAGTTTAGGTATTAATTCAGAGTGGTTAAGGTTAGGGCTATGGTTCGGGGATGGCTAAACACAATAAAAATGTTGTTTCCCTCAACTATCGTCAGGTATTCTCACGGCTTGTGACAGCACTGTGAATTGTAGTGGTACAGTGGTCTAAGCAGTACATTCCAGCTCTGAGCATAACAAGTTTGCGCCCCGGGTGTGGGGCAATCATTTTTATTTTATTTTTGTGAGTGCCAAGGAAGGCATATATCAATGTTTTCAGGACCTTTTTAAAACATCAGAAAATGTATATTTCTAGCGATCAGGCTGGTCTGTGCACTCTTTTCATCATGTACAGTATTGCTATTTTTTATTCATTTTAGTGTACTAGCTATCATGACAACAGCCCACTGGGCACAGATGTCAGTTCAATATCTAGTTTTGATTTTCATTTGGTTGAGTTGTCAACTAACGTGAATTCAACGTGAAATCAACAACAAATGTCACCATGTCATTGGATTTAGGTTAAAAGCTGGGTGAAAAAAATACAAATTGCCCTTACATTGATGACTTTATGCAAATCCTAATCAGTTTTCAATGTTGATTCAACGTCATCACATAAATGATTTTTGGTTGAAATGACATGGGAACAACGTTGGTTCAACCAGCAGAAGATGGCAGCTGGCTACACAAGACTTAAGATCAGCCAACTCAGTAACGCCTTCTCAATCTGGTGACCAGAATATGATTTATATTGTTAATTAAATGTATACAAGATCAAGCCAAAAGACTGGTTGGAATGAATTCACCACGGTTCACCAAGTGTTAAGAAATGTCACCTTGCTCTCACTGCACTCTATTCATCACGTACAGTTCCTAATCAGTTTTCAATGTTGATTCAACGTCATCACATCATTTAATTTAAAAAACAGTCTTTTGGCTTGATCTTGTATACATCTAATTAACAATATAAATCATATTCTGGTCACCAGATTGAGAAGGCGTTACTGAGTTGGCTGATCTTTAGTCTTGTGTAGCCAGCTGCCATCTTCTGCTGTTCACTCCAAGAAGCCAGGAAATCAAGGCTTCCTGCCTCTGAATAGGTCAACCCAGGTAGTATTAAAGGGGACACAATCACATAACCAGATCTGCGTACCAGGCAGTAGAATGCACAGGCATTTATAAATAATTTTTTTTTTTTGCCGCTCAATCATTTTCAATCTGATCTACCAACATGCCACCTGATGTCATCTGTCTGTGTGTGTGTGTGTGTGTGTCTGTGTGTGTGTGTGTGTGTGTGTGTGCGCGGTGGCACGCTCAGCTGCCTCTCACTCTAACCTGCTGTCAGCGGGTTATTTTCCCCATCAACAAGGCTTAATTACTGAACTGTCCCCTAGCCGCCTGGGGACTTGGGCCCTGACCTAGGTGGATGTCATTATCATTACCCATAGGCAGACACACACAGACACAGACACATGCACACACACATGCACACACACACACACACACACACAGTCCTACTGCATTCTCCTCCACATCGCACGGTTACACAGAGGACCTTACCATGTACAGCAGGTAGGAGACTGCCACATACCTGAGAAAGGAATGACGTTTTACTGCGGGATGCGTCCTAAATGGTACCCTATTCCCTATATAGTGCACTACTTTTGACCAGGGCCCATAGGGCTCAAAAGCATAGGAAATAGCATTCCCTTTGAGATGCAAGCCTGCATGATTTATACAGTATCTGACACGTTATGCCAACTTTGTCTGACCTGTCCACGGTATTAGTCAGTTCAGAGAAGTGAGACAATCTGGCACGGTGTGGGTGTGGTGAATCTGTAATGCTGCACACTGAGTCAGGTCTTCACTGTTCGTCATTCAGACAAACGCGTTTTGAAGAAGAGACATAGATCAGCATTCATTACATCTATGATTTGACAAGCTTTAGCTTTGAAACATGTCAAGGTCATTCTCCTGACATGACTGTAAGAGAGAGCGAGGGAGAGATTAAGGACAACTTTGACTATGTACAGACTCAGTGAGCAGAGCCTTGCTATTGAGAGAGGCCGCCGTAGGCAGACCTGGCTCTCAAGAGAAGTCAGGCTATGTGCACACTGCCCACAAAATGAGGTGGAAACTGAGCTGCACTTCCTTACCTCCTGCCAAATGTATGACCATATTAGAGACACATATTTCCCTCAGATTACACAGACCCACAAAGAATTCAAAAACAAACCCAATTTTGATAAACTCCCTTATCTAATGGATGTAATACCACAGTGTGCCATCACAGCAGCAAGATTTGTGACCTGTAGCCACAAGAAAAGGGCAACCAGTGAAGAATTAACACCATTGTAAATACAACCCATATTTATGTTGATTTATTATCCCTTTTGTACTTTAACTATTTGCACATCTTTACAACACTGTATATTGACATAATATGACATTTGAAATGTCTTTAATGTTCACTGTTCATTTTTAATGGTTTATTTCACTTTTGTTTATTATCAACTTCACTTGCTTTGGCAATGTTAACATACTGTATGTTTCCCATGCCATTAAAGCCCTTGGATTGAGATATAGAGAGAGAGAAAGAGAGAAAAATAAATACAGCAGACTATCAATGTTGATGAATTGATCATCTAGGAGATATCAAGAAGCTTGCTTTTAGTCTGTGACATTTTTTCCCAATTCCCTTGAAAACGAAGCATGGGATTTCAACAGGCATGCACTCACACTGTAGGCTATTCTCTTCCCTAGGTTGGATTTGCGTTTATCGTTGAAGAAATGGTGTTACACCGAGGCCTGTACTCTGGAGCGGGATCGATTTGGAGGTGGATGGTCCATCATGGTCTGGGGCGGTGTGTCACAGCATCATCGGACTGAGCTTGTTGTCATTGCAGGCAATCTCAACGCTGTGTGTTACAGGGAAGACATCCTCCTCCCTCATGTGGTACCCTTCCTGCAGACTCATCCTGACATGACCCTCCAGCATGACAATGCCACCAGCCATACTGCTCGTTCTGTGCGTGATTTCCTGCAAGACAGCAATGTCAGTGTTCTGCCATGGCCAGCGAAGAGCGCGGATCTCAATCCCATTGACCACGTCTGGGTCCTGTTGGATCAGAGGGTGAGGGCTAGGGCCATTCCCCCCAGAAATGTCTGGAAACTTGCAGGTGCCTTGGTGGAAGAGTGGGGTAACATCTCACAGCAAGAACTGGCAAATCTGGTGCAGTCCATGAGGAGGAGGGGCACTGCAGTATTTAATGCAGCTGGTGGCCACACCAGATACTGACTGTTACTTTTGATTTTGACCCCCCCTATGTTCAGGGACACATTATTCCATTTCTGTTTGTCACGTCTGTGGAACTTGTTCAGTTTATCTCTCAGTTGTTGAATCTTGTTATGTTCATGCAAATATTTACACATGTTAAGTTTGCTGAAAATAAACGCAGTTGACAGTCGGAAGTTTACATACACTTAGGTTGGAGTCATTAAAACTTGTTTTTCAACCACTCCACAAATTTCTTGTTAACAAACTATAGTTTTGCCAAGTCGGTTAGGACATCTACTTTGTCCCTATTTTTCCAACAATTGTTTACAGATGGACAATGACCCCAAGCATAATTCCAAAGTTGTGGCAAAATGGCTTAAGGACAACAAAGTCAAGGTATTGGAGTGGCCATCACAAAGCCCTGACCTCAATCCTATAGAACATTTCTGGGCAGAACTGAAAAAGCATGTGCGAGCAAGGAGGCCTACAAACCTGACTCAGTTACACCAGCTCTGTCAGGAGGAATGGGTAAAAATTCACCAAACTTATTGTGGGAAGCTTGTGGAAGGCTACCCGAAATGTTTGACCCAAGTTAAACAACTTAAAGGCAATGCTACCAAATACTAATTGAGTGTATGTACACTTCTGACCCACTGGGAATGTGATGAAAGAAATAAAAGCTGAAATAAAACATTCTCTCTACTATTATTCTGACATTTCACATTCTTAAAATAAAGTGGTGATCCTAACTGACCTAAGACAGGGCATTTTTACTAGGATTAAATGTTAAGAATTGTGAAAAACTAAGTTAAAATGTATTTGGCTAAGGTGTATGTAAACTTCTGACTTCTGACTTCAACTGTATATACAGTATACGTATATATATATATATTTCTGTCTCCTCCCTCCAGGAGGAAATAGTTTAAAATGCATCCTAATTGGCACCCATTGGGCCCTAGTCAAAAGTAGTGCACTATAAAGAGAATAGGGTGCTCCATTTGGGATGCAGCCTTAGTTTGGTTAGTTCCAGTTCCAGATACAGAAGCTCCCTAGTCGCTGTATCACCTGCCTCAGCCAGTTTCGGACTCTATGTTTCACATTGCTCTACTCCATGCATGACCCAATTACAGTATTATATTATATTGACCCCTTTTTCTCAGTCACATGCCAATCCATGTCTCCATCTCTCTGATCCAATTTCACCTAAATAGCTGTCTATCTAATCAAGGTTCGGTTTGTATTGTGTGTTTATTACTGAGGGGGAATCATTAGTTCTGTATGTTTCTAGCCTTATAAACAAAGGGAATGTCAAACCAAGCCATTAAGCAAGATGGCCACTGTCCCTCCCATCCCGCACTCCTCTTTCAACTCCCCTACTAGTTCATCTCCTCACCAGATTCTTCCATCACGTTCATATTCCTCTGCCTCTCATATTCAACCACGGTTCCATATCCCCCTCTCCGTCTTACACACGCCACACTTCAGAATGTTCTGCTTAATGCCACCACCCAATGGTTTATGAGAGGTGCGATCTCACACTATCGCACTCCAGCGCACTGTTTTTCCACGGTTTGAGTATATCCCAGATGATGTGTTTTATGAATTGCCGTGTCAACGTATGCAAGTGTTACCTAATTGCAGAGAGGGTCGGAGAGATTGTAAAAACATAACTTTGTGTTAACTCGACCTTACTCTAATCTCCCTGATTTGTGACCCTACCAAATCCTTAACATAGCAGTAAGAAACTCAGCTATGAAGTAGACAACAAAGAAAGCAAAATCATACTATGAGTCCGTTTATTATTTCCTCAGCCTTACTCCCTGTAGGATGTAGAGGGCCACAGCTGTCAGGCTGTCTGGTCCTTCTCTCTGAAACGTGCCTCTAGCTCTTCTTGGTGCCCCTCGGGGCTTTCTTCTTGGGTTGGTGGGCCCTCGATCAGATGGATACTGCGACGCTTGATCTCCTCGCGGGACAGGGAGCAGTCCTCCTCCAGGCTGCGGAACTGGAACGTGTCTGAGATCGAAGAAGGGAGCAGGTGATAGAGGAGCTATTAGACACAACAAGCAACAAGAAAACACTATTAGCAAAGCACTAAACAGCCATTATGCAAACATACAGGAATGGATACCAGCTGTTAATAAGCTGTTGTTTACAATAGACTTAAAGCCATGCAGAACAACACATCCAAGAAAAAAACATACCTTCTGAGGCGCTGTTGTCAACTGGGCTGCTGGCCCTCTTGGGATTTCTGGGCTCCATCATGATGCTCTGCTCCAGGGAGCTCCACACCTGAGGTGAGAGGGAAGAGACCAGAGGGATGATACCAGAGGGGAGAGGGGTGAGACCACAGGGGAGAGGGATGAGACCAGAGGGGAGAGTGGTGAGACCAGAGTGGTGAGACCATAGGGGAGAGGGGTGAGACCAGAGGGGTGAGACCAGAGGGGAAAGGGGTGAGACCACAGGGGAGAGGGGTGAGACCACAGGGGAGAGGGGTGAGACCACAGGGGAGAGGGGTGAGACCAGAGGGGAGAGAGGTGAGACCAGAGGGTGAGACTACAGGGGAGAGGGGTGAGACCAGAGGGGAGAGGGGTGATACCAGAGGGGAGAGGGGTGAGACCACAGGGGTAAGAACAGAGGGGAAAGGGGTGAGACCACAGGGGAGAGGGGTGAGACCAAAGAGGTGAAACCAGAGGGGAGAAGGGTGAGACCACTAGGGAGAGGGGTGAGACCACAGGGGAGACAGATGAGGGATGAGATTGAACCTAACTGAGACCACAGTATCAGAGGTGAGACCAGAAAGAAAAAGTGAGAACTCAAGCTTTGAGGGGAGAGTTGAGAGACTCGGGCTCAGAGAAGATGTAGACAGAGATGAGAGCTAAGGGAGGACAATCAGAGCTAAGGAATGAAATTAAACCAGTGTGTCACCTTCTCATGGTCGGCAGTGTTTTCCTCAGTCTTCTCTGAAGCTGTGGTCTGCAGTGTGAGTGGACGGACACCGATTTCCCTCAGCTTCTCGGTGGCATCCAGATCCCCCAACTCCCTGGGAGAGTCCTAAAGCAAGGCAAAAACATTTGCTTTAGAATCCTCTCTATTCCTGAATAACATCACCAAGGGCTAGTTTCTATAATGAGAACAGTAGTGGTCCAAGAACAGAGCCTTGAGGAATGCCCAAACACATTTTCTGGCTGATAGGTGACCAGGGGATTGTTTTTCTTGGTGACCACAAAAGGGCCAGATGAGACTGAGCTGTCCATCTAAAATGGCTACCTTCACATGCACACAGCTAATCCTGAAGCACAGGTTGTTGACACCCTGCTCCACCCCATGCAGCACAGATTGGGCCTTGCCCAGCTTGGCTTCCCATTGGCTGCAATGGTCCTCTTCCTGCTCAAACCTTGAGGAAAACACAGAGGGTGAATCTCAATTGTGTTTCCTCGATTCCTCGCATGCTCTCTCCTCGCCTCCTTTTGCAAAACCCATTGGAGAAGAAGGTCTGAGGCCTGAGATCTGAAGGACCTTCAGATCTTCTCCTCTATTTCTATGGATGACGCAGAAGTACTACTTTTCTGTGGCTCTACTGTACCTGTCAGAGCCGGGTCCGGCGCTGAACTTGAGTTGGGCGTACTGGAGATCAAGGGTAGCCAAGGTCTCCATGCTCTTTCTGACCAGCTCCTCACACTGGGTCATCTTGGTGTGTAGCTGCTCCCTGGTGGCCTTCTTTTTTTTTTATACTTTGTTTTTATTGTAGGAACACAAAGAAAGTACAAATAAGTAAAATAAAAGAACAAAAAAGATCTGGCAGTTACAGTGCACTTCATACCTTCATCATCATTTCATCATATTAGTTACATTAGCATCTTTGAATTAGACCTTTTCCAAGTATGAAACCCATTTCTCCCAGTATTCCTGACCTCTCTCCTGTTGAGTTCTTAAAGCAAAGGTCATACGCTCCATGTGGTGTATTTCTTCTACAATGTCTATCCATTGTGTCACTGTGGGAGGGTCTTTTTGTAGCCATTTCCTAGTGATAGCCTTTTTACTGGCTGCCAGTAGGACCTTCAAGAGGTACTTTTCTCTATTGTGTAAGTTATCAGGTATTTCACCCAAATACAAAGAAATGAATGTTTGTTCTATGTCAAATCCCATTATTTTTCCAATGTTAGATCTTATTTCTCCCCAGTAAGTTTCGATTGCGGGGCAGGACCAAAAGATATGAGAGTGGTCCGCCCTCAATAGACCGCATTCTCTCCAACAAGGGTGTGGTGAGCCTGTCTGTTTTGATTGCAGTTTAGGTGTTATGAAGAAACGTATAACATTCTTCGAACAGAATTCTCTCCATGATCTTGAGTTGGTGGAGCTTTGTTGAGTCTCTAATATGTTCAACCATGTTTCATCAGTTATTTCAATGTTAAGTTCCTCCTCCCATTTCTTTTTAATATAGTTTGTAGAATGTTTCTTTGAGGATTGAATACCCAAGTAGAGATTTGAAATCGTTTTTTTGTTACTCCCCAAGTTGTATGCGTTAGTGAATACTTGGATTAATTTTGGAGGTGCTCGAGGGTCAGTCACTTTTATCTCCCTTAAGAAATAGTGTCGGACTTGTAGGTATCTGTAAAAATCTTGTTTATCCAAGCCATGTTTTTTACTTAGGTCCTGGAAGTTATCTAGGTTCCCATTCCTTATAATTGTACTGAATGATGTGATGCCTTTCTGCGTCCATTGTTTAAATCTGCTGTCCTGAGTTGCAGGGATGAAGCTGGGGTCGTATGCGGGCCAACTCAGCAGTTTGATCTCTCTGTCTAAATTATTTTGCTTAACTACCCTAAACCATGTCTTCAGAGAGAAATTAATCCACTGATTTTGTCTATTGTATATTTATTTTACCATGTCCTTATTTCCCAAAACTGACTGTATGGGTATCTCTGTCAAAGTAGTCTCGATGTCTTTCCATTTGGATTCGTATTTTGAATTGCACCAACAAACCAGAGGTCTCAATTGGGCTGACACATAATAATCTTTTAGGTTTGGTAAGGCCATACCCCCACAGTTTTTTGGTAATTGTAATGTTGTATATCTAGTTCTTGGTCTCTTACTGTTCCAGATAAACCTTGATATCCGTTTATCCCATTCCCTAAACTGTTTTAGGTGGGATTTTCTAAATACAGTAACCTCGGCAGGATGTTCATTTTGATTGTTTCAATTCTACTACTAAGATCTAAGGGAAGTGAGTTCCATCTGTCTAGGTCATCATATATTTTCTTGTTGATGTGATCGTAATTCATGCAATAAAGTTTGGGTGTATCTTTTGTTAGATATACTCCAAGATATTTAATGGATGAGGAGGTCCAGGTGAAGTTATACCTACTCTTCAACTCTTCCTGTGGGGTATAATTATATACTAGGGCTTGGGTCTTGTGTACGTTAAGCACATACCCTGAATATGTTCCAAATGTTTGTAGAACATCCATCAATCTAGGTACGCTTGAGCCTGGGTCTTTAAGGAATAACAGAACGTCATCAGCATACATGCATATCTTATGTTCACTATCTCTTATTGTTATTCCCTCTAAGGTTGGGTCCTGTCTTATTGCCTGTGCTAATGGTTCGAGGTACAAGGAGAAGAGCGTGGGTGAAAGATTACAGCCTTGTCTTGCCCCTCTGTAACAACGGCCTTGGTCTGGACTTTCCACCGACGTGGCACCGATGGAAACTCCCACACACCTTCCAGAACACTCCTTTGACCACCCCTGGAGAACCCCCTGTCTCCACGAAATTTTAGGATTGTGCCGGGCCAGCCAGGGAATCCCTACCACCACTGGAAACGCAGGCGAATCAATAATATACAGACTGATACGCTCCTTATGATTCCCCTGCGTCACCATGTCCAGGGGAACCGTGGTCTCCCTGACCACCCCCGACCCTAATGGCCGGCTATCTAGGGAGTGCACGGGAAAGGGAGAATCTATCGGCACAAGCGGAACACCTAACTTAAGAGCGAGTCCGCGATCCATAAAGTTCCCAGCTGCGCCTGAATCGACTAGCGCCCTATGCTGGGAAGATGGAAAAAATGTAAGGAAAAAAATTAAGACAAACATGTGACCAACAGGGGGTTCTGGGTGAGTTTGGTGCTGACTCACCTGGGGTGATCGAGAAGCGTTCCGCCTGCCATCTCGACTCCCAGACGGACCCCCCCAGCACCGATCGGCCGTGTGTCCTCTCCGACCACAGCTGGTGCAGGGGGGGCCTCCTCCTCCGATACCCCTCGGCCCGGCCCCTCCCAACTCCATCGGAATGGGAGCGGAGGTGCTGGGTGGTGGAACGTACAGGACCCTCTCAGAACGCCCGCGGGCAGCCAGCAGATTGTCCAGTCGGATGGACATGTCAATCAACTCATCCAGGGAAAGAGCGGTGTCCCGACATGCTAGCTCCCTACGGACGTCCTCCCGGAGACTACACCGGTAATGGTCAATAAGGGTCCTGTCGTTCCACCCAGATCCTGCAGCCAGGGTCCGGAACTCTAGCGCGTAATCCTGGGCGCTCCTCTTCTCCTGCCTGAGATGGAATAGTCGTTCTCCCGCCGCTCGGCCCTCTGGAGGGTGGTCAAACACGGCACGAAAACGGCGGGAAAACTCTGGGTAGTGCTCCTTCGCTGAGTCTGGGCCATTCCAGACTGCGTTCGCCCACTCCAGAGCACGACCCGTGAGGCAGGAGACGAGGACACTCACCCTCTCCTCTCCCGAGGGAGTGGGTATTACGGTGGCAAGGTACAGTTCCAGTTGGAGTAAGAACCCCTGGCACCCTGCCGCCGCTCCATCATAATCCCTCGGGAGTGTCAGACGGAGAGTGCTGGAGCCGGGGGATGGAGAGTCCTGGGTAGGAAGAGCCGGAGGTGGAGAGAGAAAACCACTCCTCTCCCATCGGTCCATTCGCTCCATCATAGAATCCATCGCCGATCCGATACGGTGGAGAACGGTGGTATGATGGAGCACCCGTTCCTCCATCGATGGGAGAGGGTTGGCCGCTGCTCCTGCTGACTCCATTTATTTGGTGCGGGATTCTGTAACAACGGCCTTGGTCGCATCTGTCCGTAGATTTTCTGACCGATCTTCCCCCGTCTCAGGGGAACACTACGGTACTGGTGATTGTGGATCGGTTCTCTAAGTCCTGCCGTCTCCTCCCGTTGCCCGGTATCCCTACAGCCCTGCAGACTGCAGAGGCATTATTCACCCACGTCTTCCGGCACTACGGGGTGCCGGAGGACATCGTTTCTGATCGGGGCCCCCAGTTCACGTCCCGAGTATGGAGGGTGTTCATGGAGCGTTTGGGGGTCTCGGTCAGCCTGACCTCCGGTTATCACCCCGAGAGTAATGGGCAGGTGGAGAGAGTGAACCAGGAGGTGGGTAGGTTTCTGCGGTCGTATTGCCAGGACCGGCCAGGGGAGTGGGCGAGATACATCCCCTGGGCCGAAATGGCCCAGAACTCACTACGCCACTCCTCTACTAACGTGTCCCCCTTTCAGTGTGTATTGGGGTACCAGCCGGTCCTGGCACCATGGCATTCCGAGCCAGACCGAGGCTCCTGCGGTGGAGGAATGGGTGCAGCGCTCCAAGGAGACATGGAGGGCCGTCCAGGAATCCCTCCAACAAGCTAGTGGACGGCAGAAGAGGAGTGCTGACCGCCACCGCAGTGAGGCCCCCGTGTTTGTACCGGGGGACAGGGTCTGGCTCTCGACCCGAAACCTGCCCCTCCGCTTGCCCTGCCGGAAGCTGGGTCCGCAGTGTGTAGGGCCCTTCAAAGTCCTGAGGAAAATAAACGAGGTGTGTTATCGATTACAACTCCCTTCCTATTATCGTATTAACCCCTCGTTTCATGTGTCTCTCAGGCCGGTGGTAGCTGGTCCCCTGCAGGACGGTGAGGTGCCGGAGGTCCCTCCTCCCCCTCTGGACATCGAGGGGTCCCCGGCGTACACGATACGGGCCATTCTGGACTCGAGACGCCGGGTGAGGGGCCTGCAGTACCTCGTGGACTGGGAGGGGTACGGTCCGGAGGAGAGGTGCTGGGTACCGGTGGGGGACATTTTGGATCCGTCTATGCTGAGGGATTTCCATCGCCTCCATCTGGATCGCCCTGCACCTCGTCCTCCGGGTCGACCTCGAGGCCGGTGTCGGCGCGCTGCGGGAGCCGCGCGTCAGAGGGGGGGGTACTGTCACGACTCCGACCGAGGCAGGCTCTCCTTCCCGTTCGGGTGGCGCTCGGCGGTCGTCGTCACCGGCCTATTAGCTGCCACTGATCCTTTTCTCCCCCTCCTTATGTGTTTATTGTTACACCTGTTTTCATTTGTTGGTAATTAGTTGGGCTTATCAGTCAGCCGGCCCGCCCGGTTCTTTGTGCGGAATTATTAGTTGTTAAGCGTGGTGTCTGTTTTGTACTACGTGTCTACGTGGTTACTGGACTGCTTTCATTCCCCCCGTATCTGGGGTAGTTTTTGTGAGCACCCAGTGTATTTAGAAGGGTGACTTTAGTTTCTCAGTGTTCATTAAAAGGGAACATTTGTTATTGCACCCTCTGCTTCCTGCGTTTGACTTCGCACTCCGACACCCAGTCCTTACACCCTCGCTCTAATTTTATCGTTCGTGTCAAATGTCCATTTATCTTTCTTCTAGCGGTCGGACATGAATACAGTGTTTTGATGCACTGTATCACTTCTTTGTTGAAACCAAATCTTTCCATAACTTGGAATAGGTAATCCCATCCCACTGAATCAAATGCTTTTTCTGCATCTAGACTGATTAATATTGCACTTGTCTTATTCTGAGTAATGTGGTCCATGACATGTAGTGTTCTCCTTATATTGTCCTGTGTCTGCCTATTTTGTATGAAACCAGTTTGATCTCCGTCAATCAATTCTGGGATTATGTTCTCCATTCTTTTGGCTATTATTGATGCATATAGTTTATAATCTGTGTTAAGAATTGCGATAGGTCTATATGAACTGCATTCTTTCTTATCTTTACCCTCTTTTGGGATTACAGATATGATGGCCTCTTTCCATGACGGTGGGAGACCCCCCTCCCTCAGAGTCCAGTTAAAACATGCCTTAAGTAGAGGTGCTAATTGTTCTCTGAAGGCCTTGAACCATTCTGAAGGGAAGCCATCAGTGCCTGGAGACTTGTTGACTTTTTGTTGAGATATTGCTTTATTAATTTCTTCGGTGGATATTTCTAAAGTTAGTCTATCATTTTGCTCTGTCCCAATTGAGGGGAGATCAAGTGAGTTCAAAAAGTGCTCTATTGTCTGTGCATCTGCCTTCTCTGGTTGCTTGTACAGATTTGTGTAATATGATTCAAATGCATTCTGTATTTCATCTAATTTGCATGTGATCTTTTTTGTTTTGGGGTCTTTTATTTTAAAAATGGTATTCTGTGCTTGTTGTTTCCTGAGTCTCCATGCTAGTAATTTGGTTGCCTTTGAGCCTGCTTCATAATATCGTTGTTTCAGGAACCTGAGCTTTTTCTCTACATCTTCTCTATAAATCTCGTCAATTTCCTGTTTTACCTTTTGAATCTCTCGTAATATAAGAGGGTCTTTGTACTGACTATGAGATCGTTCTAAGTTTCTTAGGGTTTCCTGTAATTTCAGCAGTTTCTGTGCTTTAATCTTTTTCTTGAGAGACGATGTGGCTATGATCTTTCCTCTAATAACCGCCTTAGCTGCATCCCACAATATAGCAGGAGATACTTCCCCATTATCATTATTCTCCAGATAGATGTTCAATTCTGTCTTTATTGATTCCTTGAATGCTGGATCATTCAGCATGCTTGTATTAAGTCTCCATATAGTATTTCTTGGTTTGCTATCAAGGTGTAGAGTGAGGTAAACTCCCTTATGATCTGATAAGTCGCTCTGCCCGATCCTACAATCCTTAAGCCTGTGTCTATCTGCACTGTACATAAAAAAGTAGTCTAACCTGGAGTATTCAGTGTGGCGGGCTGAGTAAAAAGTATATTCCTTATCGGTCTTGTGGGTGTCACGCCATACATCGAGCAGTCCTAGATCCTGCAGTATCCTATTGATCTTTTTGGCAACTAGGCTCATTTTCCTATTTTGATTTGTGCTGTCCAATTTTGAGTTTAGAATTGTGTTAAAATCCCCTCCACAGATAAGAGTGCCAGTGGTTTCTGTGGCAATTCAATCAAACACCTTCCCGTAGAAGACCATGTCACTCCCTGGGGGTGCGTATACATTAAATAATGTAACTTCCTTGTTATCCAGTTTACATTTAACAAGTATAAATCTACCCTCCTTGTCTTTTATTTCTGACATAAACTCAAAATTAACTGAATTTGGGATCAAGATTGCAACTCCCCTTCTACCCATTTTGTAAGAAGAAAAAAAAGTGTTCCTATATCCCATTTTCTTGAGTTTCTCGTGTTCAGGTGTGGATAAGTGAGTTTCCTGCCAGAATAGTATGTAAACTCTCTCCCGTTTCATCTTTGCTATTACCTTACTTCTCTTGATGGCACTCCCCAGTCCGTTTACATTGAGACTGATGACCTTAAATTCCCGATGATGCATCGATATAAATTAAAAAAAAATGTGCACCATATCTGCCTGCTTATCATGAACCTAAAAATGACCAAAAAACGAAAAATCAAGAACGATAATAAAGTAAACCAAAGTGGGAAAATACTTTGGTATTTGGACTCCCATGTCAGAGGACTGTCTCTTGCCTCTGGGGTTTGAGGGGATGAGCCTGTTCGCAGGATGGTCCCCTCGCTCAGATATGAAAATGCGTGACGTAGTCACAAACAAGACCTGGTGGAACCGAAAATAATAAGGGCGCCTATTTCGTCGCTTATACACATCGGTTAATTACAAGTTAATAAAACTATATCGGTCATGCGTGCATATCATGAATCCTCCCCTTGATATGCCCTTCTGTCGCCCCGTTGTCAATGTGTCATTAATCCTTAGCTGACGACGACACTGACCTGGGAATCGAGAGAGCACACTGAGCTCTGGCCTCAAAACCCCCCAGCGGCGCCCCACCAAGATCCATAGTAGTACGGTTCCTAAAATTCTCAGTCAAAGAGAAAGTTTTACATGCTACCTGGAAAAAGCCTGTTAACTTCCAAGGCCAACGAGTGTTCTTTGATCATGACTACGCGGGAGAGATACTGAAAAGAAGGAAAGAACACACCCCCATTAAGAAAGCACTTAAAGAGAAGGGTATTCGCTTCCAAACACCATACCCGGCAAAAATGCGGGTATTTCTGAAAAATGGCCCGGTTACATACGAGCATGCAGACGAGGCGGCTGAGGACCTGAAGTCAAGGGGCTTCCCAGTGGAGTATACCGCCAGGAGAAAGGCGACATCACCAGCGGAAAGACTCGAGCAGGCTCTCCCATGGATCGTTGTTGACAAGCAGGGTCATGGAGAAAGAGGGAAACCATCTCGGCGAGAGGACGTTCACATCCGAGAGAGACTCAGGCTTTAACAGAATGAATAGTTACCGCAGCTGTTAAGACTTTGGGTTGTTACGGTTGACATTGCAATAGATAAAATATCTCCCCTATTTTCCCCCAATGCTGAACAAGGGTGAGTAGCCAAAAGCATGTGTTCTTTATGAACACATTAAGTAGCGTCACGTTAATAACATAATAACATATATACTGCCTCTGGAGGACTCACCATCTGGAGGACTCACTAAACACAAATGCTTAGTTTGTAAATTATGTCTGAGTGTTGGCTGCCTGTAAATAAATAAAAACTAGAAAAAAGTTGCCGTCTGCTTTGCTTAATATAAGGAATGTGAAATGATTTATACTTTTACTTTGATACTTCAGTATATTTTAGCAATGACATTTACTTTTGATACTTAAGTACATTTGCAACCAAATACTTTTAGACTTTCACTCAAGTAGTATTTTTACTGGGTGACTCACTTTTACTTGAGTCATTTTGTATTAAGGTGTCTTTACTTTTACTCAAGTATGACAATTGGGTACTTTTTCCATCACTGGCAGCATGTGGATTTACTTTTTGTTCAGAGAGACTATCAGGTCAGGTACCAGGCCTAGGGTGTGTTTGAATACCTTTGTATTTTCTGTAATGTCACACATACCGTAAGCGTTCTAATATATTACATTTAATAAAAACTACAACACCCCAGTGTGGTTAGATATTACTGCAACATAACTCAACAAAATTAAACAACTACATCAATGTGTCATGGGAAATAACAAAGGGCTGTTTGCAACAGTGGCTTACATTAAAACAGTAGATTCATGATAGGCAACACGTTGCTTATTAGAGTGCTTCTTAGAAGTTGCATATAATAGGGCTAAATGATCCATGTGGGCCACCATACCTGCAGATCAGTGCAGCTGAGGGCTTCTCTCAGAGCACCAATATCCTCCACCAGTTTGAAGACGGACTGTGTAGTAATGGGGGCCGTGACGGTCAGCTGGGCTGCAGGAGAACACGACACAGACACAAATCATTTCAGCATCAATCTCAATGCTGAACATGGGGAAATATAATGTGAGCACCTGAAAACGGGCAGCACGCTGAATATGGATATCATTACATATTGCCTTTGCTCATGCAAAGTTATGTATGATTCAGAATACTACTGTCTTCAAGATAGAGTACTATTTGGACATCGGCGAACTGATATTTACTGTGTTTATTTTAATACATAAGTGCCTGCGGTGTAAGATCATCTGATGTAATACATCTGATAAGGGCTGTATCTTCAGCCAGTCTGGCAGACGACCCTCTCCTACCCTATAAAACAACAACACTCACTGACTGCAATAGGCATTTAAGTGTCCCTCTTGACTAACATGTTCACTTTCAATCTTTCCTTACATTCTCCTGTTCTCTCGCTGTTTCCCACAGGTCCATCCCTCTCACTCTTTATTTGTCTCTCTCTCTCTTTCTTTCTCTGTTCCACACAGGCCCATCCCTCTCTTTCCCTTTCCCTCCCTATTTCTCTCTTCCTCTGTCTCACCCTCCGTCTCTCCCTCCAGCTCCCCCGCCGTCTCTCTCTCCGTCTCTTCCTCTCTCGCCTGCTCTTTCAACTTCTGGGCTACTCTGCTGCTCCATCGCTCTCCCTCCCTCTCTCCCTCCAGCCGGCCCTCCACCTCCTTCTCTTTCGCTCCCCTCCTTTCAGTCAACTCTTTCTCCATCATTCTGCGTTCCACCAATAGCTGCCTCTCCACATGAACCAGCTGACTCTGGTGGCGAAAGACAGACAGACAGACAGACAGACAGACAGACAGACAGACAGACAGACAGACAGACAGATCATACAATTGCAGTGGGAAAATACATACTGGAGTTCATGACGAGTCATGGCTGGTATTTCAGATGAGCCTGACCTTTTTTCTCTTGTTTTCTTCCCAATCATACGAAGACATGTAGCCAACGTGTGTAATAAAATTGATAGCACTTACAAGTAAACAGCACACAATAGGCAAGTGGGAGCTAAAAGCTAACGGTCCCCCAGATTTGCCTCACCTTAGTGCGGTCCACAGCAGCCACTGCGGTGCGAGACATGTGCGCCACCTTTCCTAGCTCTGACTGCCCGCCGACCACTGAGTTCTGCAGCTGATCCGGAGCCATGGGCATCTCACACACCTCCTGAACTGGGAACAAATAACCCAAACAAGGGTTACAGTGGAACTGGATTTGTCTGCTTCCCAAATGGATTATATTCCCTATATAGTGCACTACTTTTGACCGGGGCTCTTGTCAAAAGTAGTGGGGTCCCATTAGAGACACAACTCTGCCAGTCCTACGTAGTCACACTGACCGCAGCATATCTCCCAAGGGAGACTTGAATTCAATGTTGACCATTTAATTAGATTTAATGTCCACAAAGAAAGGCTGATATCTGTGAATGTGTAAGTGTTGCACACCCGATGTAGGTGGTCGCAGACTCACAGGTAGGTTTTTTGGATCCTCTCAGCCTCTGTGATTTTGATGGTCATGTTTTCTAGGCTGTCCTCCAGCTGTCTCACATGCTACCAAGGGACAATAGAACAGAAACGTCAACACACAAGAACAATCTTAAACACATATTAGGCCAATGACTGTGCAGTTGAAAAGCTTGGATCCTAGATCCTAGACATCATTCACTTGAGTCTTGTAATAGGTCAAGGTCACTCAATGTCAACTTTCAGCACCATGGACAAGGCCATTCACACACTAACTCCACTAAGCAGTTAAAACTGTGTGTGGTGCTGTCCATGGTTCTGAAGGTTCACACTGCTTTCTTCTACGATAGGTTTTTGGGGACAATTGAGTCTGTGAGAAGCTAGCTCTTTAAAGGGGATGTCGCAAATGGCACCCTGTCCCCTATATAGTGTCACCTGGTCGTAGTGCTGCTCGTCATCATCCGGTATGGAGTCCAGCTCCAGGACCTTCATATCCGGCTCCATCTCCAGCAGCTGTGACTCCTTGGCCCTGACAGCAAACTGCAGCCTGTTGTGCTGCTCTATCAGAGTACACTGTCGACGCTTCTCCCACTCCACAACACTCTATGCACACACACACGCTGGCATATTATATACAAGTTGGCATGTACAACTGGGCTATTACAAAAATTAGATGCCTTCACAAAGCTAATAATGTCTATGCACGGGTCGCTACAAGCTTGCCACCTCTCTCTCTGCCTGAGCTCAAGTTATGTAAGCCTACATCAATTGATGGTCCAGGTTTGGGCAGTGACCTGCCCAGGGTGCTTCCACCTTGTGGAGCTTTCTGATCATTCTCTAAGATCTCCTTTGCAGCATTGTACTCTGCTTGGGTCTGCAGCTCTGAACCCAGGTGGATATCATGTACAGGGAAAAGTAATCAAACAACATGCACAAGAGGGGTGATAAATACAATCACTGCAATCTAGAGAATTTCATGGGCAATGGAGTACATTTTATGTATCATATATTCTGCAATACAATTATGTCAAGGTGGACTGATAGCCATTCTCTCATATATATATACAGTATATATACAGTTGAAGTCGGAAGTTTACATACACTTAGGTTGGAGTCATTTAAAATCGTTTTTCAAACACTCCACAAATTTCTTGTTAACAAACTATAGTTTTGGCAAGTCGGTTAGGACATCTACTTTGTGCATGACACAAGTAATTTTTCCAACAATTGTTTACAGATTATTTCATTTATAATTCACTGTATCACAATTCCACTGGGTCAGAAGTTTACATAAACTAAGTTGACTGTGCCTTTAAACAGCTTGGAAAATTCCCAAAAAGGATGTAATGCCTTTAGAATCTTCTGATAGGCTAATTGACATCATTTGAGTCAATTGGAGGTGTACCTGTGGATGTATTTCAAGGCCTACCTTCAAACTCAGTGTCTCTTTGATTGACATCATGGGAAAATCAAAAGAAATCAGGCAAGACCTCAGAAAAAAATTGTAGACCTCCACAAGTCTGGTTCATCCTTGGGAGCAATTTCCAAACGCCTGAAGGGACCACGTTCATCTGTACAAACAATAGTACGCAAGTATAAACACCATGGGATCACGCAGCTGTCATACCGCTCAGGAAGGAGACGCATTCTGTCTCCTAGAGATGAACGTACTTTGGTGCGAAAAGTGCAAATCAATCCCAGAACAACAGCAAAGGACCTTGTGAAGATGCTGAAGGAAACAGGTACAAAAGTATCTATATCCACAGTAAAACGAGTCTTATATCGACACAAGCTGAAAGGCCGCTCAGCAAGGAAGAAGCCACTGCTCCAAAACCGCCATAAAAAAGCCAGACTACGGTTTGCAACTGCACATGGGGACAAAGATCTGACTTTTTGGAGAAATGTCCTCTGGTCTGATGAAACAAAAATAGAACTGTTTTGCCATAATGACCATAGTTATGTTTGGAGGAAAAAGGGGGAGGCTTGCAAGCTAAAGAACACCATCCCAACCGTGAAGCACGGGGGTGGAAGCATCATGTTGTGGGGGTGCTTTGCTGCAGGAGGGACTGGTGCACTTCACAAAATAGATGGCAGGGAGGAAAATGAGGGAGGAAAATGATGTGGATATATTGAAGTAACATCTCAAGACAACAGTCAGGAAGTTAAAGCTTGGTCACAAATGGGTCTTCAAAATAGACAATGACCCAAGCATACTTCCAAAGTTGTGGCAAAATGGCTTAAGGACAACAAAGTCAAGGTACTGGAGTGGCCATCACAAAGCCCTGACCTCAAGCCTATAGAAAATGTATGGGCAGAACTGAAAAGCTTGTGCGAGCAAGGAGGCCTACAAACTTGACTCAGTTACACCAGCTCTGTCAGGAAAGATGGGCCAAAATTCACCCAATTTATTGTGGGAAGCTTGTGGAAGGATACCAGAAACATTTGACCGAAGTGAACTTCTCTGCGCTACGGATCCCTTTTACGGGATAATTTTCCTAAACAACCGCTGAATTGCAGGGCGCAAAATATTACTAAAAATATTTATAATCATGCAATCACAAGTGAAATATGCCAAAACACAGCCTCCCGGGTGGCGCAGTGGTCTAGGGCACTGCATCGCAGTGCTAGCTGCGCCACCAGAGTCTCTGGGTTCGCGCCCAGGCTCTGTCGCAGCCGGCCGCGACCGGGAGGTCCATGGGGCGACGCACAATTGGGCTACTATCGTCCGGGTTAGGGAGGGTTTGGCCGGTAGGGATATCCTTGTCTCATCGCGCTCCAGCGACTCCTGTGGCGGGCCGGGCGCAGTGCGCGCTAACCAAGGGGGCCAGGTGCACGGTGTTTCCTCCGACACATTGGTGCGGCTGGCTTCCGGGTTGGAGGCGCGCTGTGTTAAGAAGCAGTGCGGCTTGGTTGGGTTGTGCTTCGGAGGACGCGTGGCTTTCGACCTTCGTCTCTCCCGAGCCCGTACGGGAGTTGTAGCGATGAGACAAGATAGTAATTACTAGCGATTGGATACCACGAAAATTGGGGAGAAAAGGGGCAAAAAAAAAAAAAAAAGAATAATAAAAATTTAAAAAAAGAAATATACCAAAACACAGCTTAGCTTGTTGTTAATCCACCTATCGTGTCAGATTTTGAAAATATGCTTTGCAACGAAAGCAATCTAAGCTTTTGTGAGTGTATCAATCAATGCTAGAACAGTTAGCCTAATATTAGCTTGGTTAGCTTGGTCACGAAAGTCAGAAAAGCAATAAAATTAATCGCTTACCTTTGACAATCATCGGATGTTTGCACTCACGGGACTCCCAGTTACACAACAAATGTTCTTTTTGTTCGATAAATATTACTTTTATAACAAAAAAACGCCATTTGGGTTGCGCGTTATGTTCAGAAAACCAAAGCCTCGTTCCGTTCGAAAATTCCAAAAAGTATCCGTAATGGTCGTAGAAACATGTCAAATGTTTTTTATAATCAATCCTCAGGTTGTTTTTAACAAACATAATCGATAATATTTCAACCGGACCGTAACCTACTCAATAAGAGAGAAAAAGAAAATGGAGCGCTACCCTCTCGCGCGCAGGAACTAATCTGAGGACACCTGACTAGTTTTGAAAAATCTCGCTAATTTTTCAAAATAAAAGCCTGAAACTATGTCTAAGGCCTGGTCACAGCCTGAGGAAGCCATTGGAAAAAGAATCTGGTTGATACCCCTTTAAATGGAAGAAAGACGGGCCAGGAAACACAGATAAAAAATATATATATATATCACTTCCGGGTTAGATTTTCTCAGGTTTTCGCCTGCAGAATCAGTTTTGTTATACTCACAGACAATATTTTGACAGTTTTGGATACTTTGGAGTTTTTTTCTATACTAATCTGTAAATTATATGCATATTCTACGATCTGGACCTGAGAAATAGTCCGTTTACCTTGGGAACGTTATTTAAAAAATAAATAATAATCTGACCCCTAGCGTCAATTAAACAATTTAAAGGCAATCCTACCAAATACTAATTGAGTGTATGTAAACTTCTGACCCACTGGGAATGTGATGAAAGAAATAAAAGCTGAAAGAAATAATTCTCTCTATTATTATTCTGATATTTCACATTCTTAAAATAAAGTGGTGATCCTAACTGACCTAAGACAGGGAATTTTTACTATGACTAAATGTCAGGAATTGTGAAAATCTGAGTTTAAATGTATTTGGCTAAGGTGTATGTAAACTTCCGACTTCATTTGTATATATACAGTACCAGTCAAGGGTTTTTCTTTATTTTTACTATTTTCTACTTAGTAGAATAATAGTGAAGACATCAAAACTATGAAATAACACATGGAATCATGTAGTAACCAAAAAAGTGTTAAATAAATCGAAATATATTTTATATTTGAGATTCTTCAAATTAGCCACCCTTTGCCTTGATGACAGCTTTGCACACTCTTGGCATTCTCTCAACCAGCTTCACCTGGAATGCTTTTCCAACAGTTTTGAAGGAGTTCCCACATATGCTGAGCACTTGTTGGCTGCTTTTCCTTCACTGTGTAGTCCAACTCATCCCAAACCATCTCAATTGAGTTTAGGTCGGGTGATTGTGGAGGCCAGGTCATCTGATATAGCACTCCATCACTCTCCTTCTTGGTCAAATAGCCCTTACACAGCCTGGAGGTGTGTTGGGTCATTGTCCTGTTGAAAACAAATGATAATCCCACTAAGCGCAAACCAGATGGGATGGCGTATCACTGCAAAATGCTGTGGTAGCCATGCTGGTTAAGTGTGCCTTGAATTCTAAATAAATCACAGACAGTGTCACCAGCAAAGCACCCCCACACCATCACACCTCCTCCTTCATGCTTCACGGTGGGAACCACACATGCGGAGATTATCCCGTTCACCTACTCTGCGTCTCACAAAGACACTGCGGTTAGAACCAAAAACCTCAAATTTGGTCTCATCAGACCAAAGGACAGATTTCTATCGGTCTAATGTCCATTTCTCGTATTTCTTAGCCCAAGCAAGTCTCTTCTTATTATTGGTGTCCTTTAGTAGTGGTTTCTTTGCAGAAATTTGACCATAAAGGCCTGATTCACACAGTCTCCTCTGAACAGTTGATGTGGAAATGTGTCTATTACTTGAACTCTGTGAAGCACTTATTTGGGCTGCAATTTCTGAGGCTGGTAACTCTAATGAACTTATCCCTTGCAGCAGAGATAACTCTGGGTCTTCCTTTCCTGTGGCGGTCCTCTTGAGAGCCAGTTTCATCATGGCACTTGATGGTTTTTGCGACTGCACTTGAGGAAACTTTAAAAGTTCTTGAAATTTTCCGTATTGGCTCAACTGATTGGATCAAACACATTAAGGAAATAAATTCCACAAATGAACTTTTAAGAAATGCATTCCAGGTGACTACCTTATGAAGCTGGTTGAGAGAATGCCAAGAGTGTGCAAAGCTGTCATCAAGGCAAAGGGTAGCTACTTTGAAGAATCTCAAATATAAAATATATTTCGATTTATTTAACACTTTTTTGGTTACTACATGATTCCATGTGTTATTTCATAGTTTTGATGTCTTCATTATTATTCTACAATGTAGAAAATAGTACAAATAAAGAAAAACCCTTGAATGAGTAGGTGTGTCCAAACATTTGACGGGTACTGTATATATATACACAGTATATAGGCTACAGTGGTTTGTGATAGGACTTCACGACTAGTAGAGTAGGCCTGTTATATTTTCAATGTGGAATATTACATTACTAATTATTAATTATATTATATGTACACTAAACGTGTACATTTATATAACTATTAGAAATACCGGTGGACATAACTAGCTCTGACTTTTACCTAATTGTTGTACGCGGAGCCGCTGCTCTTGCAGAGTCAGTATCTTTGCCTTTGTATCCGCTGACTGCATACTGTCCTGCCTTCGCTGTAATATGCATTTTTTTTAATTGGCGCTTTTCAATAGATTTTTGCCACGCATAGAAGAACCGTGTCATGGATTGATATAATTCTATTTCGACGTCATAATAAAACAGAGATACGTTTTATTGCCTCAGGCACGTGAGGTAATAATGTAATGGAAACAGTAGCCTATCTTTAAATTGTATTATTTATCAGCATGTGACTAAAACTTGAGCACTAATAGGAATCGGATAAGTAGAAGTCAGTGCAATCTATTAGTCATTACATATCTCACACATCAATACTAAATAGGCTACTGACAGCATAATCTCGTTCCCAGACACCTTTTCCCAAATGCGCAATAGCCTGAGGACGAGGTTACTGACAGCATAACATAGTGAAAGGCTTTGAACAGAGAAACAACAGCCTATCGGCTGACATTTATTGTTAACTCATTTTTTGTCACTAATATATCAAGGTTTTATTATTAGTTAGTCTGTCTTGTACACATTCACAGCTAAAAGCTGAATTGCAGTAGACAAAAAAAAGGAGATAACAGTTATTTGAAGAAGAAGAATATTGGGTCGCCCATTCAGTCAACCAGTAATTAATTCATAATCAAGTCATTATTATTTTAAATCGGGTTTTCAAATCATAAAAGACAAAACCCACTGGTCAATCCAACCTCTATTCCAAGTTGTTTCAATACAATTTCATTGAAATTACGTGGACATATTGTTGATTCAACCAGGGTGTGCTCAGTGGGAACAGTGTCAATAAAATAATATCAAAGTATGATCTATTTTCTGATACTCCTACACCTTTTCTTCTTAGTGGTGTACCACAGATATTCCACAACCCTGACTAAAATCTCATTAAAAGTTCTACCCTGCTAAGGGAAGGTAGTCTAAGAAAAAAACACATACAGCATGGTATCACTGACACATCCCTGCTAATTTGGAGCTCAAGTTTCCTCCTAACAATGCAAATAACAATACTTCTGCTACATCCCTTAAAGTGATAACTAGGGCTGTCAGAGTTAATCAGTTAGAACTGATAACATTTACTAATCTAGTACTTAAAGTGATGAGGACATACATACACTCTGAACAACAATAACAACATAATACTATACAATATGATTGTTTTGCAACCCAATCTAATGAGATTGTTTGTAATGAGGACATATGCCATCAAATCCATCACTATCAATCAGTCAGTCAAAAAAAGGAGCTGTTCTGTAAAAACCATAAATGTGAAAGGCACGTATGGCAACTGAAAAAAGAGCGTACAAAGATGCATTGATATGCTTGCGTGACAATGATAATCTGGACTGAGTTCATATAGTTTCACGATGTCACCACAGTATACTGAATGAAATGTAAATGCAATGACCTTGATCATAATACAACCTAACCTAAACATAACGGCTGAGAAATGATAAATAGTGTAGTGACCTTAACCCGACACCTAGAGGCTACCCCCGAATTCGCTACAATGGGGTTTTGATCAACAGCATGTTGGATCTGTGCAAATAGCAGCACATTAAAGAAGTGCTCTCGCTGTGTATGTGCAGGTGACTTTGTAAGGATGGGACCCAGCTTATTATGGTATGATACAGTTGAAGTCGGAAGTTTACATACACTTAGGTTGGAGTCATTAAAACTTGTTTTTCAACCACGACACACAAGTCTGGTTCATCCTTGGGAGCAATTTCCAAATGCCTGAAGGTACCACGTTCATCTGTACAAACAATAGTACACAAGTATAAACAGCATGGGACCACGCAGCCGTCATACCGCTCAGGAAGGAGACGCATTCTGTCTCCTAGAGATGAACGTACTATGGTGTGAAAAGTGCAAATCAATCCCAGAATAACAGCAAAGGACCTTGTGAAGATGCTGGAGGAAACAGGTACAAAAGTATCTATATCCACAGTAAAACGAGTCCGATATCGACATAACCTGAAAGGCCGCTCAGCAAGGAAGAAGCCACTGCTCCAAAACCGCCATAAAAAAGCCAGACTACGGTTTGCAACTGCACATGGGGACAAAGATCGCACTTTTTGGAGAAATGTCCTCTGGTCTGATGAAACAAAAACAGAACTGTTTGGCCATAATGACCATCGTTATGTTTGGATGGAAAAGGGGGGGCTTGCAAGCCGAAGAACACCATCCCAACCGTGAAGCACAGGGGTGGCAGCATCATGTTGTGGGGGTGCTTTGCTGCAGGAGGGACTGGTGCACTTCACAATATAGATGGCATCATGAGAAAGAACAATTATGTGGATATAATGAAGCAACATCTCAAGACATCAGTCAGGAAGTTAAAACTTGGTCGCAAATGGTTCTTCCAAATGGACAATGACCCCAAGCATACTTCCAAAGTTGTGGCAAAATGGCTTAAGGACAACAAAGTCAAGGTATTGGAGTGGCCATCACAAAGCCCTGACCTCAATCCTATAGAACATTTGTGGGCAGAACTGAAAAAGCGTGTGCGAGCAAGGAAGTCTACAAACCTGACTCAGTTACACCAGTTTCTGACCCACTGGAATTGTGATACAGTGAATTATAACTGAAATAATCTGTCGGTACACGATTGTTGGAAAGATTTATTGTTTCAAGCACAAAGTAGATGTCCTAACCGACTTGCCAAAACTATAGTTTGTTTACAAGAAATTTGTGGAGTGGTTGAAAAACAAGTTTTAAATGACTCCAACCTATGTGTTTGTAAACTTCCGACTTCAACTGTATGACTTGTGCTTATTTTTGCTCCCTTACATGAACTCACATTTCACATTGTACATTCCACACCTCCCCTCTGGGTGTGTATATGATACGATATTAGTGATATAATATAAATCTCTGCTCCCTGATTGGGTAAATCCTTTTTGATGTCAAAGAGGACAAAGTGTACATTTGTCCTTCATTCATGTTTGGACATACTGTAGAGCATCTCCTAAAATAATTTTAAAAAATAGTGCATTTTGAAAAGTCTAGACTGGCATTGAGGACCACTGCTAACTGGATGGAGAAACAGTGCATCATGAATATGATGGATGTTATGCATCATCAACACTGTCTGGCGGTTTGCTGGTCATGAGGTTTGGTGACATCGGACCTTGATCTGAATCTCTTCATCCTGAGAAAGAACGAGAGAGAGAGAGAGGTAGAAAGAGAGAGAGAGAGGTAGAAAGAGAGGTAGATAGAAAGAGAGAGAGAGAGAGAGAGAGAGGTAGAAAGAGAGAGAGAGGTAGAAAGAGAGAGAGAGAGAGAGGTAGAAAGAGAGAGAGAGAGAGAGGTAGAAAGAGAGAGAGAGAGAGAGGTAGAAAGAGAGAGAGAGAAAGAGAGAGAGAGGTAGAAAGAGAGAGAGAGGTAGAAAGAGAGAGAGAGGTAGAAAGAGAGAGAGAGAGGTAGAAAGAGAGAGAGAGAGGTAGAAAGAGAGAGAGAGAGGTAGAAAGAGAGAGAGAGAGGTAGAAAGAGAGAGAGAGAGAGGTAGAAAGAGAGAGAGAGAGAGGTAGAAAGAGAGAGAGAGAGAGAGAGAGGTAGAAAGAGAGAGAGAGGTAGAAAGAGAGAGAGAGGTAGAAAGAGAGAGAGAGGTAGAAAGAGAGAGAGAGAGAGAGAGGTAGAAAGAGAGAGAGAGGTAGAAAGAGAGAGAGAGAGGTAGAAAGAGAGAGAGAGAGAGAGGTAGAAAGAGAGAGAGAGAGAGAGGTAGAAAGAGAGAGAGAGAGAGAGGTAGAAAGAGAGAGAGAGAGAGAGGTAGAAAGAGAGAGAGAGAGAGGTAGAAAGAGAGAGAGAGAGAGGTAGAAAGAGAGAGAGAGAGGTAGAAAGAGAGAGAGAGAGAGAGGTAGAAAGAGAGAGAGAGAGAGGTAGAAAGAGAGAGAGAGAGAGAGGTAGAAAGAGAGAGAGAGAGAGAGAGAGAGAAAGGTAGAAAGAGAGAAAGGTAGAAAGAGAGAGGTAGAAAGAGAGAGAGAGAGAAAGGTAGAAAGAGAGAGAGAGAGGTAGAAAGAGAGAGAGAGGTAGAAAGAGAGAGAGAGGTAGAAAGAGAGAGAGAGAAAGATAAAGAGTGAAAAAGAGGTGAGTAGTTATAGCAGCATGCTCTGTCTACTGTAGAAGATCAAACAACACAACATCGGTTAAACTGATCTCTTGACTTTCGTTTTTTTAATCTCTGGAAAATTCCTTGGTATATTGTTTATTTACTAGTTAGCATAATTTCCCTAAAGGTAATCCTGGATCCTGCTTCAGTGGGTATATGTGTGCGTCCCAAATGGGAATAGGGGGCCATTTGGACTTCAACCTTGTACATACTGTGTCTGCAGTCTCCTCCCCCTCTGTGTGTTCCGCTCCACTGTTGGGATTAGACATGTCAAAGTCAGAGAGAGCACTCTCTATAGCCTCCTCATCATAGTCTGTTTGGTATTCATCTGATAACTCTGAGGGAGAGAGGAAGACAGAGAAGGTGTAGAGAATAACACAGGAACCAAAGGTACAGGAAGTGTGTGTGTGTGTGTCCCTCTCACCTTCCACCAGGACTGGTTTGACAGGCTCAATTCGAGAGACAATCTCTGCCAGGTCAGTGAAGGAGGCATTGGGACACGTGACCACCTGAAAAAAAACACACACACACACACACACACACACACACACACACACACGCACGCACGCACGCACGCACGCACGCACACACACACACACACGCCAGTCAACAGTCTAAAGGAACATTTATTGGTAACTGTAAATTAGGAAACTGCCACAGTCCAGTTCATAACAGCTAGTATCGGAAGCAATCAGTCAAAAATGACACAAAAAAAACATGAACCAATGAGATGTGCAACCAAGGCTGAAGTGGGGTTGGAATAGCTGCTGCAACATCTGAAATAGAAACAAGGTGTGGTGCAGTTGAGAACCGGTCTGTGTAACTAGCTAACTCACATTGCCGCTCTTCGTCTTATGAAATTCCTCTTGATGTCTGTCTTTCATCATCTTGTCCACAACCCCATTACGACGCCACATGTCAAACACTGTCTTACAGTGCTGGTAGCCCACTTCCTGAGACAGAGAGAGCAAGAGACAGAGGGAGAAGGGGGGGGGGGATTAGGTGAGATTACGATGAGACGAGACAGATGGAGAGCCATGGAGACAGTGTCTACTTCCCCAACGGCACCCTTTTCTCTATATAGTGCACTATATAGGGTGCCATTTGGGACGCACTCAGTGAGGAACAGAGGGCAGTTACTCACAGCGATCTCGTCGAACTTGCCAAACTCTAAGGTGCCGTAGTGATCAATGGGCGGCCGGATGTACTCGCAGTACTCGCTGTCTTTAACTAACTCCAGCTGACGAACGCAGCACACATAAGCAAGCCTGGTCTGGATCTCAGCCATGTTCAGGACCTTATAGAGGATTAGAAGAATACAGAAATAGATCTGAGTTCAGGTCGGTCTCCGTGCCTCAGCCAACAAAGGAAAGTAGCAGGGGTCCTCAACATCAATAGGGCTTATCCAGGAAAAACATCCAAAAAGGACCAATATGGTCAACAGGACTTGGAGCACTCTAAAACAGGCTAGATAGATCTGTTGTGATCAGCAGATATGAATCATTGTGAACTAAATGACCACAAGGTATTCTAGGTTGTGAGCATTATTTTTTTGACATCCTCCTGACTCACCTGGACTTTCTCTGCAAGGGGATTGAAGCGTTTCCATAGCAGCCACCAGCCAGACAGTGAGTCACCGTAGTTGGTGAGGTTAGTCTCGTCCTGGCTGCCCACATCGATGGCTATTACTACTTTGGCTCCCATGGAGCGAGCTACATCAGCTATATATATATATATATATATATATATATATATATATATATATATATATATATATATAAAGTGAAGGTGAGAGAGAGATAGAGAGAGAGAGAGTGACAAACACTGACCAATAGCCATGGCATCTACTGTGTACATCACATGCAAGGTAATGTCTCTAACTTGTACACTATAACACTTTTAACGTCATGTTTTATAGTTGTTTGAGACATGGCCATATAAATACTGACCAGGTAGGTTATTTATGTAGCCACCGTCCATGAGTAAGTGTCCGTCTTTGGGGTCACAGAGGGGTGGCAGGTACCCAGACAGTGACATGCTGGCACGCACGTACCTCCATAGGGAACCTACAAGAGGAGGGCATGCTGAGGTTCAATACCTCAACAGAGTCAAAGGTCCCAAATGGCAACGTATTCCCTACATAGTGCACTACTTTTGACCCGTATCAAATGGCCTCCTTTTCCCTATATAGTACACTAGTTTTGACCTGAGCCCTATGGACCCTGGTCAAAAGTAGTAGACTATATATAGGGAATAGGGTGTCATTTTTCGACATTGAGAATAAAGCCAGACCGACCGTCAGTGTGAACCCTCATGGATGAAGCAGTGATATCTGTTGTGATGTTGAAGTAGGGGATCCACAGGTCCTAGGAGAGTAGGAGGAGCACGCAGGGGGAAAGAGAGAAGAAATGTTTAGCTGATAAAAATAAACTATTAGCTGACCTGAAATAAACTGAAACCATATCATGACCAAGACTTGGCATCTATAAGGTCTTATTTATGCATACATTTAAGCAATGAGATGAGATCATGTTAAATGGATGTCATAAGCCAGCAGTCATAAATATGGGTAAAATCTAGGGATGAATAAATAATCCAGATTTTTAAACTGATCATAGAGGCGTAATTAAAACCATCACTATTCGCAATGGGATCCTGTCAAGTGGAGTCTGGACTACAACCCCCTGTCCTCTCACCTCGATCTGTTTGCCCTTAAATACAGCGCTGACGCTGTTGTTAAAGGAGGCCCCAGAGAACATGGAGGTCACAGGGTACGTCAGGTCGAACACCTTCTTGAAGATGGACCTCATGTCCTGGTGTTGGAGAGAGGTGGAGAGATACCTTACGATCAACTTCTCTGGAGCCAAAGACAACGGCTACGTCTTAAACCCTATTCCCTATTTAGTGCGTTACTTCTGACTAGTGCCCTGGTCAAAAGTAGTGCACTATATGGGGAATAGGGTACCATTTGGGATTAGCATCCTCTTATGCATTGAGCCCAGCTTCGGCCGTCCTGTATCTTCTCACCATGGCCCACTCGCGAGCGCGGACCCTCATATGGCTGTTGCTCTTCTCCTCAGCGTACAGCGCCCCCATCAGGGAGCCGATGGAGGTGCCGCCCACCATGTCCACAGGGATGCCCGCCTCATTGAGCGCCCGCAGGATGCCAACCTGACAGCAACCCCTGGAGGGACACGGACCACAGGTAGGTTACACAGAGTCCAAAACATGACACTGGACAATAAGCACAGTCAGTGTGTGAGTAAAAGAGGGGGGACGTTTAGCCTAACGAAGCGTTTTAGTGGACAGTCAGAGGGAGCAGTGTTGACGGGACTAGAGAATATACCCACCGTGACCCAGCTCCTGGACATGCCAGAGCAAAAGGAAACAAGAACAGAAAGCAGAAAAGACAGAAAAGCCATTATCGAAAGACAGAGGCCTCATAGCAAGGTAGACAGAGGAAAGAGGCATCCAGAGTGAACAATGACACGAACAGCCATACACTCTCTATACTAGAAATATTAAAATGATTTCAAGTTGGGCAAAAAAACAAGAAAACCATAACCAGGGACTATAAACCTAAAAGAATGGTGTTTGGATTATTGCAGTTGTAAAAATCTGTAATGTGGCGACTGCAGATGACAGATCTAATCAGCTAAAAAGGTACTACTGATAGTGCAGCCTGTTACATTGGAGTGTGAGGTCTAGAAAGAGATTAGCAGTACCTTGCGCCCCCTCCCCCCAGCACCAGGGCGATGGTGTTGCCTGTCAGGACTCTGGCCAGACGGCTGAAGTCAGAGTGGCGGTCTGGAGGCTTCTGGAACACACGCTGGTACATCTCTCTCTGAGGACAACCACAGCAGGACCACAGGAGCACAGCACCACAGGAGCACAGGTAGAGGGGAAGAGTCAGCAAATGTGTGATTCGTCCCAATTGGCACCCTATTCCCTAGTGCCATACTTTTGACCAGAGCGCTATACATTATATAGGAAATAGGGTGCCATTTGGGAGGCAGTTTGGTCAAGATTGTTTTCGGAAAGCTCAGTAATGATATCTAAAAGCTTCCTTCTGAGACGTGCGTCATACGAGCATTGAGGCAGAGTGAACCAAGCTGCAGGTCAAAAGCCAAGATTGAAAAAGTAGGTTGAATATTGTCTAGTCAGTGAGAGGAGCTATGACTATTCTGGCTGAGGTGTGTGTGTACTAGCATGGACAGGCTACTACTGGAAAATACCAAATTTGGGCAGGACAGGGGTGTATGTGTATGTATGCGTGCCTTCCTGCCCGTGTGTGTGTGCGTGCCTGTCTCCGTTCCTGTCTGCGCGCGTGTGTGTGTCAGCCTTATATGTGTGTGTATATAGGGTACCAGTTTAGGCAGGCTCCTCTTGGAGAAGACCCTGTGTGGACAGGAGAGGTGCAGGTGTCTGGAGATCCAGCTCCTCATGTTGAGCCACTCCACAGTGCCCTGAGGCGGGGGACCGTCCTCCCTGTGCAGCAGGATCAGCTGCTTCTGGGCCCGCACTGCACTGCCCTCCAGCATCCGCTCCAACTAGGGGACAGAGGCCACGGCACAGGGACAACAGCGTCACACCCACAGTGGAGGAGACCTAAGTTAAGGGTGGGTCCCAAATGGCACGCTATTCTTAGTGTAGGCCACTACTTTTGACCAGGGCCCATAGGTAGTAGTGGACTAGAGGGAATAGGGTGCCATTTAGGATGCATACCAAGTTATGTCCTATTTCTTATGTAATGCACTATAAGACTAGGTTCATATGTTTTCAAACATACATTTGCTTTATAAGTAATGCACTGTAGATGAGGGATTGGGTGTCCTTTGATATTTCTCCTTCATGTCAATCAGACAGCAGAGAATGAAAGAGACAAGCCCTGTTTCTCTTCTTCCTCATTAAGCTTCAATCATTTAACCCCTAATAAACTGTCTTACTAATAGGGGTTCATCCTAGCGAAGTTAATTAAGAAGCCACTTAGACTTCCCTAATCCCCACATACACACAGTAGACCAGTTATCCCACTTCATAGAGATTGCATAAAACAAAGTAAGCCCTCGACTTTCCTAATACCCATTAGGCAGATAGGGTTCTATAGGTATATGTTGTTTCTTATTGAGCTGCCCTTGTTGGCCAGGTCTCCCTTGTAAAAGAGGTCTTCTGACCTCAATGGAACTTTCCGGATTAAACAAAGGTTCAAGAAAAAAGGCAGAGGTGTTGGTGTGCATTTTGTTTACCTCGCCCACGGTCGGCTCGGCCTCTCCCAGTCCCACAATGATGATGCAGTCGGCCTGGCGGATGCAGCGCTGGGTCCAGGGGGTCAAGGTATCGTCTGATTGGTAGAGAACGATGCGGTGGATATCCTCCTGCTGCCCCAGCCAGCTGGACAGACGGTACTCATGCACACTACAGAGGAGAGGGTTGAGATGTGTGTATCCTATAAAGTGTTTCCTTCAACTATGACAACCAGTTGATCTTGACCCAAATATGCTAACACAGACAACAGCGTGCATGGCTGAAATGATTACGTCATTCCTACCTGTCCAGTGCGGCAGCACCCAGTCGCTGTTTGATGATGTCACTGGTCAAGAGTAAGGTGGGACCTAAAAGTCCAACAGAAATAAAATAGTACATACTGAATGTAGACCAGCAAGCTATAGCGAAAAAGAATTAGTAGTTGCAGTTCACTTTTTAGTCCAACAACATCTACTGTTTGAATCACCGGGAGTGGTTAAGCAGGACTAGTAGTAATGATATGTACCAATGGCACATAGTGCATGCTGCAGCTCCAGTGTGAAGGCTGTAAGAGGCACCTCCTCTGACACAGGCAGGATGGTCACAGTGGACAGGTTAGAGGCCGGGCTCCCTGAATCCCACTTACTGCTGGAGGGATGTAGCGTCAGACCACAGGCTACAACAGAGGAAAGAAGACAGAGGCATCGCTGATGCACCATGGGTGGTTGAGACAGACAAAACACAAGAACACACACACACTATCCCCCTGACACATATATTTTAAATCTACACCACCGTTCAAAAGATTTGGGTCACTTAGAAATGTATTCCATAAATAATTTGCCATTTCCAGCTACAATAGTCATTTACAACATTAACAATGTCTAAACTGTATTTCTGATCAAATTGATGTTATTTTAATGGACAAAAAAAAAAGTGTTTTTCTTTCAAAAACAAGGACATTTCTAAGCGACCCCAATCTTTTGAACAGTAGTGTACACTAACCTGCCAAGGGTCCGTTAGCCTGCTGCATATTTCCAAGGATCTTCTGTCCCAGCAGATGGATGAGTCTGGTCACTACCTGCGGATACCTCCTCTTGATGGAGCCGAGGGCCCCCTCAGGCAGCTTGGCTAGTTCAGAGTCCCTGATGGCGTGCACTGTAGTGGCTCGGTTCATGTGGGTCAGGGCCTCCACCTGAGAACACCACATAAATTCTATGAACAACAGTTAATCAAGGGTTCCATCTCTTGAAGTTAACTTAGCCTGGTCCCGGATTTGTTTGTGCTCTTCCCAACTCATTGTCAAGCAATGACAATGGGTGACAAGGAATTGACATGATAGCACAAACAGATCTGGAACCAGGCTAGAGTTAAATACATAAACCATAAAGAATATGGGATTATAGAGCACTTACCACCCCTATGAGGTCACCGCGACCATACTCTCCGGTCAACTCCTTCTTCCCATCATCCTTTGCGATGACAGAACGCAGGCGGCCACTGAGGACGATGAAGGTGCTGTCTGACTTGTCTCCCTGCCTAGGAACGGTTGGATGCAGCAGTTAGACAGAGAAACAGATAGACCAGGGTATTCAAATCTTACCCTACGAGGTCCAGAGCCTGCTGGTTTTCTGTTCTACCTGATAATTAATTGCATCCACCTGGTGTTCCAGGTCTAAAATCAGTCCCTCATTAGAGGAGAATAATTTTAAAAAAGCAGGTGAACTGGTTTCGAGGTCCAAATTTGAATTTGAGGGAGATAGTGGATATGAGACCATTCAGCATAGAGATCCTATAATTCCTGACCAAGATGGATGTTTTTTTATCATGTTGCTAGGATGCCACATTCTAGTGTTCTATATGTACTTCTATGCTATTCAGCAGGTACCTGTAGACAGTGCGGCCAGCCTCCACAGCCATCCAGTCCAGAGCAAAGTCTATCTGCCTGACGAAGCCTGACACTCTCTTCACCACGGTGTGAGCCACATTCAGCACCACCCTTGGCTCTTCGCGCATGATCCTACATAGACCCACATTCACATATTCAGACAGCAACTACTGTGCACAAAAACATGCACACCAACAGGGTGTGGGACAACAGGGTCTGGGACAAATATGAGAATTACAGTAACAATACTGTCATCAGACATCGAGTGTGTGTGCGTGTCTCTGTGCCTGCATCTGTGTGTCTGTGTCTATACACAAGGAAAATGGCATACTCATAGAAGGCAGCTTTAGAGATAGACAGGAAGGTGCAGTCCCTGTGTGCTCGGACGCTGAAGATGAGGGGTTCACCAGTCAGCACGGCCAGATGACCCACCATCTCCCCTGGGTGAGTCAGAAACAGCAGGGTGTCCTCCTCACGGTCGATCGTCCGCTGGTACACATGGAGCGCCCCCGAGATCACAAACTGCACACTTGCATCCTACCAGAGGGAACAGACGGCACAGGGAGATACAGCTATACATAATGTCAATGGGCGAGTCCCAAATGGCACCCTGTTCTCTATATAGTGCACAACGTTTGACTAGAGCCCTGGTCAGAAGTAGTCCACCCTATAGGGAATAGTGCCTTTTGACACACATAAATGAACCACTTGTAAAATGCAGTTATAAGACAAATGACGTTGACCGTTTCTGCCCGTGCTGCTGACAGAGAAGAAGCAGATGTTTTACTGAGATGAGCTCTAGCCTCAGGGCTAAAGGATATGTCTACCACTACCAGGCAGCATGCAGACAGACTGACCTGGTCCCCCTGGCTGTTCAACACACAGCCAGCTTTGACCTGACGCAGAGTCACCCTGCCCTCCAGCAGACTGGGGTCCTGACAGAAAGAGGGAGAGAGATAGGGAGGTAAGAAGAGGGTCAGAAAATTTGGCAGGAATGTCCAAACTCCTGCAGTGTGTGCAGCTTCTGTTCCAGCCCAGGTCTTGATGAAGAATAAATAGTCTTACATTTGGACTGTGATTAGTTGAATCGGGTGTTAGTTCTAGACTGGAACAAAAGCCTGCACATACAGTGGCTCTCCGGGGCCAGCCTGCTGGATGTATTCTAGTTTATACTGAGACCCAGAGAGAGCCATCCAGTACCTGTAGTTGTATGAGGCGCTGCAGGTCCTTCTTGGCAGCCTGGAAGATGGCGTTGACCTTGCTGTGGTGGATGTGACCTGACTGACCTCCTCCAGCCTCAGAGTAGTGAAACACAGCAGAGGGAGTGTGCACCATGGTCACACTCTTCTTCAGAATGGACTGATAAATGAAAGGGAGAAAGGGGAGGGGGTAGAGAGAGAGGGGGGGTGAGTATGGCCTTGCTATCGAGAGAGGCTGCCATAGCCTATCTTCTCTTGAGAGCCAAGTCTGCCTATGTGCCCACTGCCCACAAAATGACGTGGAAACTGAGCTGCACTTCCTAACCTCCTGTCAAATGTATGACCAGATTAGGCACACATATTTCCCTCAGATTACACAGACCCACAAAGAATTTGAGAACAAATCCAATATTGATAAACTCCCATATCTATTATGTGAAATACCACAGTGTGCCACCATAGCAGCAAGATTTGTGACCTATAAACACATAAACTGTACATATCTCCTTATTTATTGTTACAACACTGTTACATAGCCAATAATATAACGTTTGAAATGTCCACATTATTTTTTACTTTCGTGAGTTTAATGTTAAGTGTTCATTTCTGATGAATTCATTTCCCTTGTTCATTTCCCATTTGTTTAATTGTCCATTTCACTTGCTTCGGCAATGTAAACATATGTTTCCCATACCAATAAAGCCCTTTGAATTGAACTGAATTGAGAGAGGGGGAGAGAGGAAGAGTCAGAGAGAGAGTCAGAGACATAACTAGGAATGTCTCTATGTATCTTATGGACGTTGTTACACTGACACGTGTCTGGTAAATCTGCAGTGCATCACAGACCTTGTGTGGGACCTGGGGACTTGGTGGTGGTGTGTCTGCTTTAGCGGCTTCTTCTCTTACTCTGGCTCGCTGGTACGCCATGTTGAGGTCAGCCGATGTGGCACCTCAAAGAGTGTGAGGAGAGAGACAAAAAGCATTCAGACGCACGGACCAGGGCTTGTACAGTACAGTGCCGGATTCACAAAACACGACTTACGCAAACGCTTAAGTGCAATTCCTCAACAATATCTTAAGATTTACAGTACGGTACAGGTCACTACTATGTGGTCTGACCAGTGTGTGTGTGTGTGTGTGCGTGTGTGTGTGTGGTAATGTATGCTTACTTGACACTGCCATAGGAGTGGACTGGGAACGAGACCTTTTTCCTTTAGCGGTTGGGCTGCTATTTGAAAGACAGGACTTCCTCTCTCCAATTTCTGAAACAACACCATTCAGCTATGCCATGAGTATGTCCTGCTTTCCAGCAAGCCACCATTCTTCATAGTAACATAACATAACAACCTCCACACTTATCCATCTGGATTCATATTTTCATGATATGGTAATCCAAATGTAATCCAGACATAATGCAGTCCAGTCCATAGTCCAGACATTTCCAGTAACTTTCCAAAAACGGGCAGGTTTCCAGAAACCCCACTTGGAGGACTCCCAGACATCTTGCTTATTCCCTCCTGATTCCAGGAATCTTCCAAATGGGATTTGTTTTTTGGGGAAAGTTACCGGAATGTTTGGAACCGTATGCAAAACCAAAGCTAGAATTAACATTGGTTTCTATGCTGGCATTTACCAGTGAGATGACCATCCTATAATAACTAACCTGTGTCGCTGGGCCCCTTCTCATGGCCAGACTCATCAGACCGAGATTGATGTCTGTCTCGACCCCTGTTCGGGTTGGCTTCACCTATCACACTGTGCACTGCCACCAGGGGGATCGCCTGTCTCTCCTGAAAGACACACATGGAACACACACACAGAACCATCAGGAGTATACATTCCCTTCAAAGATTAAATACCCAGTCGTGTGTGTGTGTGTGTGTGTGTGTGTGTGTGTGTGTGTGTGTGTGTGTGTGTGTGTGTGTGTGTGTGTGTGTGTGTCATACCGCATTGAAGAGCTCGGTGGTAAGGCCTAGGTAGTTGTGAAGGGCTAGGAAGGTGACTCTCTGCAGGCGTACCATGATGATCTAGAAAGGACAATAACAAAAAAGCAACAAATGGCTCCACTGTTTTAGTAAAGAGAGCAGAACCCTGAAAATGTCTGAAAATACAAAATCCTCAGTGATTTAGTTTTTTGGGTTTAGCTGTGTAACTACAGAATAATGTCACAGTTGCCTACAAACCAGGCAGGAGGTGTAATCTCCAGTATTTGAGTGATATTATATAATGGCTGATTTCCCTGTGTACAGACCACATCCCAAATGGCACTCTATTCCCTTTTTAGTACATTACTTTTGACCAGAACTATATGGGCCCTGGTCAAAAGTTGTGCACTTTACAGTGCTTATAGGAAATCTACACCCCCTTGAACTTTTTGAACTTTTTGCACATTTTGCTGCCTTAAAATTGAATCTAAAAAGGGATTAAAACAGATTTCTTTCCTACAGATCTACACAACCTACTGCAAGACAACACGGCAAATAAATTAACTTTTTGGCTTAAATTTAAAACTACAGGGTTGGGTCAAATCCAATATTGTGGTGGTGGCAGCAACATGTTATGGGTACGCTTGTCATGGGCAGGGACTGGGGAGTTTGTCAGGATCAAAATAAATATGAAAGGAGAAAACCTGCCTCAGTCTTCTGATTCAGATTCCAAGAACACAGGATGAGATGTTACTATCCTTTGTGCAAGCACTTCCAAGAGTTCATGAACAGTGAGCCTGGTGAAATTTGGGGAGCGCATCGTCAGTAGTGTACCTTTGGTTCCTAGGGTGTTTCGGCCTTTCACACTATACACCCTCCCCAAAGGCAGCCAGCGACAGGGTGATCAATCCTACGCTTGCGTCCCATTCCCAATTAGTCATAGGAGTTGCCTTGTTGTTGATAGCCAACATCCCATGGGACTATGCATGGCAGGGGCGTCCTCCTCCCTGAGTCAAGCATTGTTGACCGCATACCTCCTAGCCCTCTCACTTCGGGGCCCAGCTAGGGTCTTTCTTCTTCATCCAGAGCCATTGACTGCTGCCTTCTGCCGCCTCTGATACAGCTTTGATTGCCGAACGCTGGCTCTGGCCCTTAATTCCCAGGTCTCTAAGCAGTCTGGTTGTAGATGTTGCCACAAAACCTCTGCAGCCCACCTCCACTGATCGGACTTCTGTGTTCCAGCCATGATGCCGTGCTTCGGCAGCTAGATCGGCATAGCGCAGATATTTTCGCTCATAAGCCTCATCTACTGAGTCCTCCCAGGGTACTGTGAGCTCAATGATGAAGACCTTCTTGAGCGAACGGGACCAGAGCACCATGTCAGGTCTTAGGGTGGTGGTTGCGATCTCCGGAGGAAACACAAGTTGCCGGCCAATGTCAGCTAGCATTTTCCAGTCGCGGGCCAAGCGCAGCTGGTCTCGCTCTAATGGTGTAGAGCTGCTCTTCGGTGGTTTAGCCCCTTCGCGGACAAAGGTCGTCCGTAAGGGGTCTGATGCTGCTGGGGGTGGTAGGGAGTTGGTGGCAGCTCGCTTGTCCTCCAGGGCGGACGCAAGGTTTTTAAGGACTTGGTTGTGACGCCAAGTGTAGCGTCCTTGGGTGAGGCTTGTTTTACACCCTGTGAGAATGTGCCTGAGGTTGGCTGGCATGGAACAGAGGGCACAGTCCGGATCTTCACCATACCATTGGTGAAGATTAACTGGTGTTGGAAGGACGTCATATGTTGCTCTGATGGAAAAGCTCAACCGCCTCGCTTCCATGGCCCACAGAGCCTTCCAGCTGATCTTCCTCTTCTCCACACTGTCCCATCGAGTCCACTGTCCCTGTTTGGCAAGAGAGACTGCCTTGGCCCACCTTGCAGCCTCCTCCTGATGGCGTACTTCCTGCACTACCATCTTCCGCCGCTCTGGTGCAGTGGCCTTACTCCAAGCAGAATGGCTAGTTAGCCCAAGGCCTCCTCTCCCTTGCTGAACATGACCCACAATGTCAGCATGTCTGAGGGCTGCTGTTGCCTCCTGGACTGCTTTTCCTGGCCTCCATTTGCGCCCAGTTGCCAAGGTCGGCGCTTTGTTGCTCACCACTGGGTCTCGAGATTCATTCAGTGTCATCTGGAGCCTGGTTTTTGCACACTTGAATTCCTCTGTTAGACTGGTGAGGGGCAGCTTGAGGACACCATCTCCATAGAGGCCTATGGTGGTAAGGCATCGTGGAACTCCGAGCCACTTCTTTAAGTAGCCTGTGACTTCTCTTTTGAAAACCTAACTTTGGGATAGAGTTTTTTTTCCAGTGAGACAATTACACAAATTTGAATGCAAAAAATACACACCAGAATGGCTTTCCAAGAGGTGTTGAGTGATTTTAGTCTCAGTCCTGAATTAAATCTGCTTAAAGAAAAAATCAGAGACAAGGTTTGAATATTACTGTCGATCAGTGATTCCCAACCAAATATTATGAGCTTCAGCAATTTCAACAAAAACAATGGATATATGTTGCCCTAAGAGTTGTGCAAAGTTGGTCAAATCTTATTCCAAATGATTCACAGCTGTAATGGCTGCTTAAGGTTTTTCCACCAAGTATTAACTCAGGGGGGCGGAGATTTATCCAAATAGGCTATTTAAGTTTTTTTTTTTTTTATTAATTTGAAAAATATTCGATAACTTTCTTTCACTTTGAAAATGTGGAGTAAGTTGTGTAGATCTGTATGAAAAAAAATCTAATTTAATACATTTTTAGATAAAATTTTATGGCAGCAAAATGTGAAAAGGAGAAGTTCAAGGGGGTCTAGACTTTCTATAGGCACTGTACAGGGAATAGTGCGCCATTTGGGATGTATCCTAGGTCCGTCTGTCACTGATAGTAACAGTACCTGGATAACACGGACCAGGGTCTCTGGGTATTTCTCAAACACAGAGTGGAAGGCAGCAGCTGGAAGACGCAGTATGGTAGAAGAGGTTGCAGCTCTGGCAGATACAGTCTTGTAGGGGGCTGAGTGACCCTAGGATGCATAGGGGGGGTAGAGGATGAGAAGTGGTGGCTGGTCTCACTTTAAATCGGAGGACAGGCTCATTCTAATGGCTGGAATGGAATGGTCTCAAACACATGGTTTTCCATTGCAGCCATTACTACAAATCGTCCGCCCCTCACCAGCCTCCTGTGTCGTAGGTACTTATCAGAGTGCAGTGGATACATAAACATGCGCTAGCTGAATCAGAGGGTAAATGAGAGTGGAAAGCGTAACGTACAGTGATGACATCCAGGATACTGAGCAGACTGTGGACACTGTCTCCTGGAAACACCTCCTTTACCACCACATCTGTCCCATCCTATAACAACAAAATACATGTTACTTGCATTTGACTATCAAACTTTAAGTACATAATTGTAATAGTTGTAAATGCAGCGTAATGGGTGAGATCACGTCCCCTCATGATGGGCAAAACTGTAGTCAAATATGGAATACATTTTCCTTTCTATCTGAGTGTGGGCCTTCTTCATTTTCCTATTCAGGATGAGGTTGCTCCAGCAACAGATATAGCATGTAGGGATCTTACACTCTCATGTATGCAGAGCTCCAGACGGCCATCTTGCACCACGTAGATGCTGTCGTCGATGTCCCCGGGACGAAAGAGTGTATCCATCTCGTGGAGCTGCACAAACACCATGTGACGGCACAGCTCCAGGAACAGAGGCTTCTCAAAGTGGCCCAGGACCCTGGACACAGCACACAGACCATAGTGGGATGGATTACACAGGGGTTATCATTTATAGGGCTTGCTAAAACAACTGTTGGTAATGCAGCGCCTTACAACATGACAACCCATCATTTATTCAGTCTAGGTGAGGGACACTCGAATCTGAACCTCGGGTCCAGTTACACTTCTGGTTTTAGTTTTTACCTGGTAGTTAATTGCACTCACCAGGTACCCTGGGTCTAAATCAGTCCCTGACTAAAGGGTAAGAATTAAAAATCATCAGTGGAACTAGACTGGAGGTCCATATTTGAGTGTCCCTAGTCTAGGTGTTTACGTGTTTGCGGTTCCCTTACCTGACGTTCTTAAGCATGTAGAGCACCTCAGAGGGCAGGTGAGAGTTCTGCACGTCAAACTCTGTGAGGTCAGCCTCCAGCAAAGAGGGAGGGGGCTCCTTAGCCACCAGGGTGGGGGGCTCCCTCCTAATGCGCAGTATTCTGGGACACAAAGTGTTAGGGTTCGTGCATGGTGTTTAAACTTATCCTTAAAACATACAAAACTCGTACAAACTGTTCACCATCAGAAAAAGAGAGGTTATCACTACAGGTATCACCGGAATACACAGTGTAGTCATGACTCACTTTCGCGCTATAGACAGGACTTTAGTTCTCTTCCTGATTCGATGCTTCTGTGACTCTGAGGTAGAGGTAGGGGTTGAGGTAGAGGACAAGGTCTGCACCTGGTACAGTAAAAAACAGGGAGAGATGTTTTAATTTAAATCAATTCAGTATAGCTAGCCTTGTGAAACCAGCCTGATCTCGTGATAGCTCCCATTCTAACGAGTGAAGTGAAATTAAACCTGTCTGCTTGAGTGGTCAGTCTGCTTGACCAGTGGTTGGTCTGCTTAACCAATGGTCGGTCTGCTTGACCAGGCTACAGTAGAGCCTAACATACAGGTAATTTACTGTATCTCTATGTGCTATTTATATTGAAAATGACACAAAACAATTAAGGGAGACACTCTAGACAAAATGTGCGAGGGATTGCCTGATGGAGTGGGACTGACCTTTCTCATGATCTTTCTGCCATAAAACATAACTTTGTCTCTTTTCCTGAAGCGATAGTGAGGCTGCTGCTCCTCTGAAAAAAAACATACAGCACATACTTTCATGAACACATAGGCCTATATGGCTATTAAAGCTAAATTACTCTCTTTGTTTTTTTACAACATGACGAACTTGAACAATGTTCACTATTTTACTGGTTTGAAATATTTGCCTGTATATATTATTATCTGTCTTTTATAGATAAAGGTAGGTCGGTACACCAACTGGTTCTAAATAAATACAAACAAATAAATCAAATAGTTCTTCATTTATGAGAGAATGGAGGCAGGAAGTACTGACTGTACTGTTTGTATCTTCTGTAGAATAAAAACACAGCCATGCCGATGAGAGACACTGCCAACACAGCCAGTACAGCTACGACCAGCACACCAGTCCACTTGGAGGGCAAAAGAAGATATTTATTAGACGTGGACCAAACCACAGCCACAATGACATCTAATATATTGGCTAGGAGTTCGTCCCAAATGGCACCCTATTCCCTATATAATGCACTACTTGGGACCAGAGCCTTAGTAGACCTACACTTTATAGGGAACAGAGTGCCATTTTGGATGCAGCCTCAGTAGGCTGCTGGCATGGTGATCTAAGAACAGTCACAACAGCACTGTTCACAGAGTCAGTGCTGGAGAGGAGAGTGCTGGGTAGCTACCTACCAATGGCAATGGCATAGCAGTCTCTGTTCTGTCCTCCATCCAATGTTGCATCCTGGCCTTAATTTCACTGCCAAGTGGCACCAGGCTCTACAAAACAAGCAGGAAACTAACATTCAACAGATGTCTATTCATGACCAGGCATCAAGAAGGTTAAGCCTAGATAGAGAAATGGAATCGGACACTGTGTAATAGACAGGGTAGTAGACCTATTGAATTGGTGGGAGACCTTGAACTGGTTTTATTACCGGGTATATACTGCAGCTGTCCTCATCTTTGTCATCCACCTTGTCATCCATTCCTAGCCAAAAAAAGGCAAACAGTGTACATGCATTTTCCAAGTCACAGTGGAAGAGATAAAATAAAGTATTCTTCACATAGTTTGAGAAAAGGAACCAGAGGGAAATGTCCTAGTCCTTCCACACTCTGATCGGCCTAATCAAAAGGAGCACTATGTGAATTCTTGAAACCCTAAAACCATTATGCCAAAACAAAACAGATACAAATGAGAAGAAAAAAAATATTACAAATGAGAACACTGTATCACTCACTGACTGTAGTCACAGTGTGTACTGCCAGTGTGTCTGTCTGCACCTGCTCTGCACTCTGTAACCAGAGACACCCACTGGCCACTGCACACACATACTTGAATAGACTCACCCACAAGCAAGTAGAAAGTCTAGGCTACTACACTACACACCCTGAACCTGTATCTGTGCGTTAGAGACCTCTCGCACAGATACAAGTTCATACACACCCCAGTAAACAGATTGTTCATGACAGGAATCAAATAGGGCCTAGTATCCTGAGTATATCAAATTTGCCTGATCTAGCCTAGATCATTAAATACTGAGCAGGTGCATGGCCGGCTTGATTTCAAGATCTGGATGTATGGTATTTTCCTCTAACTGTGCCCTTATATTGATAAACAAACCCATCACGGACAGACACACAGTCAATTCGCACAGGTATGACATTCTACTAACGTCGCCCTTGCCTTAAATAGCTATAATGTATCTACGACATAAATATGGAAGAATACGAACACATTTCCAATTAGTTACTTTTAATCCCAGTTAATAAATTGGTGCTCATAGGTTCAGGCAGTCGACGGTTATATGGCCAAAGTTGTATCACTGTCACACAGAGCTAAATGGGCTGACAGGCAAACAGACAAAGTCCCGTTATGCCGACTTGCCCAATGCCCATTGACACTCCGTCTGTAGCCATGCAGTCAAATAAACACAAATTATTTACACTGCACTACATGGTTAAATGAAAATATTAGCTACAATAATATACTTACTGGTTCGTATTACCTAACGTTCCACTATCTCTACTGTCAAAGTTTTATGTACACTTGCATGTCTTTCAATTCCCGATGACTCACTGCCAGTATCTGGAATTCCAATTGGCTACCACTGACTGAATCAAACCAATCACAAAACGTTTTATTCTGACGTCGGGGTCTTCGAATGTGTCTATCTTGCCATTGGCGCTGTTCAAGGTGAGTGTAGCTATAGATTTTACACATATTATCGCTAAAGTGATATTAATCGCCATGTAGTGCTTATCTTGCTTTCTACTTCAACAATGACCGTACAGCTATTTAGAAACAGAGAGTCAAAGTGTCGTTGACCCGTGTCTTTTGCTAGCTAGCGAACTACTCTAGTGCTAGCAAAACACATGGGTACAAAACCAAGCTAAATAACGCTAGCTAACAACAGCTACCAACAAAGCTATGCGTAGACAACAATGCCCAGACGTTTTTCGCAATGAATATGTCTTCAGGTAGCAACAGTTACAATATGGAACGTGTTAATGTGTCATGTTTACAATACTGTTGTATATAAACCCTGGCTTGTTAATGCTATATATTGGCCAGTGATGGGCTTTGAAACTACCGTATTGGCACTCTCCAGAAGAAGCCCATGTTGACTCCAATGCACCCTCCATATGAATTAATGTAGTTCTACAGTATTTCAATTAGTGGCAATATGTAACTTTTCGGTCGACCTGGTCAAATTTGCATAGACATTTTAGTTTTAGATCAATCATTCTACTTGAAAGCAAGACTAAGAAGCGGTAAAGCTGTTCTATGTTCAGTATTTTATGCTCCCGTTAAGTTTTGTTTTTGCTCTTTTACTTTTGTACACCAGCTTCAAACAGCTAAAACAACAATGTTTTTGGTTATGGAAACTATATTTCACAGCGGTTTAACTGGTACAATGATTATCTACACTATACTAGTTTATGTAGTGTTGTGGTGTCTCTTGTCGTGATGTGTGTGTTGTCCAATATTTTTAGCAAAACAATATTTTAATCTCCGTCCCCGCAGGAGGCTTTTTTGCCTTTTGGTAGCCATCGTTGTAAATAAAAATGTGTTATATCTTGCAACAGTTTGACTCACATTTTCACACAGGGGTTTCAAACGGTCAATAGTTAAAATGCTTACTTTATTCTGTTTCTTCATCCCAGTCTCATTTTACTTGATTTAAACGAATGTGAAAGAACTGGTAGAGGTAGGTTCCTAGCAGTGAGGAAATAGTGATTTAGCTATGTTTACTGTTGTTAGCTACCAAAGTACCCATTGTAATCTCACCCATTTCATTGACTCCATACAGATTTGCCCAACAGTTTGAGTCCAAAACTCTTCGATGCGATGGGCGTATTGAATGCTCTTCGACGGGGCATTGTGAGAGGAGCCGATCGTATGGCTGAATTCACCAGCAAACGTGGCTCAATGACTCACTACAAAGGCAGAGGGGCACAGCCAACAGGAGTACTAACCTCCAGCAGAAAATTTGTTCCAGTACAGGCAATGATCCCCCAGTTTGTGGTGCCTGACTTGGAGGGATTCATACTCAAGCCCTACGTGTCGTACCGCACCCCGGCTGGAACGGAGCCCGCTGTCACCCCTGAGGGTCTGTTCTCCGAGGCTGTGGCCCAGCAGATCCAGAAAGACTTTGAGGAAGGCTCCTTTGATAAGGAACAGCTGGAGAAATACGGATTTGAGCCCACGCAGGAGGGAAAGTTATTTAAACTATACCCAAAGAACTTTATACAATAAAAAGGCCACCCAATCTGATCTATCTGGAACTCTGACTTAGTATCAAGAATCGTTAACTAATTTTGTTTGTGTTGGGAGGTCAAGTAGTTGCTAACCATTTGAGACCGCTGAGCTGATCATATGTTACTGGACCGTGGTGTATTGTGAATGTGCTTGCTGAAAGTACTAGTATGTGGTATTTGGACTCAAACTGTTGGGCTATCCCTTTAGCATACGTTAAAGGGATAGTTCACTCAAACATATTTTAGTATTTTGTTCATTAGTCCACTGTTGATATGGTTGCCAACAATGGGGACATGTCGGAAGTAAAGTCTCCAAGATATAGCACTTTCAGTACAAATCTACATGTGAATATGTATTTTCATCACTCTTTGCTTTTTACCAAAAGTGTTCCATCTTGAAGATTTGACATTTTCAAAAAATAAATAATTGGTGCTGGTTGTTTTGTGTTTTGAACATTGAAATAAGCGAGGCAGGTACGGTCGTGGGAAATATAATATGCATTCTTCTGCCTCTGCCTCCAGAGGGGTATACTACAAAGTGGGATCAATGAGTTAGCCAGCTAACTTGAATAAATATTCTGAAATCACTTTTTATTTTTTGATAACTAACTTGATATGGCCATGGTCTAATTGACCCATCCAAAAGCACATACAATGCCGTCAAAGTATTCAGACCCCTTAACTTAGTCCACATTTTTTTGCCTTACAGCATAAATTATAGATTCATTAAATATATTTTTGTATCACCCATCTACACACAATAACCCATAATGAGAAAGTGAAAATAGGTTTTTAGAAATGTTAGCAAATGTATCTAAAAATAAATACAGAACTCTCATTTACATAAGTATTCACACCTGAGCCACTACTTTCTGGGTAAGTCTCCAAGAGCTTTCCACACCTGGATTGTGCATCATTTGCCCATTTGTTCTTTTCAAATTTCTTCAAGTGCTGTAAAATTGGTTGTTGATCATTGCTAGACAACCATTTTAATTTGTTGGTAAACTGCTCCAGTGTAGATTTGGCCTTGTTTTTAGGTTATTGTCCTGCTGAAAGGTGAATTAATCTCCCAGTGTCTGATGTAAAACAGACCAGGTATTCGTCTAGGATTTTGCCTGTGCTTAACTTCACTCCGTTTCTTTTGTTATCATTAACGATTACAAGCATTATTTGGGCTTGCCATAACAAAGGGGTTGAATACTGTTTAATTTGTAAAAACATAATTCCATATTGTGTTTGTGTAGGCCAGTGACAAAAACATCTACATTTAATCCATTTTAAATTATGGCTGTAACACAAAAAATTATGGCTTCAACACAAAATGTTGAAAAAGTCAAGGAGTGTGAATACTTTCTGAAGGCACTAAGTTTAACTTAATGAACCAGAAAATCAATAGTTATTTCTGGTTGTTTGTCAAAGTTAGCTGGCTAACTCATTGATCCTGCGTTATTATACCCCTTTGGTTTTGTGGGCTTGACCAATGAAACAAAACAAGTCTCAAAATAAACCTGGTGGTGGTGCTCCTGCCTGGCAACCATCGCGCTCGTCCGTTGCTCCTCTCCCTCTCTCATCCCCTGGGTCTTCACGGTGCAGGCTACCAGGTATGTAACTTTGGGGTCCAGTCCCAGCGCCATACATGAAGCATGTGGTCATAGAATGAGCAGCTGGCTATTAGGCAGGACACTGCAGTGCTGTCTTCTGAAGGGTTGGAATAAGGAGGTGGGCCTCCCACAGAGCTAGCAGGTGGCGGGGATCAGCGCCCAGGTATGTAACATCCTGCGTCATCCTCCAAGGAGGTGTTGAAGCTGGTAGCTGGAGATTCATACCTAATCCTCATGGCTCTCTGTCTTTGCTCTGTGGTCTACAGATGGGAGCAGGGAGGAGGCTGTTCCAGGGACAAGTGGGATCAGTCTGCCCTGTAGGCCAGGTAGTTGTGTAGGAGGCTAGGACGGAACATGCTCTTCCGCTGCCCTCTAGAGGAACAAGTGAAAAATACAGGTTTGACACAATGACAAAACATTACCAGCTCTTAAATTACAATTAGTACTATAAACCTTTTCGGTTGGATTGCCCCTTTAAAAATCAATCAGACATGGTAGTTGTAAAGGGTTACGTTTTCATGTGAGCTTCATGTCACTGTCTAGCCTTAGCTCTCACGCTTCACTCGAATGTGTGGTGAAAGCCTGTGCAGGCTTGCCCCGTTCAGACTCCCCAGGGCTTGCTTGCCTGGCAGTGAAGGATGTGGCAGTCGCAAGTGCTCATGGGTAGGATGCCACTTCAGTCACCACACTCCTCCACCCAGGGCATTCTCACTGAGAGGCTGGCACGTGTTCCTCTCGTCCCACAGCAACACCTGCTTGTCATAGATACAGATACAAGATCATAGAATACTATAAGCTTACTATAGAAGACTTACACTGAGTGTTCAAAACATACACCCCCCCCCCCCCCGCCATCAGAACAGCCTGATTTCGTTGGGCCATGGAGTCTACAAGGTGTCAAGAGTTCCACAAGGAAGCTAGCCCATGACTGTATTGCTTCCCACAGTTGTGTCAAGATGACTGGATGTCCTTTGGGTGGTGGACAATTTTTTTTTATACCCACGGGAAACTGTTGAGTGTGGAAATACCCAGCAGTGTTGCACAAACCGGTGCGCCTGGCAACCTACTACCATACCCTGTTCAACGGCACTTAAATATTTTGTCTTGCCCATTCACCCTCTGAATGGCACACATACTCAATCCATGTCTCAAGGCTTAGAAATCCTTCTTTAACCTGTCTCCTCCCCTTCATCTACACTGATTGAAGTGGATTTAACAAGTGACATCAATAAGGGATCATACTGTAGCTTTCACCTGCAATCACCTGGTCAGTCTGTCATGGAAAGAGCAGGTGTTCTTAATGTTTTGTACACTCAGTGTATAGTTTCCTATAGGAATCCCATATTTTGTCTTGCCCATTCACCCTCTGAATGGCACACATACTCAATCCATGTCTCAAGGCTTATAAATCCTTCTTTAACCTGTCTCCTCCCCTTCATCTACACTGATTGAAGTGGATTTAACAAGTGACATCAATAAGGGATCATACTGTAGCTTTCACCTGCAATCACCTGGTCAGTCTGTCATGGAAAGAGCAGGTGTTCTTAATGTTTTGTACACTCAGTGTATAGTTTCCTATAGGAATCCCATAATGCTTTTTTGTAAGGGAAGTTGCGTCTTGATTAAATATAATATTTTGTTGCCACCAGCAGCTACCGTATGAATGAAGACAATAGTATTTAACCACAAGATTGAGATAATTAACTATTTCCCATTTTAGAAATACTCTTATGTATTTTGCAAGTACAGTAATTAGTACTGCATGTACTTACCATCTTCAGTATGGAGTAGGGTAATTGTTTTGTTTTTTTTTGCCTACAAAAATACATTACAGATGGGCTATTGTCAAAATGGTCCCTTAAATTGATAAAAAACACAAGCACACAAACCCCAGCCATCTGGCTTGATCAAGCACTTCAAGCATACTCTGCCTTTTAATGAACTGTGGTTCAGGGTGACAAAATGCCACAATATTCACTGTTATCCCTGGATAAAATGGGTCCGCAAGGAAAGATGTCAAAAGATCAGTGAATCAACTGTCATATGATGTGATCTGTGTGGGAATGTTGGGGGGAGGGTGTGAGAGTCAGAATAGATTATTCCCAGATGTAAGGTCACCTGTAAATTACACTTATTTTCTTGTTTGTGTCTGCTGCATACAAGCACTTGCATTGGGCAAATGCGTGGGTTTGTCTCTGTTTCTTTCCATTTACTATAGTCTCCTTGATGCATTCTTAAGAAGGCCAACATGCATTTTCAAACAGTACAAATAAAGCCCTTAAAGGCCGTGCCTGTGCACAGCAGTGTGTCTTCTTCAATGCGCTGGTGAAACTGAGTATCCAAGACACCTAGTACAGAATATTGCATCCATTAGTCTAGTCTTATTTCCAGTTGTGATTCCTGGCAATCATGGCTGTTTTTTTTCCTGTGTAACCCATGTCAAAATAGCTTAGATACAGTCCATACCATATGGATAGCACTAAGGCTTTTTCCAGAAAGTTGTCTTGATTCAGCAAGAAGGCAGCTGGTAGGAAATGCACAAGAACCTTTCTACACTAACTCTGTAATCTGAATTTGATACAGAGAGGCAGGGACTACATCTGACAAATTGCATGCTTGGTACTAAACTGAAAGGGGAGGTGTAGCTTGATGTGTGTGTGTGTGTGTTTGGTTTGTGTAGCCTACAGGAGAGGTGTGTGGGGGGGGGGGGGGGGGGGGGGGGAGTGGCTATGGATTGTCTATTCCCCCTGACACTCCCCAGTGTGTATGTCTGGGCTGAGGAATTGTGTTGTGGTCAGAGCAGACATACACATTCTCACACACAGGCCGAGTTTGTTGTTGCAGCCAGACAATCTTAAAGAGCCAGTGGATCTTGCCATGGATTTAATGGAGCTGTTCTTTGTCTGCCTTGGTGCTGCAGTCGTAGTCTTTTATGGAGTGAAAATGGTCCGCTTCGCTAAGATGCTTTATCCCAGAGTTTGCTTTCCGCAGCCAGATTCCTTCTTTACATCAATGGGAGAGTGGGCAGGTGAGCTCTCTCTGTGTGTGTGTTTACCCAGAATAAATAACTGACATGCGCTGAAGTTACATTACCGATTATAAGTAACTTATTAGGAAGAAAAATCTGTAAACACATTTCATGAGGTTTTAAAAACGAATGATGTAAATTGAGTCTTTGTATGAGCACTACATGACAAAGTCCTACTTCAGTCCCTGTTCCACCTTGTGGTCTCAACTTGCTTCTAAGGTATTGTACTGGATGTAATGAAATGTGGCAACTGGTGACCCCACTGTGCAAATTATACCGAAGAACAAAGAGTTCTATCTGGAACGGGATTAAAGCCCATTATTAAAACATTTTCCAGATCTTTAAATGTCTGGGAAACACTCTATAAGGTCACTCACAGCTGGGTGGATCAGTAAGGAGGCTTTATAGAATATAGGTGGGTAAATGAAGGTTGTTTTTTTACACCACAGCTATCAATGCCATTTTATTATCACGTTGATGTCATGTTGACACGTTGTATTATCTGGTGGGGATGAAGTGTGTCATCTGACAGGGTCACCTGGGGAGACTATCGAACTGACTGATATAGAGCCCAGGAAAAACGAGCATGATGTCTACACACTGTTTAGATACTTTAAACTAAGTGTAAACGGTGTACGGCAGGGGTCTTCAACCTTTTCACACCCAGGCAAACCGGCGACCCAGGGACCCCCATCATATTATCCGGTGAATGATGATGACAAGGACAAGTAATCCAATATTTTGAAATGAAATTGGTCAATCGTTTTTTCATTATTTTGACCTGCCCACATTAACATTGAAAGAAGTGTAAACTCTAACATAGCCTATTAGCTAGAAATGTAACTCCAAACTAGGGCTGTGACGATTATGGAATGTTAGGTAATACTTAATTGTCATGTAAATACAAAAAAATAAAAAATTAGCGCTTGTAATGCATCTTTGAAAGACATACCTAATGAATACAACACAGCTTTGGGTGACACCCCTGTCTCAAACACGTTCGCTAATTGCAGCTGTTTAGCTGGTTAAACAAAGGTTAGCAATATGTTGGCAAAAATGTAATTCCAAGTCAAGAAAGAGTGCCAGCAGACAGCGTAATTTGCCATGACTGGTACTCGCGGGTACTTTATCAAAGCCTATGTCAGATACTCCAGTGAGTGTAATTAGCTCCAATTAGTGTAATTTCCTCAATATTAGGTGAAACAAAGTTAACATCAAGCGAAAGAAGATATTCCCCTCTTTTCTACTGTTGGCAGAGAGGAAGAGGCAAAGGGAGAGGTTTCACTCTCGCCAAAATCTGTCCAAAATAAACCCAATGCATTTTTATGGGTTTATTTTGGACCTAATCTTGTAGTCTGCCTTCCCGCCTTTGGGACAACGACTCTCATTGTTAGGGCGGAGACATAAGCATCTCGTCATTATATTATACTTTTGTTATGTATACAGTACCAGTCAAAATGTTGGACACCTACTCATTCAAGGGGTTTTCTACATTGTAGAATAATAGGGAAGACAAATTATGAAATAACACATATGGAATCATGTAGTAGCCCAAAAAAGTGTAAGACAAATCAAAATATATTTTATATTTTACAAATGACAGATTTCCACCGGTCTAATGTCCATTGCTCGTGTTTCTTGGCCCAAGCAAGTCTCTTCTTTTTATTGGGGTCCTTTTTAGTAGTGGTTTGGTTGCAGCAATTCGACCATGAAGGCCTGATTCACACAGTCTCCTCTGAACAGTTGATTTTGTCCTAAAACATTAGGATCACCTTCCTACTATTGAGTTGCACCCCCTATTGCCCTCAAAACAGCCTCAATTCATTTGGGGCAAGGATTACAAGGTGTCGAAAGCATTCCACAGGGATGCTGGCCCATGTTGACTCCAATGCTTCCCACAGTTGAGTCAAGTTGGCACAAGAAACTGTTGAATGTGAAAAACCCAGCAGCGTTGCCGTTCTTGACACACTCAAACCAGTGCGCCTGGCACCTACTACCATATCCCGGTCAAAGGCAGTGAAATATTTTGTTTTGCCCATTCACCCTCTGAATGGTACACATACACAATCCATGTATTAATTGGCTCTCAGCTTAAAAATCCTTATTTAACCTGTCTTCTCTCCTTCATCTACACTGATTGAAGTGGATTTAACAGGTGACATCAATAAGGGATCATAGCTTTCACCTGGATTCACCTGGTCAGTCTATGTCTTGGAAAGAGCATGTTGCTAATGTTTTGTACACTCAGTGTATATTTTCACAGACCCCCTGTGGGACCCCTGGTTGAATACCCCTGGTGTATTAGTATTGTCCTTTCCTATCACATGTAATTGTATACTGTATACCCTATATCCCTCAAATTCAAATCTGAACCTCGAAACCAGTTCGACTGCTTTTTGTCATTCTTCCCCTCCAAGGGATGGATCGAAATTTACAGAATGGTTACCTAGAGGAAAACGGGGGAGGGTTATTAGGCTATATATCAAGTGTGCCCGATGCCGCCCCTCATCTCTGATTCTCCACTCGGCGGGCAATGTCAATTGTGCCTATAGGCTATTTAGTGTGGTCTCAATCAAATGACCCATACCCTATAGGCTATGTAGTGCATGCATGGAGAAGCACAGAGCAAAGTTATATTTCTAATATAGCTGCTGGGATGGTGTAAATAAAACTAGGCTGGATATTCCAACCCTGAGCCCCAGCCTGCTCTGCTCTTGCTGATCCCAAACTGTTTTGTGTGCTGGCTAACTAATGTCTGTGCTGTGTAGGCCTACGGTGGCAGTTCTGGAGGAAAGTCAAAGGTTTCTTCTGGAAATATTTTGGGATTAGGCCTACTGCAGTCCAAATAGTCTTGCGCGCGGATTAGCCTATAGCCTATATAGGCTAGTCCGCGAAGATGAGAAGGAGGACCGGAGGTCAACTTTGATAGCTTGCTACTACTATAATTAATTTGATTAAAAACAATGTTTCTTGCCCATGATGTATTTATCAGTGTTATTGACCTCACAATAAACCAGATTCAAGTAATTTATATTGTGCTGCTGAAACTTGAAGCAGCAGCCGCGGCACAATCAATCGGAAATGGACAGCTCATGGTCCTGAAAGTAGGCAAATTCAAGTATGCATAATTCATTTAAACCATCTTCATTTTAATTAGACTTTACTAACAACAACAGGCCTTTGTGTTGGAGCCTATTTCTTCCTATTTAAAAAAACAACAGGTAGGCCTACCTGTTTGACAGATGAAATTAGGGCTGTTAAGTTAAAACCAAGACTCGAATTCAAATACAATTGTATTTATCACATGCGCGGAATACAAAAGGTGTAGACCTTACCGTGAAATGCTTACTTACAAGACCTTAACCAACAATGCAGTTCAAGAAATAGAGTTAAGAAAATATTTACTAAATAAATGAAAGGTTTTTTATATTTTTTTAAGTAACAACAAAATTACACAACAATAACTAGGCTAAATATACGGGGTACCGGTACAGAGTCAATGTGCGGGGGTATAGGTTAGTCGAGGTAATTTGTAAAGTGACTGTGCATAGATAATAAACCGTGAGTAGCAGCGGTGTAAAAACAAGGGGGGAGTCAATGTAAATAGTCCAGGTGGCCATTTGATTCATTGTTCAGCAGTCTTATGGCTTGGGAGCCCTTTGGTCCTAGATTTGGCGCTCCGGTACTGCTTGCCGTGCGGTAGCAGAGAGTCTATGACTTGGGTGACTGGAGTCTTTGACTATTTTTTGGGCCTTCCTCTGACACCGCCTAGTATATATACATAGGTCCTGGATGTCAGGAAGCTTGGCCCAAGTAATGTACTGGGCCGTACACACTAGCCTCTGTAGCGCCACACCAGGTGGTGATGCAACCGGTCAGGATGCTCTTGATGGTGCAGCTGTAAAACCTTTTGAGGATCTGGGGACCCATGCCAAATCTTGAGGGGGCATGAGAGGGTATGCCATAGGCCTACCATTTTATTAAAGTAAATGACACAAAGCACAGGCCTACCCCTTGTTAGCTTAAGATTTAGAAGAAAATAAAACAGATCTGATTATATAAAGTGATCTATGACATTGCTCTGGTCCGCAATGCTTTATGCTAGAAACAAGCTGTAAAATACCTGGGAAAGACGTGACCGATGCATATGGGGATATCATTGTTTTGTTCTTTGACATTCAGAGGCTGAGCTACAACCTTCTATAGCCGGGAGACAAAAAGCGTACTCAGCTTGGAAGTAAAATAATTCTGTCACCTATCAGTCGATTAAGCTATTCATTTTCTGTACAATAGAAGATGTTTAAACCCAGACAGCTTTTGTGGAAACACTTTTCTCGTTGGGTTAAGCAATGGAGAAGAGTAGCCAGCAGTTAAAGCTTACATGTCCCTGCGTCAGTAGGTCTACTCTGTCTGGGGTGGAAAGGTAGCCCTACATTGTTAAAGTACCATGCTCCGATTCCTAACTATGTCTCAGATTGAATTATTTGCCAACAGGGACAGTTTCATTGCAAACAAGACACACTGATTTGGCATTAGAGAAATATGATAAGATGAACACACAGGCCTATCTCTCTGTCCATTCTTAGCCTGTAATTTCTGTAATTTGTGTGGTATTAATTAAAACAATTCTGCTAATATGTAAAATGATGGAGAATTGCATGAAATGTTTATAAAAGGCTATTTTATCTCGGACCTGCAAACACGATGATAGATTCATGCAATGCTTGAACTATAAAGGAGATATTTCCACCCCTACTCTTGTCCATGGTGGTCTGTGAACCCACAACCTAATGACTCGCAGCCCTGTGCACTATAAAAATTCCTGCGTTGCCATGTAAGGCTTACAGGACGAAGAACAGTTTCTAAAACTGCATATCTACGGCTCTGGTCTGTCCAAGAAGTGAGGGTAAATGGTAGGCATGTTCTCTGCTATCCACTATGTTTTAATTATTATTTTGGGTATAGGGGAGGGTCACTTATTTGTTCTCTCCAAGCATTCAGGGAGCGTTTAGATCAAATATATTTTGCTGAAGGGATGGCCATCCATTATAATTTCAGAGAGGTCTGATTTTCTCCATGTAACTCTTATTATAAATAACGTTCACTCCCTAATTTAGACCTGGAACACCAGGTGTGTGCAATTAATTATAGGTAGAACAGAAAACCAGCAGTACTCCGGACCTCATAAGGTTTTAATACCCCTGCCGTGTAGCCTACGTGTAAAATCTGCTGTATCAAATCAAATCAATCACATTTTATAAGTCACATGCGCCGGATACAACAGGTGTAGGTAGACCTTACAGTGAAATGCTTACTTATGAGCCCCTAACCAACAATGCAGTTTTTAAAAAATACGGATAAGAGATAAAAGTTACAAGTAATTAAAGAGCAGCAGTAAAATAACAATAGCGAGACTATATACAGGGGGGTACCGATACAGAGTCAATGTGTGGGGGCACCGGTGAGTTGAGGTGGTATGTACATGTAGGTAGAGTTATTAAAGTGACTATGCATAGATGATAACAGAGGGTAGCAGTGGTGTAAGGGGGGGGGGGGGGGGGTGACAATGCAAATAGTCTGGGTAGCCATTTGACTAGATGTGCAGGAGTCTTATGGCTTGGGGATAGAAGCTGTTTAGAAGCCTCTTGGACCTAGACTCCGGTACTGCTTGTCGTACAGTAGCAGAGAGAACAGTTGCCATACCAGGCAGTGATGTTGACACACCAGCATGACATTTAAACTGAGGTCATCAATGATGGCCAGCCCTCTATGGGAGGCTGAAAGTGAAGCATCCGCTTAGCGTTTCCACTCACTAACAAATATGGTATTGAAAGGAAGCCCACTGGCCAGCATTTGGGAGAAGATGGAACGAGATGGATTTTGGCTGACATTCTGCACATATTCACATCAATTAAACATTTTATCTCAATAAAGTTTTCTGGTCCCATAACTAAAATCTGTTGTGAACAGAGTGGACTAAGTTTTGTAGACTTTACCCTTTGCAAAAGTTTTTCAAAATAGCGTTGCACAGGCGAAATGCACAGGCGAATTGAGTTATTGCACATGGCGCACTTCAGAGTAGGCGTTCCCTAACGGAAATATGCAGATGTATGCTAGAATGCGCCAATAGGATCTCGCTAGCTCGTGCTTGGATCTGCCCACCTTCTTGCTTGTTCTGCCCACTATGACTCATTTGTTTCCATTGGATACAACAGGCTGTGGTCTATCTTGGTTTAGTTATACAAGACTTTGCTACAAATCTCTGAGTCAGTTTCCTAACAGATTATCTTCTGGGCAACACAAACAAAACGCAAACACGGACACAAACACACACTGAAGGCTACGCAAACATGCACACAAACACAGACTGAAGGTTAAACAAACACACATCAACTTCCTGTGTTCCTGAGGCAGCAGTCTCCTGGTGTTACTGGGCCGTCTTCTCCTCTGAGCTGAGCTGTTCCGCCTCCCACAGTGCTAGCTAAAGCTGTGGTGTTCTCTTTCACCATAAAGGACCAACAATACCCAGCCTGACGGCCTCCTTTTTCCCAAGCTCCACTTTCATTCCATTCCAATCAAGTACATGGGGGGGGAAAAGCCTCTAGAACAGTATGTTCCAGGGTGAATTATTCCTTTCTTTCCCCTTAACTTGGAGGAGTCTTTCCAGCTCATTGGAAATCAAATGAACATGAGTGTGTTTCTCTTTTCTTTCACTATCAAGCCTTTTTCTGTGTTAGGTTGGGGTGTGTGTAGCCTTCAGTGTGTGTGTGTGTGTGTGTATTTGGTTTGTGTAGTGTCCCATATCGTGTGATTTCTAATTTGAATGTGGGAGGTTTCTGGTCTGCTTACTTCTTACTTCAGCACTCTGCCCTGAAGCGATGCAGGAGAAGACTAGCGTTAAGAGGAGAAGAACAGACATTCCTAACACTGTACAGTCAGAGGCTAGATAACCACATCTTGCTATTGAGGGAGAAAGAGACACCGGCTAGCTTGGATAGCCCTGAGACCACTCAGCTCCAGCCAAACACCACAGCTTTCAGATGCTGCTGCCTTTGTTGTAATAGGGTCACTAACCAACGCTCCCTTCAACACCCCTCCCTTCCCCTCAGAGAAGAACATTCCGGGGCTTTCGTGTTCCATCTCGAAGGTTGTTATTCTGAACTTTTATGTTCACTATCCACAGCTACAGCTGTGTGTGTCTGTGTGTGTGAAGTTAACCGTGCAGTTGGCAGTGGATGCTGCTGAGGGGAGAACAGTTAATAATAATGGCCGGAACTGAGCATATGGAATGGCATCAAACACCTTGAAATCATTTCGTACCATTCAGTCATTACCACAAGCCCCAATTTAGGTGCAACCAACCTCCTGTGGCGGTTGGATTTTAACAGTGAGGAGGCAACGATGCAGAATAGTTTTTTCTTAACAGAGTGAGGCTAAACAGCCGGCGAATTGTACTATTATTTACAAAAGAAAAGAAACTGGACTAAAAAAATGGGTTCAAAAGAAAACCCAGGCTTAATCATGCCTGAAAAACCTGTCAGCATACCAACCCGTTCCCGGTCCTGTCTCTCAAACAAAGAAATGACAGGGTTGAAATAGGACCCATCATGCATCAGCCAGTGAGAACAAGCCAACTGTGACATCATGATCAATTGGGCCAGTTAATTTTGCATGGCCCAGTGCCCCAGGTGGGTGGAGATTTCCCTTAATGACCAATGGAATGGCACCAGGCCATGCAAAACCGGCCTGGTCTCATTTACTAGACGTAACATAGTAAAAGTAAATTCAGTGCACTCAAATTAGTATGGTTGGTAATGGTTACGTAAAACAGAAGGTTACTTAAGGTAAAAACGAAAGAAGGGTCAGGTGTATAACTTGAATGTCTAGCAACCAAAATGTTGCGTGTTCGAATATCATCACTGACAACTTTAGAGGAAGGGGGGAGGGATTCTATCAATTGAATTGCTTTTTTACTCTACCATACCTACCCTGATTGGGATAAACTAATGGACAACAATACTTCTACTGCTACTTACAGCTATTTTCTCTCACATCTATGGTACCTGTAGTTAAATAATTATACATATATTCCTAATTTCTTCTTTCTTCAAGTGCTGGATTTTCACCCACAGCGGCCAATCCACCATTCTGATCTTAACTCCAACCCTCCGATGTTCACAGATTCACCCATCTTTCCCAGTATAATGCCATTTTGCTATTTCCATTTGCAATACAGCTCTCCATTTCACTATGATGTCTTATGAGGGTCCTGAACCTCCCTATTTGTAGCATTTCTACTAATATTGCTGGAAAAATAAACACTATACCCAAGAGTATAATGATATTTCCCATTGACGGATCGTGGTTTTTCAGATCCTGTAACAAGGTTGATCTGAACCCTGATATTATGACATAACAACCATGCCTGGACCTGACTCCAAAAGCGAGCCACCGATTGACAGTACCAGTGTTTCCTCGTGGCAGAATCAATATAAAGTAAATTATATATAGTAAATGTAAATCCGGTACACTCAAATTAGTATGATATGTTACGTTTGGTAAGGTTACAGTGCATTCGGGAAAGTATTCAGACCCCTTGACTGTTTCCACATTTTGTTACGTTACAGCCTTATTCTAAAATGGATACAAAAATACAAAAATCATCAATCTACACACTACCGCATAATGACAAAGCAAAAACAGGTTTTTAGAAATGTTATTAAAAATAAAAAAAATGAAATATCACATTTACATAAGTATTCAGACCCTTTGCTCAATACTTAGTTGAAGCACCTTTGGCAGCGATTATAGCCTCGGGTCTTCTTGGGTATGACACTACAAGCCTGGCACGCCTGTATTTGGGGAGTTTCTCACATTTCTTCTCTGCAGATCGTCTAAAGCTCTGTCAGGTTGGATGGGGAGTGTCGCTGCAAAGCTATTTTAAGGTCTCCCCAGAGATATTTGATCGGGTTCAAGTCTGGGATCTGGCTGAGACCCAGATGCTGACACAGGAGGCAGATGGTTGGAGTCTTACAATGTTTATTAATCCAAAAGGAGTAGGCAAGAGAATGGCCGTGGACAGGCAAAAGGTCAAAACCAGATCAGAGTCCAGGAGATACAGAGTGGCAGACAGGCTCGTGGTCAAGGCAGGCAGAATGGTCAGGCAGGCGGGTACAAAGTCTAGAAACAGGCAAGGGTCAAAACCGGGAGGACTAGAAAAGGAGAAATGCAAAAAGCTGGAGAACGGGAAAAACGCTGGTTGACTTGGAACATACAAGACGAACTGGCACAGAGAGACAGGATACACAGGGATAAATACACTGGGGAAAATCAGCGACACCTGGAGGGGGTGGAGACAATCACAAGGACAGGTGAAAACAGATCAGGGCATGACACAGAGTCTTGACCCGAAGCCACTCCTGCGCTGTCTTGGTTGTGTGCATAGGGTCACTGTCCTTTTGGAAGGTGAACTTTCGCCCCAGTCTGACTCCAAGCGGATGTCATGTGCCTTTTACTAAGGAGTGGCTTCCGTCTGTCCACTCTACCATAAACACCTGATTGGTGGAGTGTGCAGAGACGGTTGTCCTTCTGGAAGGTTCTCCCATCTCCACAGAAGAACTCTAGAGCTCTGTCAGAGTGACCATCGGGTTCTTGGTCACCTCCCTGACCAAGGCCCTTCTCCCTCGATTGCTCAGTTGGGCCAGGCGGCCAGCTCTAGGAAGAGTTTTGTTGCTTCCAAACTTCTTCCATTTAAGAATGATGGAGGCCACTGTGTTCTTGGATCTTCAATGCTGCAGAAATGTTTTGGTACCCTTCCCCAGATCTGTGCCTCGACACATTCCTGTCTCGGAGCTCTACAGACAATTCCTTCGACCTCATTGCTCTGACATGCACTTTCAACTGTGGGACCTTATATAGACAGGTGTGTGCCTTTCCAAATCATGTGCAATCAATTGAGTTTACCACAGGTGGACTCCAATCAAGTTGTAGAAACATCTCAAGGATGTTCAATGGAAACAGGATGCACCTGAGCTCAATTTCGAGTCTCCTAGCAAAGGGTCTGAATACTTATGTAAATACGTTATTTTTGTTTTTTATTTGTAATACATTTGCAAACATTTCTAAAAACCTGTTTCTGCTTTGTCATTTTTAAATGTATTTTACCTTTATTTAACTAGACAAGTCAACAAATTCTTATTTTCAATGACGGTGTACGAACCGTGGGTTAACTGCCTTGATCAAGGGCTAATTATAATGGGGTATTGTGTGTAGATGAATGAAAAAAAATATTTAATACATTTCAGAATAATGCTGTAATTTAACAAAATGTGGAAAAGGTGAAGGGGTCTGAATACTTTCCGAATGCAATGTACATAAGACAGAAGGTTACCTAAGGTGAAAATAGGGTGGTTGGTGGGCGTATAACATAAATGTCTTTGTAGCAAGTATTTAATATAATAGCTTAAATTGAAACAAATGGATTGATGTGTCAATTGTTTTATATGTCAGTTCATAGACCCGATGCCAAGGTATTGAGACATCAAAAACCTGTTCCCAACTGACTTGAATTGCATACAGTATTGCTGTCAAACCTTTTGACTTGAAGTGAAACGACTCCGTGATGCTGGCCTTCTAGGCAGAGTTGCAAAGAAAAAGCCATGTCTCAGACTGGCCAATAAAAAGAAAAGATTAAGATGGGCAAAAGAACACAAACACTGGACAGAGGAACTCTGCATAGAAGGCCAGCATCCTGCAGTCGCCTCTTCGCTGTTGACGTTGAGACTGGTGTTTTGTGGGTACTATTTAATGAAGCTGCCAGTTGAGAACTTGTGAGGCGTCTGTTTCTGAAACTAGACACTCTAATGTACTTGTCCTCTTGCTCAGTTGTGCACCGGGGCCTCCCACTCCTCTTTCTATTCTGGTTAGAGCCAGTTTGCGCTGTTCTGTGAAGGGAGAAGTTCACAGCGTTGTATGAGATCTTCAGTTTCTTGACAATTTCTCGCATGGAATAGCCTTCATTTCTCAGAACAAGAATAGACTGATGAGTTTCAGAAGAAAGTTCTTTGTTTCTGGCTATTTTGAGCCTGTAATCGAACCCACAAATGCTGATGCTCCAGTTACTCAACTAGTCTAAAGAAGGCCAGATTGATTTCTTCTTTAATCAGCACAGCCGTTTTCAGCTGTGCTAACATAATTGCAAAAGGGTTTTCTAATGATCAATTATCCTTTTAAAATGATAAACTTGTATTAGCTAACACAACGTGCTATTGGAACACAGGAGTGATGGTTGCTGATAATGGGCCTCTGTACGCCTGTAGATATTCCATAAAAAATCTGCCATTTCCAGCTACAATAGTCATTTACAACATTAACAATGTCTACACTGTATTTCTGATCAATTTTATGTTATTTTATTGGACAAAAAATGTGCTTTTCTTTCAAAAACAAGGACATTTCTAAGTGACCCCAAACTTTTGAACGGTAGTGTATATATTTTATCTATCTGGAGACGCCCAACAAATTGTTTGGGCGTCAAACCAATTGCCGGTGCGCCCAACTCAAACTAACACATTTCTTCTCGTCCACAGGTGATCAACTAACTAAAGAACATCGCTAAACCACATTATTATCAATAAATAAATGTGCTTCTCATAAACTATAAATCATGTCTGGTCATTTATAATAGGCAAGGCTTATTATAGACTTGGGTGCGTTCAAGACGACTGGGAACTTCGAAAAAAACTAGCTCTTACTGGGAAAAATAGTTTTGAACAGTCATCCAAGTTGTCTTTTGAAAGCACTGTGTGTGTGTGTGTGTGTGTGTGTGTGTGTGTGTGTGTGTGTGTGTGTGTGTGTGTGTGTGTGTGTGTGTGTGTGTGTGTGTGTGTGTGTGTGTGTGTGTGTGTGTGTGTGTGTGTGTGTGTCACCCCATCAATCAAAATTAATGAAACGTTTCCCAAGAATATGAATTTTGAGTCAAACACAAAGAACAACATTTTTCTGACCTGTTGAATTGGTGAGGCAAGGTGAAGCCGAACATCTTTCATCCACATTTTGTGTTTTAGTTCGATCTCTAAGCCAGGCACTGACCCGTGTTCAGAAAGTATGGCTGAGTTTGTTATTTAGGACCATAGAGAAATAAATCCAATTTTATTTTATTGGTCACATACACATGGTAAGCAGATGTTATTGCGAGTGTAGCGAAATGCAAATACCGCAGCAATATCGAAAACACTCCAAATTAGTTCTGCAGTTTATTAAAATAATATATTGGTATTTTGCTAGCATGACACTGCTAGCATGACACTGTATAAAATAAAAACATCTTGAATTATAGTGTTTAGCTGTAGCCCATGTCGGCTATCTTTTAGCTGTAGCCCATGTCGGCTATCTTTTAGCTGTAGCCCATGTCGGCTATCTTTTAGCTGTAGCCCATGTCGGCTATCTATTAGCTGTAGCCCATGTCGGCTATCTATTAGCTGTAGCCCATGTCGGCTATCTTTTAGCTGTAGCCCATGTCGGCTATCTTTTAGCTGTAGCCCATGTCGGCTATCTTTTAGCTGTAGCCCATGTCGGCTATCTTTTAGCTGTAGCCCATGTCGGCTATCTTTTAGCTGTAGCCCATGTCGGCTATCTTTTAGCTGTAGCCCATGTCGGCTATCTTTTAGCTGTAGCCCATGTCGGCTATCTTTTAGCTGTAGCCCATGTCGGCTATCTTTTAGCTGTAGCCCATGTCGGCTATCTATTAGCTGTAGCCCATGTCGGCTATCTTTTAGCTGTAGCCCATGTCGGCTATCTATTAGCTGTAGCCCATGTCGGCTATCTTTTAGCTGTAGCCCATGTCGGCTATCTTTTAGCTGTAGCCCATGTCGGCTATCTTTTAGCTGTAGCCCATGTCGGCTATCTTTTAGCTGTAGCCCATGTCGGCTATCTTTTAGCTGTAGCCCATGTCGGCTATCTTTTAGCTGTAGCCCATGTCGGCTATCTATTAGCTGTAGCCCATGTCGGCTATCTATTAGCTGTAGCCCATGTCGGCTATCTATTAGCTGTAGCCCATGTCGGCTATCTATTAGCTGTAGCCCATGTCGGCTATCTATTAGCTGTAGCCCATGTCGGCTATCTATTAGCTGTAGCCCATGTCGGCTATCTATTAGCTGTAGCCCATGTCGGCTATCTATTAGCTGTAGCCCATGTCGGCTATCTATTAGCTGTAGCCCATGTCGGCTATCTTTTAGCTGTAGCCCATGTCGGCTATCTATTAGCTGTAGCCCATGTCGGCTATCTATTAGCTGTAGCCCATGTCGGCTATCTATTAGCTGTAGCCCATGTCGGCTATCTATTAGCTGTAGCCCATGTCGGCTATCTATTAGCTGTAGCCCATGTCGGCTATCTATTAGCTGTAGCCCATGTCGGCTATCTATTAGCTGTAGCCCATGTCGGCTATCTTTTAGCTGTAGCCCATGTCGGCTATCTATCAGCTGTAGCCCATGTCGGCTATCTTTTAGCTGTAGCCCATGTCGGCTATCTTTTAGCTGTACCCCATGTCGGCTATCTATTAGCTGTAGCCCATGTCGGCTATCTATTAGCTGTAGCCCATGTCGGCTATCTATTAGCTGTAGCCCATGTCGGCTATCTATTAGCTGTAGCCCATGTCGGCTATCTTTTAGCTGTAGCCCATGTCGGCTATCTTTTAGCTGTAGCCCATGTCGGCTATCTTTTAACAAATTTTTTTTTGCTCATAGATTTTGTTGTAATGTTTGAGTCACATTAAACATGGCAAAATGTATATAATTGCAAGAAAACTTGCTTTGAAACTGCAAAATGTTCTCTGCGCCCAATGATAAAGTGTAGAATTACAGGAAATAAGCTTTAAACCTGCAAAATGTTCCCTCTGCCAACAAGAGGGGTGTGAACAGTTTGTGTCATGAACAGTGTTTGTGCCCATAGAAATAGACGTTGCGCGCATGCGCGTGGTGTTCCCGACATGTATCCCAAAAGGGTTCTTCAAAGGGTTATCCTATGGGGAGAGTTGAAAAACCCCTTTAAGGTTCTAGAAAGCACCTTTTTTTCTAAGAGTGTCGTCTACATGATGATATTATTATTTTTATTTGTCAAACGGCAGTCAAGCATCGATCATCATGTCACCGGATAAGACCCTAGATATTTTTTGGAAAGGAGCATCAAGCTCATCACTGTGCACTTTTTCACCACCCTGTGAAGTTCATTAACTTATTTCATCTGTAGCCTAATACACTGCATTGTTTCCCAAGTCGTAGTGGAAGGACCACACCATGTCATCCACAGTTCATATGTGAGTAAAGTCATGCCATATAAAAAAAAATCAAGACAGCTGTAAGACATGGTGGGATCATTTTGTGTTGGTAAAAATAATTATGCGAGAAATGGCGGTGGAAATGCCTTTATGCACAAATATTTATATAGGGTACTATGGTGTAACTAGCCCCCCCATGTGGATGACACACATGCTTAGGCGAATAAACAATAAATGGACATAAATGGATACAGTTTTTAGAAATGGGGTGCTTTTTTAAGTACCGGGAATATAACATTTAACTAACTCATAACTGAACTAATTAATTGAGTGTAACATTGATGTGGCAACTCTCTTCTGCTCTGCTATTGCACGGTTCTAATTTGTACATACAGTTGAAGTCGGAAGTTTACATACACTTACATACACTTAGGTTGGAATCATTAGTCACTCCTTTCACAATCATTTTAGTCACTACACAAAATTCTTGTTAACAAACTATAGTTTTGGCAAGTCGGTTAGGACATCTAGTTTGCATGACACAAGTAATTTTTCCAACAATTGTTTACAGACAGATTATTTCACTTATAATTCGCTGTATCACAATTCAAATAGGTCAGAAGTTTACATACACTAAGTTGACTGTGCCTTTAGACAGCTTGGAAAATTCCAGAAAATGATGTCATGGCTTTAGAAGCTTCTGATAGGCTAATTGACATCATTTGAGTCAATTGGAGGTATACCTGTGGATGTATTTCAAGGCCTACCTTTAAACTCTGTGCCTCTTTGCTTGACATCATGGAAAATCAAAAGAAATCAGCCAAGACCTCTGTAGACCTCTACAAGTCTGGTTCATCCTTGGGAGCAATTTCCAAACGCCTGAAGGTACCACGTTCATCTGTACAAACAATAGTAAGCAAGTATAAACACCATGGGACCACACAGACGTCATACCGCTCAGGAAGGAGACACGTTCTGTCTCCTAGAAAAGAACGTACTTTGGTGCAAAAAGTGCAAATCAATCCCAGAATAATAGTAAAGGACCTTGTGAAGATGCTGAAGGAAACGGGTACAAAAGTATCTATATCCACAGTAAAACGAGTCCTATATCGACATAACCTGAAAGGACGATCAGCAAGGAAGAAGCCACTGCTCCAAAACCGCCATAAGAATGGTTTGCAACTGCACATGTGGACAGAGATCTGACTTTTTGGAGAAATGTCCTCTGGTCTGATGAAACAAAAATAGAACTGTTTGGCCATAATGACCATCGTTATGTTTGGAGGAAAAAGGGGGAGGCTTGCAAGCCGAAAAACACCATCCCAACCGTGAAGCACGGGGGTGGCAGCATCATGTTGTGGGGGTGCTTTGCTACAGGAGGGACTGGTGCACTTCACAAAATAGATGGCATCATGAGGTAGGAAAATTATGTGGATATATTCAAGCAACATCTGGCTTAAGGACAACAAAGTCAAGGTATTGGAGTGGCCATCACAAAGCCCTGACCTCAATCCTATAGAACATTTTTGTGCAGAACTGAAAAAGCGTGTGCAATTAAGGAGGCCTACAAACCTGACTCAGTTACACCAGCTCTGTCAGGAGGAATGGGCCAAAATTCACCCAACATATTGTGAGAAGCTTGTGGAAGACTGACCGAAACGTTTGACCCAAGTTAAACAATTTAAAGGCAATGCTACCAAATACTAATTGAGTGTATGTAAACTTCTGACCCACTGGGAAGGTGATGAAAGAAATAAAAGCTGAAATAAATCATTCTCTCTACCATTATTCTGACATTTCACATTCTTAAAATAAAGTGGTGATCTTAACTGACCTAAGACAGGGAAGTTTTACTAGGATTAAATGTCATGAATTGTGAAAAACTGAGTTTCAATGCATTTGGCTAAAGTGTATGTAAACTTCCGACTTCAACTGTAGGTCATAAATGAAGATACTGTATCCCCAGTAAAATTGGAGCACAACTCATGAGTTCACCTCCTGCACTGCTCACACCTAATCCAGTCCCCACCTGAGATTGAAAACGGCTCCTCATAGAGAAGACACTCCGCATCCCCTTCTTTGGTGGCTGATGTGGCTTGTTGGAAGAACCTGCTTCATTTTCTTACCCTCTCTTTTCTTCTTTTTGATGTTTATGCCGAGCCTTTTCCTCCAGCAACCTTCTGTAAGGTGAGGCTGTCAGTTCAGCCGCAGACTCAGCCTTTCTCTTCCTCGGCCTCGCCTCCTGGAGCGTCGGCCTCGGTGACAACTCCAATAGAACTGCTCCAGCTGTTGGTTGTTGGTTTTAGCAAAAACAAACCAGGGTCGTGGCGGTAGTGCTAGTGGCAGTAGTGCCAGTGGTGGTAGTGCTAGTGGTGGTGGTGGTAGAGCTAGTGGTGGTGGTGGTAGAGCTAGTGGTGGTGGTGGTAGAGCTAGTGGTGGTGGTGGTAGAGCTAGTGGTGGTAGAGGTAGAGGTGGTGGTGGTAGAGCTAGTGGTGGTAGAGGTGGTGGCAGTAGTGCTGGTGGAGGTGGTGGCAGTGTTAGTGGTGGTGGTGGTAGAGTTGGCAGCGGTAGAGCTGGTAGGGGTGGTGGCAGTGTTAGTGGTGGTGGTGGTAGAGTTGGCAGCAGTAGAGCTGGTAGAGGTGGTGGCAGTGTTAGTGGTGGTGGTGGTGGTAGAGTTGGCAGCGGTAGAGCTGGTGGCGGTAGTGCTAGTGGTGGTGGAGGTAGTGCTAATGGCGGTGGCGGTAGAGGTGCTGGCGGTAGTGCTAGACGTGATGGCGGTAGTGCTGCTAGTAGTGGTGGTGGCGGTAGAGGTGCTGGCAGTAGTTCTAGTGGTGGTGGCGGTAGTGCTAGTAGTGGTGGCGGTAGAGGTGGTGGCGGTAGTGCTAGTAGTGGTGGCAGGAAGAGGTGGTGGCGATAGTGCTAGAGGTATTGGTGGTGTTGGCAGTAGTGTTGTATTTTGAGACAGGCTTGAATAAGGTAAGTAGCCAATAGGCAGAGGGTGGCATAATTTGTCTGATTCTCTAATAATGGTATGGGAATAATAATGTATTATTATGTAGGCCTACATTGAACGCCACACATTGGCTGCTACTGTAGACTGAATGATAGAACAGCTATTTCCATGTTAAAATGTTATGGGATACATTTTCTCCATTGTTTTTGGTGGTAGGCCACTCTGGAAAGTCTACATTATGATCAAATAGCCACAGTAGCCTACTTGAACACTGTCTGAAACTGTAACTTAAAACAGGTACAGCCTCAGTGTTCACAGTAAACACGTGCTGGAAGTTACACAGAATTGGAGGGAACATTACCTGAAGCTGTTTGAAACATCTTTTGTAGGCCGTAAAAAAACTGGTCAACCTTAGGCTTATTAATGCCCACGGCCCTCGCAAGACTGGTTGCTTGCGGTACTCGAACTGAAAGTTGAGGGTTGCGCTTAAGCCACTGAACCAATCCACCCCTCCGTGCCCCTTTCCTTTCTTGAACCTGTGCTTGATTCCCATCCTCTCTGCCAGATCGAAGGCGAGTCTTCTCACGTCCCATGATGTTAATCCAAATAGGGTTCTTTCCATTTGTTGAATGTGGTTGAGGTCACTTTCATATGTGGAAGAGAAGACTGGCACCCCGCCCATTTGGCTGAAGCCTGTTTTTTTTACCTCCTTTCCTTTGTGTTGCCGTAGTGTTCTTGATGGAATGTTGGACACCCTGGCAGCTCCCTTTAAGATCTGCCCATTTTCCATTGCCTTCAGTGCATGCTGTGTTGACTCAGGGCCATAGCTTCCATTGCTTCAGTCTGTTTTCTTCTTGTATGTTCTCATCTGAAAATAAAAACATTGAATTATATTAGTAACTGTAAAGAACTGACACTTAACCTATGACCTGACCCCTAATCTAACAGATGGCCCTTAACTCTAACTACCCCACACAGGACTGTGTACCTTAAGACTAACCCGTTTCTTTCAAACCACATGCCTTAAAGTATTATTATTGACCTACAGAGGGAGTGGTGCCAATTTAAAAGCTCTCTCTTAAAAACGTAGCTAGCTATCTAGCAATATGACATAAAATGCTGTGTAAAATAACTAATTGGCTTTAAAGTAACATTAACTGTAAGGCTTTCTGTCACTAGTGGAAACATTTACAACTGCAATTACGATATCTTATTGAATGTATTTTACCTCAGATCTGGTAGTAAGGTTATACGTAGCTAGCTATCTAGGGAACGTTATATGACATAAAATGCTGTGTAAAATAACTAAACGGCTTTAAAGTAACATTAACTGTAAAGCTATCAGTCACTAGTGGAAACATTTACAACTGCAATTAATTATTATCTTTTTTAATGTATTTTACCTCAGACGATCGGGTAGTAAGGTTGCTAGCTAGCTCTGCTAGCAGCTTATGCTAACTAGCTAGCTGGCTAGCATTTACTGCCAGTAAGGTTGCTAGCTAGAAAATGAGCATAAACTACCATTAACTGGGATAGTCATTGTCTAAATGACAGGTAGAAACACATTCATAACCATAAAGGGGTAACTAGCCCCAAGGGGCCAGGTGGAGGTGGAGGTGGAGGCGAGGTGGAGGCGAGTTGCCCCCAACACACTCATCCAACATATTACTAACTTACTTTACTGAAAAATGATCTAAATGTTTCTCTCTAAACAAGTGGATTGTTTATCTTAAGGCTTTCCTACTTGTACATCTAACGTCATTAGAATATATCTACAACTTTGTCACTTACAGAGCAGTGGCAGCCAGGGAAAATGTTTGGTGACATCTTGTGTTGGGGGGGGGGGCTAGTTAACCTTAGGAGACTAGTTACCCTCTAGTGATGGGGCAGCAGGTAGCCTAGTGGTTAGGGCATTGGGCCAGTAACCGAAAGGTTGCTAGTTCGAATCCCCGAGCTGACAAGGTTAAATATGTCGTTCTGCCTCTGAACAAGGCAGTTAACCCACTAACCCACTGTCATTGTAAATAAGAATTTGTTCTTAACTGACTTGCCTAGTTAAATAAAGGTTCAATTAAAAAAATAAAATACAATAATAACCAACATATTGAAGTACACTTGGAGTCAGTGATGATGTGGTGTGTTGTCCTTTAGAACTACACACACAACCTCTTATATAGACGACTTCTATATCTGTCGTTTCCATTACACATGTTGGAGTTATTTTTCTTGCGACCTTGCTTTTGTCGAATAAAACTGGGTCAATGGAAACCTGCCTATTAATTGAGTTATCAAGACAACTCCTCCACGCTTGTCGCGAAGCAGCGCGATGGCGCTGTTCCAATCAAAACGGTGCTGAAATGATCATCTAGGTGACATGACTATTGCTTTAAATTACAGTTAACACTTGGATATGACTTTGGGAGTTTCAGTATAAAACAGCAATTTGATACATGCCTTCAATTGCATTAGCCTACTTTATTCCAATATTTTCATCATTCAGTTGATAACAATTTAGGTGAGTTTTCCAGACTCTGCTGCCCGCCTCTTCTGCATTGTTCTCGGGACCATTTTAAATCAACATACTGTTTTCTAGAAATATGGCTCCTTTTCGGGTTAAAGCTAATTTAATTTCTGTGGTATTGGACCGGGGCTCGGGTTTCAGTTTACCGGGCTTGGATCAGACTTGGCTCTAACTTTCAGGCCCGATGAGAACTATACTTCCAAGTCCACCCATGCTGTGGTGTATGAAGCCTCTAGTGGTGGGAAATAGTACTGCCTGGATACTTCTATCAGGAGCAATGTGTAAAGATATTTTGCAGTGACATCCTATCCCATCTTGCTCTGTTGCAGTGGTCACTGGTGGGTCAGACGGGATAGGGAAGGCTTACGCCTTTGAGGTAAGTTGAATGTGTGAATGTGAATCTGAATGTGACTGTGGCTGTTCATGGCATACTACCTGTCCATCACTAACTCCATGTGGTTCTATCCCCCCGTGCATCACTAACTCCATGTGGTTCTATCCCCCCTGTGCATCACTAACTCCATGTGGTTCTATCCCCCCTGTGCAACACTAACTCCAGTGGTTCTATCCCCCTGTGCAACACTAACTCCATGTGGTTCTATCCCGCCTGTGCAACACTAACTCCATGTGGTTCTATCCCCCCTGTGCATCACTAACTCCATGTGGTTCTATCCCCCCTGTGCATCACTAACTCCATGTGGTTCTATCCCCCCTGTGCAACACTAACTCCAGTGGTTCTATCCCCCCTGTGCATCACTAACTCCATGTGGTTCTATCCCCCCTGTCCAACACTAACTCCATGTGGTTCTATCCCCCCTGTGCAACACTAACTCCATGTGGTTCTATCCCCCCTGTGCATCACTAACTCCATGTGGTTCTATCCCCCCCGTGCAACACTAACTCCATGTGGTTCTATCCCCCCTGTGCAACACTAACTCCAGTGGTTCTATCCCCCCTGTCCATCACTAACTCCATGTGGTTCTATCCCCCCTGTGCAACACTAACTCCATGTGGTTCTATCCCCCCTGTGCATCACTAACTCCATGTGGTTCTATCCCCCCTGTCCAACACTAACTCCATGTGGTTCTATCCCCCCTGTGCAACACTAACTCCATGTGGTTCTATCCCCCCTGTGCATCACTAACTCCATGTGGTTCTATCCCCCCTGTGCAACACTAACTCCATGTGGTTCTATCCCCCCTGTGCAACACTAACTCCATGTGGTTCTATCCCCCCTGTGCAACACTAACTCCATGTGGTTCTATCCCCCTGTGCAACACTAACTCCATGTGGTTCTATCCCCCCTGTCCATCACTAACTCCAGTGGTTCTATCCCCCCTGTCCATCACTAACTCCAGTGGTTCTATCCCCCCTGTGCAACACTAACTCCAGTGGTTCTATCCCCCCTGTCCATCACTAACTCCATGTGGTTCTATCCCCCCTGTGCAACACTAACTCCATGTGGTTCTATCCCCCCTGTGCATCACTAACTCCATGTGGTTCTATCCCCCCTGTCCAACACTAACTCCATGTGGTTCTATCCCCCCTGTGCAACACTAACTCCATGTGGTTCTATCCCCCCTGTGCATCACTAACTCCATGTGGTTCTATCCCCCCTGTGCAACACTAACTCCATGTGGTTCTATCCCCCCTGTGCAACACTAACTCCATGTGGTTCTATCCCCCCTGTGCAACACTAACTCCATGTGGTTCTATCCCCCCTGTGCAACACTAACTCCATGTGGTTCTATCCCCCCTGTCCATCACTAACTCCAGTGGTTCTATCCCCCCTGTCCATCACTAACTCCAGTGGTTCTATCCCCCCTGTGCAACACTAACTCCAGTGGTTCTATCCCCCCTGTCCATCACTAACTCCATGTGGTTCTATCCCCCCTGTGCAACACTAACTCCATGTGGTTCTATCCCCCCTGTGCAACACTAACTCCAGTGGTTCTATCCCCCCTGTGCATCACTAACTCCATGTGGTTCTATCCCCCCTGTGCAACACTAACTCCATGTGGTTCTATCCCCCCTGTGCAACACTAACTCCATGTGGTTCTATCCCCCTGTCCATCACTAACTCCATGTGGTTCTATCCCCCCTGTGCAACACTAACTCCATGTGGTTCTATCCCCCCTGTGCAACACTAACTCCATGTGGTTCTATCCCCCCTGTGCAACACTAACTCCATGTGGTTCTATCCCCCTGTCCATCACTAACTCCATGTGGTTCTATCCCCCCTGTGCAACACTAACTCCATGTGGTTCTATCCCCCCTGTGCAACACTAACTCCATGTGGTTCTATCCCCCCTGTGCAACACTAACTCCATGTGGTTCTATCCCCCCTGTGCAACACTAACTCCATGTGGTTCTATCCCCCCTGTGCAACACTAACTCCATGTGGTTCTATCCCCCCTGTCCATCACTAACTCCAGTGGTTCTATCCCCCCTGTGCAACACTAACTCCATGTGGTTCTATCCCCCCTGTCCATCACTAACTCCATGTGGTTCTATCCCCCCTGTGCAACACTAACTCCATGTGGTTCTATCCCCCCTGTGCAACACTAACTCCATGTGGTTCTATCCCCCCTGTGCAACACTAACTCCATGTGGTTCTATCCCCCCTGTGCAACACTAACTCCATGTGGTTCTATCCCCCCTGTCCAACACTAACTCCATGTGGTTCTATCCCCCCTGTGCAACACTAACTCCATGTGGTTCTATCCCCCCTGTCCATCACTAACTCCATGTGGTTCTATCCCCCCTGTGCAACACTAACTCCATGTGGTTCTATCCCCCCTGTGCAACACTAACTCCATGTGGTTCTATCCCCCCTGTGCAACACTAACTCCATGTGGTTCTATCCCCCCTGTGCATCACTAACTCCATGTGGTTCTATCCCCCCTGTCCATCACTAACTCCATGTGGTTCTATCCCCCCTGTGCAACACTAACTCCATGTGGTTCTATCCCCCCTGTGCAACACTAACTCCATGTGGTTCTATCCCCCCTGTGCAACACTAACTCCAGTGGTTCTATCCCCCCTGTCCATCACTAACTCCAGTGGTTCTATCCCCCCTGTGCAACACTAACTCCATGTGGTTCTATCCCCCCTGTGCAACACTAACTCCATGTGGTTCTATCCCCCCTGTCCATCACTAACTCCAGTGGTTCTATCCCCCCTGTGCAACACTAACTCCATGTGGTTCTATCCCCCCTGTGCAACACTAACTCCATGTGGTTCTATCCCCCCTGTGCAACACTAACTCCAGTGGTTCTATCCCCCCTGTGCATCACTAAGTCCGTGTGGTTCTATCCCCCTGTGCATCACTAACTCCATGTGGTTCTATCCCCCCTGTGCATCACTAACTCCATGTGGTTCTATCCCCCCTGTGCAACACTAACTCCATGTGGTTCTATCCCCCCTGTGCATCACTAACTCCATGTGGTTCTATCCCCCCTGTGCATCACTAACTCCATGTGGTTCTATCCCCCCTGTGCAACACTAACTCCATGTGGTTCTATCCCCCCTGTGCATCACTAACTCCATGTGGTTCTATCCCCCCTGTGCAACACTAACTCCATGTGGTTCTATCCCCCCTGTGCATCACTAACTCCATGTGGGTCTGTCCTACCTGTGCATCACTAACTCCATGTGGTTCTATCCCCCCTGTGCATCTCACTAACTCCATGTGGGTCTGTCCTACCTGTGCAGCTGGCAGGACGTGGGCTGAACGTGGTGATCCTGAGCAGAACCAAGGACAAACTGGACCGGGTGGCACTGGAGATAGGTGGGAGGAATTTACGTCCTTCTTCTCCTGGAATGAGCAACATTGTCTTTGAGGGTTAAGATCAGGAGTGTCAAACATACTGCTCGCAGAGGTTCAATCCATCCCGAGGGTGGTTTGTGTAAAAATAAAATATATTGTTTTTTAAATTATAATGGACCTACATCGATAGAGTTTCTTGACTGTTTCCAACTCTAATAATCACGGAAATTAAAGCTACACCGTCAGGGTCGAATTTGACAGCGAGGAAATATAACAGATATTCGGTGCAGCCCTCCGGACCTCAATGAAGACCCCCGGTGCATAATGAGTTTGACACCCCTGGTTTAGATGTTAGGTCAAATGTATCTCTTGAACTTCATTTTGTGACGTTTCTCTTTCACAGGAGAAACCACGGGTCAGAAAGTGAAAGTGATCGTAGCCGATTTCACTGAGGATGACATGTACGAACACATTGAGGAGAACCTGAAAGGCTTAAATATCAGTGTATTAGGTGCACGCTGTCCTTCATTATTACTCCTTGTTATATTTACTGATCTCTAAAAATAGTCTACCTATCCCAATGACAGCTGCCGAGTGGCATTAACCTGGTCTTATCCAATTCATGCAGTGAACAACGTGGGGATTCTGCCTAGTCATATTCCCTGCAAGTTCCTGCAGACTAAGGACCTGGAACAGGTGAGAGGAAACATACAATATTGGTTCACCTACAGATGTAGGATCTTAATTTGAGCCAGTTTGCTACAGCAGGAAAAGAATCCTGCAGCAACAGGAAATGTGAATTATTTTGTGTATTAGAATTAATATACATTTTTGGAATGGCTGATGCATTTGACGTTAGGGCAAATCAAGTCTGAAATGTTCAATTGGAAATGACAAACTTTAGAAGCCTTTTAAACCTTGAATACACTACAAGTTTGCAATTCCTGCAATGCACAAGTTTTCTTTTCAACAAAAGAGTGATCAAATTAAGATCCCGTCCTCATACCTCACCTGTCCTCTTACCTGTTCCTCACATTCCCCTTTCCTCTCTCGCCTCACCTCACCTTTATCCAACACGCTGCGTGACACAGTGGAGGCTGCTGAGGGGAGGATGGCTCATAATAATGTCTGGAATGGAGTCAGTGGAATGGTATCAATGACATGGAGTTCACATGTTTGATACCATTCCATTGACTCCATTCCAGACATTATTATGAGCTGTCCTCCTTCCAGCAGCTTCCACTGCTGGAATGGAATAAATGGAACGGTATTCAACAGATCAAACATGGAAACCACGTTTGACTCCATTACATTGATTTCAGTCCAGCCTCTACAATGAGCCCGTCCTCCTATAGCTCCTCTCACCAGGCTCCACTGGTGTGATGTCATAATATGCCAGTTATTACGTTGATGTTGATTCACCTCAAGAAATGCACTTGCATTTGGCGAAATTCTCGTGACACACATACTCAGGCTGACTGGCTCTCGTTCAGGCAAATGAGAAATAAGTGCACTCAGGCTATCAGGAAGGCCAAAGTTAGTTACTTTAAGGAGCAGTTCTCTCTCTGTGGGTCTAACCCCAAGAAGTTCTGGAAACGGTTAAAGACCTGGAGAATAAACCCTCCTCCTCACAGCTGCCCATGTCCCTTAATGTTGATGATGTGGTTGTTACTGACAAGGAGCACTTGGCTGAGCTCTTTAATCACCACTTCATTAAGTCAGGATTCCTAATTGACTCAGCCATGCCTCCTTGCCCGTCCAACATTTCCTCATCTCCCACCCCTTCTAATGCGACTAGCCCCAACGCTCCTCCCTCTTTTTCCCCTGCCCTGCTACAAAGTTTCTCCCTGCAGCCGGTCACTGAGTCCGAGGTGCTAAAGGAGCTCCTAAACGTGACAAAAAAAACCCATCTGGGTCAGATGGTTAAGACGCTTTCTATCACCGCCAAGCCTATCTCTGATCTTTTTAACCTGTCTCTCCTCTCTAGGGAGGTTCCTATTGCTTGGAAGGCAGCCACGGTTCGTCCTTTATTTAAGGGGGTGATCAAGCTGATCCTAACTGTTATAGGCCTATTTCTATTTTGCCCTGTTTATCAAAAGTGTTGGAAAAACTTGTCAATAATCAACTGACTGGTTTTCTTGATATCTATAGTATTCTCTTTGGTATGAAATCTGGTTTCCACTCAGGTTATGGATGTGTCACTGCAACCTTCAAGGTCCTCAAGGATGTCACCATTGCCCTTGATTCTAAGCAATGTTGTGCGGCCAAAGCTTTTGATATGGTAGATCATTCCATTCTTCTGGGCTGGCTAAGGAGTATTGGTGTCTCTGAGGGGTCTTTGGCCTGGTTTGCTAACTACCTCTCTCAAAGAGTGCAGTGTATAAAGTCAGAACATCTTCTGTCTCAGCCACTGCCTGTCACCAAGTGAGCACACCAAGGCTCGATCCTAGGCCCCATGCTCTTCTCAATTTACATCAACAACATAGCTCAGGCAGTAGGAAGCTCTCTCATCCATTTAGCTACAGTCTTCTACTCAGCTGGCACCTCCCTGGATTTTGTGTTAAACGCTCTACAACAAAGCTTTCTTCGTGTCCAACAAGCTTTCTCTGCCCTTAACCTTGTTCTGAACACCTCCAAAACAAAGGTCATGATTACAGGTGTGATTACTACCTCTGAGGGCTTAGAGCTTGAGGTAGTTAGATCATACAAGTACTTGGGGAGTATGGCTAGACGGTACACTATCAGCACATATCAAAGCTGCAGGCTGAAGTTAAATCTAGACTTGGTTTCCTCTATTGTAATCGCTCCTCTTTCACACCAGCTGCCAACTAACCCTGAATCAGATGACCATGCTAGATTACGGAGACGTAATGTATAGATCGGCAGGTAAGGGTGCTCTTGAGCGGCTAGATGTTCTTTATCATTCAGCCATCAGATTTGCCACCAATGCTCCTTATAGGACACATCACTGCACTCTATACTCCTCTGTAAACTGGTCATCTCTGTATACCCGTCGCAAGACCCACTGGCTGATGCTTATTTCTAAAACCCTCTTAGGCCTCACTCCCCCCTATCTGAGATGCCTACTGCAGCCCTCATCCTCCACATACAACACCCGTTCTACCAGTCACATTCTGTTAAAGGTCCCCAATGCACACACATCCCTGGGTCGCTCGTCTTTTCAGTTCACTGCAGCTAGCGACTGGAATGAGCTGCAACAAACACTCCAACTGGACAGTTTAATCTCCATCTCTGCATTCAAAGACTCAATCATGGACACTCGTACTGACAGTTGTGGCTGCTTTGCGTAATGTATTGTTGTCTCTACCTTCTTGCCCTTTGTGCTGTTGTCTGTGCCCAATGTTTGTACCATGTTTTGTGCTGCTAACATGTTGTGCTGCTACCATGTTGTTGTCACGTTGTGTTCCTACCATGCTGTGTTGCCATGTGTTGCTGCCTTGCTATGCTGTTGTCTTAGTTATCTCTTTATGTAGTGTTGTGTTATCTCTCGTTGTGATGTGTGTTTTGTCCTATATTTTTTATTTTATTCATTTTACTTTGAATCCCAGCCTCCGTCCCCGCGGGATGCCTTTTGCTTTTTGGTAGGCCGTCATTGTAAATAAGAATTTGTTCTTAACTGACTTGCCTAGGTAAATAAAATACAAATAAAAATGTTACCTGTGGAAGACAAGGAAGGAGGAACACACTTCACTATTGTTTTTTTTGTTTTTTTCCCCCTTACAGAGAATTACAAAAGTGATCAACTGCAATGTGAAAGCCTTGGTCAAGGTGGGTAGATATTGAAGCCCATCAGTGGAGTTTATGCTTAAAAGGATACTTTGTGATTTTGGCAATTAAGCCCTTTATCTACTTCCCCAGATGAACTCATGGATATCATTTAATGTCTCTGTATGCAGTTTGAAGGAAGTTGCTGACTAGTGCTAGCACAATTACTAACTAACACATTCTCATTTACAGCAACAACCTGGGGAATAATTACAGGGGAGAGGATGAATGAGCCATTTGTAAACTGGGGATGATTACGTGACCATGACAGTATGAGGGCCAGATTGGAAATTTAGCCAGGACACCAGGATTAACACCACTACTCTTACAATAAGTGCCATGGGATCTTTTTGTGACCACAGAGAGTCAGGACACCCATTTAACATCTGAAAGATAGCACCCTACACAGGGAATTGTTTTGAAACCAGAGGAAAGGTTGCCTCCTACTGGGCCTCCAACACCACCTGGTCTCCCATCCAGGGACTGCTTAGCTTCAGAAGCAAGCCAGCAGCAGGGTGGTATGCTGCTGGAAGTCTATGGTAACTGCTAGTAGATACCATAGACTTCCAGTCATTGTGCTAACGCTAGTTAGCATTGGCTCGCGAAACTACTTCCTTCATCCTAAACACAGAGACATAAAAATGGTATCCACGAGTTCATCTGACCAGGACCGGCGTTATGGGCGGACCTTAGGGGGCCTGGCCCGCCCTAACATACCTCATGCCCCGTCCAAATAAAATATTTAAATATTTATAACTTATTTGACCGAGACACCCGCCAACAGAAAGACCCATCCAAGCAAGCGTCTCTGTCTCAGTATGTGTAGCCCAGGAAATCGGATGCTGTCAGAACTAAAAGAGTATGGCATGACATTCTCTTTTTTGCCAGTCCGCATCAGATACAGTACATTCGGAAAGTATTCAGACCCCTTGACTTTTTCCACATTTTGTTACAGCTGTATTCAAAAATGGATTAAATCGTTTTTTTCCCCCTTATCAATCTACACACAATACCCCAAAATGACAAAGCAAAAACTAGTTCAGACATTTTTACAAATGTATATAAAAAAAAAAAACTTATGCAAATGTCATATTTCAGTTTTCAGGGACTTTACTCAGTACTTTGTTGAAGCACCTTTTGCAGCGATTACAAGCTTGGCACACCTGTATTTGTAGAGTTTCTCCAAATAGAACAAGCAGGTGACAATTTTACGGGCTTTTATCAGCACAAAATCACTGAGGGAGCAGGCCCTACATCTCAAGCAAAATAATAAAATCATCAACGCACTCGACAGCTTTCGTTGTTTAGGCTATGTGACATGGACATGTGCCGACTGATTGCCAACTGCCAACTGCCAATTGACTTTTTGACTGCTTGCATATCAACCCATATTCATATTGTCATTATTGCTTATGTGATGATTTTCACTATTATCAAGCACACTTGGCGCTTGTAATGATGTTTAGGCTACTGATGTTTTCGTCATTTGACCGTGCATCTTGCTGACCTTGCTCTTGGTGGTTGGGGGTATTTATTTTTATTTTGTCGTTATAAAAAGAAGCTTATACCGGGTTCCAACACCAACGCTTACGGTTAATAGTTGAAACAAAGGCACTCCACGAATACAATTTATTGAACACTTAATATTATAAGTAACAAATAAAAAAATGACAGTCTACATCCAAATAGGAGGTCCCATGAAAAAAATACTTTCCCCTCTATGGAAATCACATGCCCGTCCAATGGATTTTTTTCTGGCGCCGGCCCTGCATCTGACTCATTGCCAAAATCCCGAAGTATCCCTTTAATTAAGTGTCTTTGTTTTTAACTGACCTGTCTTTGTTCCACAGATGTGCCAAATAGTCCTGCCAGGGATGGAGAAGAGGTGTTTTGGGAGAGGTTTTCCTCAAGCCAATATTTGAGACTTCACATTGTCAATTAATCGAAAGTCCAGTTCATTTGTACTGAAACTAGAATTAGTCCAATTCTAAAATCCTGTTAATTACTGGATGAACATATGTTGATGAATGTCAGGAGAGGAGAACCTGAATAATCCTGACTGTCTAATTCCTCTGCAGAGGGAAGGGAGTGATCGTGAACATCTCCTCTGGTGTTGCCAGTGTTCCCTCCCCCATGTACACCATGTACTGCGCATCAAAGGCTAGTACAGACCCGCTATCTCTTTCTAAGCACAGGATGATCCGTCAGTTGTACGCGATGCTTCTGGAATTAGTCGTTTGTGTAACAAATAATCAGTGATTTCAATGTTTCTGTCTTGCTGTCTTTGTACAGGTGTTTGTGGAGAGGTTCTCTCAAGGTCTGCAGGCTGAATATAAAGCAAAAGGAATCATGATACAGGTGCAGTGATGCATCCAAGCATCAGTGTACATGGATCTATTTAACATTCATATTAAAGGGGGAGGGCACTCAAATCGTTTGTACATGTACTGACTGTGTATATTGGCTTATTCATCCCCCCTCCTTCTCACCTGTAACTATTCCCCAGGTCATTGCTGTAAATCAGAATGTTTTCTCAGTCAACTTACCTGGTAAAATAAGGGTAAAATAAATAAATACAAATTGTATTCATTGGTTTGTACAGCAACGTGAATGTGAATTCAGGAGGTGAGCTAAATCAAGAATTGATTTAGGGAAATAAATGGCATTTTTCTATTCTTGAATTTTAAGGTAAATTCACTTCCCCACTTGACTGAATTTAAATGGAACTGGCCTCAACACTGTCGACTCTATATGTCTGCTTTACTCTATGTTTCTTTCCTGTGTCTCTGTGTCCAGGCAGTGGCTCCATTTGGGGTGTCCACCTCCATGACGGGCTACCAGAAGTCCAACATGGTGACGCTGACAGCGGAGGACTTTGTCAGGACATCCCTGGAGTACCTCCAAGCCGGGGACAAGACCTACGGCAGCATCTGTCACACAGTACTGGTAAATCACATCAGAACATCTACACATATGGAAAGTAGGAGTATTTACCTTGTTTTTAGTCAATGAAACAGGTGTGTGTGTGTCTGTGTGTGTGTGTGTGTGTGCGTGCGTGCGTGCGTGCGTGCGTGCGTGCGTGCGTGCGTGTGTGCGTGCGTGCTGTGTGTTGTCTCTACAGGGTTGGATGGTACAGGCTGTTCCTCAGCAGATCCTCCACAGTGAGACCATGCAGGACAGTCTACTGGAGTATGTGAAGAAAAGAGTGGGGACATAGGTCATAGGAGATCACCTGCAACACATGCACTATTTTAGCATCATGTACTGTATGCTTGTCTGTAAATAATATGATGCCTTTTAAATAACTTTTTCATATGTATGTTTTTCTAAAACAAGAGGACTGTAAAAGACATTTTTAACTCATACTTCTAGTAAGTTGAACTCAAAATCAATGTTTATGTGATACTGACTCAAAATGAGAAGTCACACCAACTTTTCCCAGCATGCTCTGCTGCAGGTCGATTTTTTGGAATCTGTGTTTTTTAATATACATTGAGTGATTGATTGATTAATCTTATACTACACAAAGATAAATAACATACCTTTTTATAAACTAATCCAATAATTTTGTTTGAATTTTTAACTTGTTACTGAAATGGTTGTTCCAGGTTAAATGGCTTAGGCGGTCTCCTCCCATTGTTCCTAACCCTGGCAGTCATTATCAGGTTGCGGGTGAATACAAATTTCAACTGTTGGATAGCCTAACTGGCTGGATTCCAATAGAAATTACAGCATAATGTGACTTGCAGGTAGAAGTTAAAACACAAGTAAATTTCCCCCTTTGGAAGATTCCTCGAAAGAATTCCTCGATTTACAAATCTGGGAATTTTGGGAAAGTTACCAGAATTCTGCAACCCTACTTGAAGGACTGATGTGACCTGTAAACCATGAGTTTCAGGCCATTGTATAAAGGTATATAAAATAAGACCTTATAAGATATGTAATGTATTGTCATAAAGAGTTTAATTATCATAGGAACTCAGTTATTGAAGGCCACAGGACTGAAAGTTAATGAATAAAACAACTATGTCTCTGTCACTAACAAATACAGTCATGGGTGGTAACTCTACAATTCATTTGAAAAGGAAATTATATTTAACATTTTCAAGCTGATATAACTAAAATATGGACCCCCTACAGGGTCACAGTGACTCTATCGGTTTGAGTAATTACAACAAATTCACTTTATGTAACTGTACTCAGATATATTTAGTGCAACAGGTTTCCTCAAAAGTTTTACAGTGAGGGAAGAGAGGGCCGGTGGCACTGTTGTCTTACTGGGCCAATCAACTATGTAAACGTCTGTCTCGTGTTTCAACCTCTCTCTGAGCTCTAGGCTAAAGCCAACACAGAGGAAGACAGAACGCTTCTGAAATGTTGCTTTTTGAGTGGACTGTTTTGTTTTTACTGATTATATTTGAGTTAAGGCTAATTGATCAAATTGAGGTAATCAGTTTCTCCCACAAAAAAATCTGTCAATTTACAGTTACATTTGAGTAATGGTAAATTATAGTTTCAAAGTAAGGTGGGCTTTGCTACACTTAAACATTTCAAGTATTGCAACTTATACTTATTAGGTGACTTTGACTTTAGGCCTCCTGAGCGGTGCAGTGGTCTAAGGCACTGCATCGCTGTGCTACAGGCGTCACTACAGAACGGGGTTTGATCCCAGGCTGTGATGCAGCCGGCCACGACCGGGAGACCCATGAGGTGGCGCACAATTGGCCCAGCGTCGTCCGGGTTAGGGGAGAGTTTGGCCGGCTGGGATGTCCTTGTCACATTGTGCTCTAGCGACGACCTGTGGCGGGCCGGGCGGATGCATGCTGTCGCAAGTTGTACTGTGTTTTCTCTGACACATTGGTGCGGCTGGGTTAAGTGAGCAGTGTGTCAAGAAGCAGTGCGGCTTGGCAGGTTCGTGTTTCGGGGGACACATGGCTCTCGACCTTCGTCTACCGAGTTCGTACAGGAGTTGCAGCGATGGGACAAGACTGTAACTACCAATTGGGGAGAAAATAAAAGTGACTTTGACTTTAAAAGATTATGTAGTGCTCACTTCCCCATATTGACTACATTTAACTAGTGTTTTTATGTATAGAGAAATCAAAATGACTATTGTAAGTTGACTTACATGAAAAATGTAAGTATACCTTACTCAAAAAACTGTATTTGTATTACTCATATGATGTTGTACTCCACACTTCAGCTGTTTAAGTTTCTTAACTAAATTGTTTTGAGGTAATCAGTTTCCTAAAAATGTTTAAGTAGCCAGAACTTATCCGGTTTTACAGTGCAGGAAATGTATACTATTCTGAGAATATTTCAGTAAAATGGCAATAAGACATTCAATACCTGCCAAACAACCATGGGCTTTTAGATTCTGTCTCTACTGTATTCTGAAATAAACTTGGAAAGTATTGGCATGTATTTGAAAACACGAACATACACTCACTCACTCTAGTCAGAACTAAGAAACTCAGAAATGTTCAACTTGCTAACTGGCTGTAGTTATACACGTGCCGTGTTCAACCAGTTAGCAAGTCAAACATTTCAGAGTTTCCTATTTCCGACTAGCATGTGAACGCAGCATTCACCCAGGTATTTGAATATAGCATTTCAAATACGTATTTGTAGGGGATCATTTTCCAATTGGGAGACGTGTGTGTGTGTAGAGAGAAAATAGGAACTTGTCCTTCATGGTGTGTGGAGGCCTACAGAACACCCATTGAAGAAGAGTGTGAGGATATCTATACGGACACACACAAAAACGTACAGCGTGTGTCTGTAACCCTCATCAAACACGCACAGCGTAACTCTCATCAGTGTAGTCTCCTCCAGGGTGCGAGACAGACAGGGAGCGCAGTTCAGCGTGGTGGGGAGTAGATGGCCAGACAGCCAGGCCGTTGTGTCTGTCTGTCTGTCTACACTCTACAGTAAATCACTGAAACTGATGCTTTTAACCCTCACATACAGTTGAAGTCGGAAGTTTACATACACCTTAGGCAAATACATTTAAACTCAGTTTATCACAATTCCTGACATTTAATCCTATTAAAAATACCCTGTCTTAGGTCAGTTAGGATCACCACTTTATTTTAAGAATGTGAAATGTCAGAATAATAGTAGAGAGAATGATTTATTTCAGCTTTTATTTCTTTCATCACATTCCCGGGTCAGAAGTTTACATACACTCAATTAGTATTTGGTAGCACTGCCTTTAAAATTGTTTAACTTGGGTCTAATGTTTTGGGTAGCCTTCCACAAGCTTGCCACAATAAGTTGGGTGAATTTTGGCCCATTCCTCCTGACAGAGCTGGTGTAACTGAGTCAGGGCTTTGAGGTCATGGCTTTGTGATGGCCACTCCAATACCTTGACTTTGTTGTCCTTAAGCAAATTTGCCACAACTTTGGAAGTATGCTTGGGGTCATTGTCCTTTTGGAAGACCCGTTTGTGACCAAGCTTTAACTTCCTGACTGATGTCTTGAGATGTTGCTTCAATATATCCACATCATTTTCCTCCCTCATGATGCCATCTATTTTGTGAAGTGCACCAGTCCCTCCTGCAGCAAAGCAAGCTTCACGGTTGGGATGGTGTTCTTCGGCTTGCAAGCCTCCCCCTTTTTCCTCCAAACATAATGATGGTCATTATGGCCAAACAGTTCTATTTTTGTTTCATCAGATCAGAGGACATTTCTCCAAAAAGTGCGATCTTTGTCCCCATGTGCAGTTGAAAACCGTAGTCTGGCTTTTTTTATGGCGGTTTTGGAGCAGTGGCTTCTTCCTTGCTGAGCGGCCTTTTAGGTTATGTCGATATAGGACTTGTTTTACTGTGGCTATAGATACATTTGTACCTGTTTCCTCCAGCATCTTCACAAGGTCCTTTGCTGTTATTCTGGGATTGATTTGCACTTTTCGCACCAAAGTACGTTCATCTCTAGGAGACAGAACGTGTCTCCTTCCTGAGTGGTAGGACGTCTGTGTGGTCCCATGGTGTTTATACTTGCGTACTATTGTCTGTACAGATGAACGTAGTACATTCAGGCGTTTGGAAATTGCTCTCAAGGATGAACCAAACTTGTTGGAGGTTTACAATTTTTTTTCTGAGGTCTTGGCTGATTTCTTTTGATTTTCCCATGATGTCAAGCAAAGAGGCACTGCGTTTGAAGGACGGCCTTGAAATACATCCACAGTTACACCGCCAATTGACTCAAATGATGTCAATTAGCCTATCAGAAGCTTCTAAAGCCATGACATCATTTTCTGGAATTTTCCAAGCTGTTTAAAGGAACAGTCAACTTAGTGTATGTAAACTACTGACACACGAATTGTGATACAGTGAATTGTAAGTGAAATAATCTGTCTGTAAACAATTGTTGGAAGAATTACCTGTATAATGCACAAAGTAGATGTCCTATCCGACTTGCCAAAACTATAGTTTCTTAAAAATAAATTTGTGGAGTGGTTGAGAAACGAGTTTTAATGATTCCAACCTAAGTGTATGTAAACTTCCGACTTCAACTGTATACAGTAAGCCTCAATTATGGGCTGATGGGGACATCAGCAAACCAACAGGGCAACATATAATAAATTATAAGAAGCATTCATAACTTTTCATCCCACTTACCATCGCTGATGTTGTGCCAGCTTGTCAGAGCAGGTTGACTGGCTAACCAATGGGTGACTGGAGTGATGGACTGTCATGATGCATTATCTTCCTATGGTAAGGGAGAAAAGGGGGAATAGATACGGAGAGAGTCAATTATACAGTAGTTAGAAGAAAAGAGGTGGAAATGAGGGATGGAGAGGGAGAGACAGATAGATGTTAAAAAGGGGGTCAGATTTACCTATACCAAAGTCTTTCTTTGTTCTGCATATTACCGTTGGAGTCCCTCCAAGACAGAGAAAGAGAGAGATTGAGCGAGGGAAGAAGAAAGGAGGGTAAAAAAAAACTGTCTGTCACTCTCATTATTAACACACAGCAAGATATAGGGGAGACAGACTGGCAGACAGAATAACACAACGCACACACACAGGCAAAAGAAGGCAGACAAGGATACACGTACACACACACACTCATGGATCCCAACATTGTCCAGCATGTCTTGTGCGTCTCACTGATAAACCAGTGTCATGGGAGCATATTAGGTTGGCTGACATTTATCCAGAGAATGTAACGTGTAACAAAGAATGTAACATGCCAACATGTAATATATTTTCAGTCTATGTCACCATCTAGTGGCAGTTTATGGTCATCACAAGCAGAAAAAGGAAGTTAGGAGTCTGTTATTTGTTATTATTAGCAGTAGTTAAATTGAGCCAGAGCTCCCCAGAACCTGGCTCCTGCACCTTACAGGTCCCAAAGAAGAGTAGGATAGAAAGTAGGATAAAAGACTTAACCCTAACCGTAAAATGGTAATACATTGTATTTACAGCCATAATTCAGCTAGCCCTAACCCTTCCCAGTTAACAACAAACATTCCCATAACTTTAGAGAACGTTCTCTTAAGAGTCTCATAAGTCAACTAACGTTTTTATAGGAATGTGCTTGGAATTCTTCCAAGAGAACATTCCCTTCATTTCAAATATGTCTCATAATTTAACATATTCATGTTCTAGAACTTCTCATAATTTCACATATAGACACGTTTTACGGGATGTTGCAAGAATATTCATGTGTCCGGTTTTCTGTGGGTTAGGACAATATTCCATTAACGTCCCACCAAACATACACAGCACATTGTTGCCATGTTCTCAGAACATAAGATATTAATGTTCTAGATACGTTTTATGGGACGTTGCGAGAACATTTGTGTCCCCAAAAACATTAGACATCACATTACTCTTGCCAAGCCAAGCCAGTTTTGTCTGCAAGGGATACTCACATACAGTGTTTTCAACTTACATATTTGACACACATGATTACATTGAGCAGGTTCATTTATAAAGAAATTATTATTCAACATGTTTTCACTTGGCAAGCGGTACCGTAGCACCAAGTCTAGGATCAAAAGGCTCCTTAACAGCTTTTACCCCCAAGCCATAAGACTGCTGAACAATTTATCAAATGACCCCCCCAGACTATTTACATTGACAACTCCCCCCCATTTGTTTTTACACTGCTGCTACTCACTGTTTATTATCTATGCATAGTCACTTTACCCCTACCTACATGTACAAAATAACTTGACTAACCTGTACCCCCGCACATTGACTCGGTACCGGTACCCCCTGTATATAGCCTCGTTATTTTTATTGTGTTACTTTTTATTTGACTATTCTTACTTTAGTTTATTTAGTAAATATTTTCTTATCTCTATTTCTTGAACTGCATTGTTGGTTAAAGGCTTGTAAGTAAGCATTTCACAGGAAGGTCTACACCTGTTGTATTTGGAGCATGTGACAAATCTAATTTTATTTTATTTTATTAGAATTCACATCTCCTGGTTCTACAGCACTCTGATCTTCCTGCTATGCCATCGTGTCAATGTCCTGTGTCAGTTATTTAATCGGACTATTCTCTCATCATTGATTTTATTTGCATATTTCAGCAATTTAAGGGCTTTCCGTATAGTTGTCTAACGTTGGTGGGCATATTAACCTGTTTCAATGATACTCCTGAATCACTATGATCAATAAAATATTTTATTGAGTGTACTTTTAACAATGCTGAGATTTACTTTAAAGTGCATTCACCTTATTGCTTACACCTACCAAGTGTATTTCAAATCTACACAAGTGCCTAAGGAAAAGGGATTAGGGTTTCTTCTGGACAGGGCCTAACTATACTAGCTCAATAAGAAAATGCCCTAGAGATATTCCTTATTGGGGCAGTGGTTAAGGTGTTTGTCCTTGGTGCTGGTGGCCTAGACCTGGTAGACCTGCTAGGGGAGTCACCCTACTCTATAGGTCTTCACGGATCCACCTGTGTCCCATTGTCTGGGCCGGTTCTGATATGATTATCTCGGGTATGTGTGATTGTAACTGACTTGTCTGGAAGTGCCCGTACAGATCCCAACGCGACTGCTGCAGTATAGAGCGAGAGAGATCAATTGTATAATTTAACAAGGTGTGATGTGTAATTTTTATTTTATTTTTAAATTGAACGTTTCTTTGGGGCTTCAGGTGACATCTTGACAACTGATTCACAGAAATGTTCCTGCAACGTTCCCATGAAACGTGTCTATAACTTTAAACTTTAATATCTTACATTCTGAGAACATGGCAACCATGTTCTGTGTATGTTTGGTGGGACGTTGATAGAATATTCTCCTAACGCTCAGAAAACTGGACACTCAAGCATTAGAGGAACGTTACAGTTAACATTACAAAAATGTTTTCTCACCCTAGAAATTTGTTAGCTGGGTAGCTTTATGTCCACACCAAGGTTCAATCTTCGTCCTAGCCCTAACCTGTTGATAAGTAAGTATGTTTGGGATTTAATTGTCTTGAGCATTAAAAATAAATTTGACTTATCCCAGAACCATGGTTACAATGCAATGACTGAATAGAATCAACTGATGAAGCACAGATTTGTAACTGACCTATCATTCGTCATGAAACAGGGTCCTATTCATCAGAGCACACTGTAGCAAAACTTTTCACAATGGAAAAGAAAAACAAGTATTTCTTACTGGAAAAGTTCAGGTAGTCCCTCCCCATTTGCTACTGTTTCATTCCCGAGTGAATACGACCCAGCACGGGGTTCTGTCTCTTCTATGAGTTTCATGACAGACTGCTATGGCCACTATAGCCAGGAGAGGGCACTAAATATACACCTTTCATTGCAGTTCCAATGGCACAATTACGCCCGATTCATGTCTCCATTGCATTATTACTGAGAACAAATAGATACCTGTAAGGGATGCTTTTAATCCGCATTTTATCTCTGCAGGCTTTTTAATAAATTGTGGTTTAATTGATCCTGGTCAGCCAGTCGACTGCCTGCCCCTCTCCCAGCCTCTAGTTGTCTCGATGGAAGTTCCGTCGACTTCTAGTGAATATCTTTATTTTCATGTCAACAACTTTCTACTTGTGATGTGCTAAACGCCTTGCGCAAGATTGATGTAAAAACAAATTCACTTGGACTGATTTGCTTGATCCTTTCTTGCTGCCGTTTCTGCTCCTCTGATTGCAGAATCTTTAACACATATTTTTAACCGTATAATTATTTGTCGTACCATCCCCAGGGTCTGGAAGGCGGCCCATATTCTCCCCCTTCAAAAAGGTGGTGACCCATGTGACCTAAATAATTATCGCCCCATTTGCAAACTCTCTTCCCTAGCAACAATTCGGAAATCCTTTGTAAATACTCAACTTAGATCCATTTTAACTAGAAAAGGTATACTAAATGTACACCAGTCAGATTTCAGACCAGGTCATAGCACCATCTCTGCTACTTCTTTGGTTTAAAATGATGTTCTTAATTGTTTGGATAAGAAGAAACAATGTGCAGCCCTTTTTATTGACCCGTCTAAAACATTCAACACTCTGGACCACTCATTACTTATTCAGAGGCTTTCATCAATTGGTATAGTCCAGGCTGCATGTAGTCGGTCTGAAAAGTATTTAAAGGACAACACACAGTGTGTGTTTACTGATGGTGTTAAATTGGGTTTTCTGGACATAACAAAAGGCGTCCCACAGGGATTGATTCTTGGTCCGGTTCTTTTCACTATTTACATGAACAATTTTGGTTTATCGGTAAAATATTACTTTCATCTGTATGCAGATGACAATGTGGTGTATGCTATTGCCCCCACAGGCGACCAGGCTCTGTCACAGCTTCAATCTGCATTTATTGCCCTGCAGAAAGCCTTTGTTGAACTGACATTCGTACTTAATGCAGGTAAAACCAAGTATATGTTATTTTCCAAATCACCCCCCCAAAAGTTGATGATTTATGCATATACAGTATGTGCTTTGGATGATGCCCTCATTGACCATGTCCCTGCTTATAAATATCTGGTCCTCTGGATTGACAAAAGCTATCTTTCAAAAAGCATGTTGATGAGTAAATTAAGAAATTAAGAATTAAAATAGCCTTCTTCTATAGGAACAGGTTATGTCTTTAGTTAAATAGCAGAAAACAAGTAATTCAGTCAACATTCATTCTGGTTATTTACTATGGCAATATCATCTATATGAAAGCAGCTGTCACTGTTGGAAGCCATTGTGTGCAGTTTATCATAGCGCATCGCACTTTATTACAAGCGAAAGGTTCAGTAGACATCATTGCATTTTGTATCAGAAAGTAGGCTGGCCCTCTTTGAAGTCTCGTATATCGATGCATTGCACTATTTTTGTTGATAAAGCCCTCTTGCATAAACTTCCACCATACCTTACTTCATTGTTAACCTTCAGACGAATAAATGACCAGACCTGGACTAAGGGATGGCTAACCCTGGAGATCCCTTCAATCTCCACCAAGTTAGGTAAATCTACTTTGTTTTTTTGCACCTCTCATGTGAATTGATCTCCAAAACTCCTTAAACTTGGTGGAGTTGGTGCCTTTATGGAAGGTGTTCCCAAACTTTGTTGGCCCACAACCCCATTTTGATATCAGAAAATTCTCACGATCCCAACCATGTGAAAAAGATTATGTAATTAACAGCCAGTGTTTACTTTTTAATTTGGGGCTATGGCAGTCAACTGAAAAACAGTATTACTGATTTTCTTCTCAACTTACCATCACATACTTTGAATGTGGGGCTATGACAATCAATTGCAAATTAGTCTGACATAATGTATCTTATCCCACCACCATTACTCAGGGGCGTTGTCAACAGTGCGCACCTCATCTCTGCTGTAACATCCAAACTGGATTGATATTTGGTTTTAATGCAGATAAAAGCGCTGAATCCAGCTTTATGGTGCTTTGAAAACAACTAGAAACTCTGAAAAATGTGAGGTCAAATCACAAGGTCAGTGATCTTAGATTACTTACTTAGAAAAAGGCCCAGAGTTCCCAAGTTGGATTACAGTTCAAAAATATTTTTCCCAGTCGGAGCTCGTTTTGCCAGTTGTCTTGAACACACTGAAGTCGAACGCCGGAGATTTCCGAGTCCACAGTTGTTTTGAACTCGACATTAATGCTCAGAGGCAGGGTAGGTTATTCCCATTGAGTCAGGAACCAAAATTAATCCGTAGTGACCTGTGAATGCATTCGGTCAGATGACAGCTCGATCAGCTGCTCGATTTCACTTACCGGCATGTCAACTGAGCCAGGACCACATTCAAACGGATTGGGAAGTAGGCCCCAAAGTGCTCTTCCAAGCGTTGGAGGTGAGCAGCCATCACTCATGTGGGAAACTTACTGATGCTGTTTGCTATTAGAAACATGCACAGCTGAGGGAAAGCATTCTACTCATCTGTAGAATGCTTTTGTATTTCCCCTGCATGCTTGCGTTCAGTTCGTTTAGTTTTACATAGGCAATGAGACACATTTTATTTTCATTACACAGAAAAGTCAACCAAGTCAGTTTTTACATTATTGTGAACGACAACAGTTCCTCTCTCAATGCAATTTTTTTTACAACACTGCCCCTCGATAACCAACAAGACTCGGTATGAAATAGAACATTGTCATGCTCTGATCCCATATCTCCACATAGTTTTGCTAACAGGCGTGCGTGCAGTGGATGTGGTTTGATGTAGTTTACAATCGAAGTTACCTGCTGCAGTATATTTTCACATTCTGTGCTCAGCTCTTTTGCCACCAGTTGCTCTTGGGGGATCATACAATGCATCCATCTGGCAGGGAGACACATTCATAACTAGAGTCCAGAGGCCTGCCCTCTGTCCCGCCATAGATGGAGCACCATCTGTGCAAAAGCCCACCATTCCAGGTGAAGCTGGTTAAGAGAATGCCAAGAGTGTGCAAAGATGTCATCAAGGCAAAGGGTGGGTATTCTAAGAATCTCAAATATAAAATATATTTTGATTTGTTTAACACATGATTCCATATGTGTTATTTCATAGTTTTGATGTCTTCACTATTATTCTACAATGTAGAAAATAGTAAAAATAAAGAAAAACCCTTGAATGAGTAGGTGTTCTAAAACTTTTGACTGGTAGTGTATATACTGAACAAAAAATATAAATGCAACATGCAACAATATCAAAGATTTTACAGGGGTACAGTTCATAGAAGGAAATCAGTCAGTTGAAATACATTCATTAGGCCCTAATCTATGGATTTCACATGACTGGGCAGGGGCACAGCCATCCACTTGGGAGCCAGGTCCACCCAATCAGAATACGTTTTCCCCCAGAAAAGATCTTTATTACAGACAGAAATACTCCTCAGCACCCCCGTCCTCCTCAGACGATCCCACAGGTGAATAAGCCGGATGTGGCTGTCCTGGGCTGGCGTGGTTACACGTGGTATGCGATTTGTGAGGCCGGTTGGACGTACTGCCAAATTCTCTAAAATGACGTTGGAGGCGGCTTATGGGAGAGAAATGTACATTTATTTCTCTGGCAACAGCTCTGGTGGACTTTCCTGCAGTCAGCATGCCAATTGCACGCTCCCTCAAAACTTGAGACATCTGTGGTATTGTGTTGTGTGACAAAACTGAACATTTTAGAGTGGCCTTTTATTGTCCCCAGCACAAGGTGCACCTGTGTAATTATCATGCTGTTTAATCAGCTTCTTGATATGCCACACCTGTCAGGTGGATGCATTATCTTGGAAAAAGAGAAATGCTCACTAACAGGGATGTAAACAAATTTGTGCACAATTTTTTTTGAGAAATAAGCTTTTCGTGGATGTGGAACATTTCTGGGATCTTCTATTTCAGCTCATGAAACATGGGGCCAACACTTTACATGTTGCGTTTATATTTTTTTTCAGTATAGATACACTATCGTTCAAAAGTTTGAAGTCACTTAGAAATGTCCTTGTTTTTGAAAGAAAAGCAAATTTTTTGTCCATTAAATATCTACATACAGTTGAAGTCGGATGTTTACATACACTTTGGTTGGAGTCATTAAAACGTGTTTTTCAACTACTCCACAAAATTATTTTTAACAAACTATAGTTTTGGCAAGTCGGTTAGGACATCTACTTTGTGCATGAAACAAGTAATTTATCCAACAAGTGTTTACAGACAGATTATTTCACTTATTATTCACTGTATCCCAATTCCAGTGGGTCAGAAGTTTACATACACTAAGTTGACTGTGCCTTTAAACAGCTTGGAAAATTCCAGAAAATTATGTCATGGCTTTAGAAGCTTCTGATAGGCTAATTGACATCATTTGAGTCAATTGGAGGGGTACCTGTGGATGTATTTCAAGGCCTACCTTCAAACTCAGTGCCTCTTTGCTTGACATCATGGGAAAATCAAAAGAAATCAGCCAAGACCTCAGAAAAAAAATTGTAGACCTCCACAAGTCTGTTTCATCCTTGGGAGCAATTTCCAAACGCCTGAAGGTACTACGTTCATCTGTACAGACAATAGTACACAAGTATAAACACCATGGGACCACGCAGCTGTCATACCGCTCAGGAAGGAGACGCATTCCGTCCCCTAGAGATGAACGTACTTTGGTGCGAAAAGTGCAAATCAACAAAAGTATCTATATCCACAGTAAAAACGAGTCCTATATCGACATAACCGGAAGAAGCCACTGCTCCAAAACCGACATATAAAAACCAGACTACGGTTTTCAACTGCACATGGGGACAAAGATCGCACTTTTTGGAGAAATGTCCTCTGGTCTGATGAAACAAAAATAGAACTGTTTGGCCATAATGACCATCGTTATGTTTGGAGGGAAAAGGGGGAGGCTTGCAAGCCGAAGAACACCATCCCAACCGTGAAGCACCGGGGTGGCAGCATCATGTTGTGGGGTGCTTTGATGCAGGGGGGACTGGTGCACTTCACAAAATAGATGGCATCATGAGGATGGAAAATGATGTGGTTATATTGAAGCAACATCTCAAGACATCAGTCAGGAAGTTAAAGCTTGATCGCAAATGGGTCTTCCAAATGGTCAATGACCCCAAGCATACTTCCAAAGTTGTGGCAAAATGGCTTATTAAGGACAACAAAGTCAATGTATTGGAGTGGCCATCACAAAGCCCTGACCTCAATCCTATAGAAAATTTGTGGGCAGAACTGAAAAGCGTGTGCGAGCAAGGATGCCTCCAAACCTGACTCCGTTACACCAGCTCTGTCAGGAGGAATGGGCCAAAAATTCACCCAACTTATTGTGGGACGCTTGTGGAAGGCTACCCGAAATGTTTGACCCAAGTTTAACAATTTAAAGGTAATGCTACCAAATACAAATTGAGTGTATGTAAACTTCTGTCCCACTGGGAATGTGATGAAAGCGTAGAAGGCCAGCATCCCGGAGTCGCCTCTTCACTGTTGACGTTGTGACAGGTGTTTTGCTGGTTCTATTTAATGAAGCTGCCAGTTGGGGACTTGTGTGGCGTCTGTTTATCAAACTGGACACTCTAATGTACTTGTCTTCTTGCTCAGTTGTGTACCGGGTTCTCCCACTCCTCTTTCTATTCTGGTTAGAGCCAGTTTGCACTGTTCTGTGAAGGGAGTAGTACACAGCATTGTATGAGATCTTCAGTTTCTTGGCAATTTCTCGCCTTCATTTCTCAGAACAAGAATAGACTGACGAGTTTCAGAAGAAAGTGCTTTGTTTCTGGACATTTTGAGCCTGTAATCAAACCCACAAATGCTAATGCTCCAGATGCTCAACTAGTCTAAAGAAGGCCCGTTTTATTGCTTCTTTAATCAGAACAACAGTTTCAGCTATGCTAACATAATTGCAATAGGGTTTTCTAATGACCAATTAACCTTTTAAAATGATAAACTTAGATTAGCTAACATAACGTGCCATTGGAACACAGGAGTGATGGTTGCTGATAATGGGCCTCTGTACGCCTATGTAGATATTCCGTTTAAAAAATCTGCCGTTTCCTGCTACAATAATCATTTACAACATTAACAAGGTCTACACTGTATTTCTGATCAATTTGATGTTATTTTAATGGACAAAAAAAGTGCTTTTCGTTCAAAAACAAGGACATTTCTAAGTGACTCCAAACTTTTGAACGGTAGTGTATATATAGAGTAATTGTTGTTTATTGATGTTTTCATGCAGGGCTTATCTGCAAAATAGACCGTGGTCTCAGCATGACTCCTTGGCTTTAGCAAATAAAAAAATCTCTGGGAATTTCCACTGATAGATCTCTTTGATATAGGCTAGTAGTTACTCAGGCTATTGTGCGTTCTGCTTCCAACCGACAGTTTGAACGATGAATATCACTTTCAGCTGAAATAAAAAAGGTTTTTCTTTTCTTCCCAGATGGGACTTTCCACACCTGATTTACTAGGTAATCGTGTGGTGGGACCTTGAACATGTTAAATACCCCCTTTCAATGTTCTATTTCAAAGCCCTTTCATGGATCAAATGATATGGTGATGAGTCAATTGAACCCTTGTCACATTGGAAGAGTTCAGCTTTTAAAACGGAATGTTTGATGGGGAGCGCAAAAACAGGTGAGTGACGTGAGAGAGAATGAGAGACAGACAGAGAGATAGATAGACATAGCCAAGTGCAAGTAAGGGTGCTGAGGGTGCTGCAGCCCCCCCCCCCCCCCTGATAAATCAAAACAATATATACAGTATATATTTGAACATTTTAAAATAATATTTCAAATATATTTTTCCACCAAACTAATGCACTGGGCATTTATTAGTCCTGTAAAAGTCGAGAGCAAGTTATATAAATCTCTCTCACCTTCCTTCCTTCCTCACAGTCCTCACACATCATTGTTCTGGGTGGCTTGGAGAAAGCCCCATGGAAACTGTAGCTCTCACCTAATATTGTCCATTCAGGGATTTACACAAGGAGGGGAGGGGAAAATGTAATATAGTGGTCCTGTGTGGGTGGTCAAGAGGACAGAACTAAAAGCAGCCTTTGAAGATGTGTCCTTCGTGACGGCCCTCCACTCTGAACACTGAGTGCTTGTTGTTTCAGTAAACAGAGGAAAGGGTCAGAGGAGCATCCAAAACAAGCCCGACAGCCACCACGGCCCACCCAACACGCATGGTTTGGAACCAGGCCGGACCACTCACCTCAACACACAGGCAGGCCCATGACAAGATATTTTGTGTTTTTTTTACTATAGCTTTCATATGGCTGGTTTCTCAATCAGAGGAATGTGCTGAGCTTGTCAGTTTGACACACCAGAATAAATATTCTAATATATACATTCTCTGACATATGTATTTCTGTGACATAATTACCACCTTGTCCCTCAACTTTAGTTTTTGTGAACATCAACGATTTTCACCGCGTTTCAAGGCCTAATTATTTCTCCCCGAAATAATATCACTTCTCTCCTCTCCTCGACGCAGATCTTTGAAACTCAGAGTATAATTCCTACCCTTCATCTCCTCCTAAACAGGATACTGTCAAGGAGAAGGTGAACTGTCAGAGGGAAAGACGGAGGCAGAGAGAGAGGACCCCAAATTACAGGAAGAGAGAACAGAGCGCACTTTCCTCCACTCACATATGGCGGGGCTTTGCTTTTGTAGCCCTGCAAAAATAAACACAGGAGAGGCTACAGCTGGGGGGAGAGGAGAGGGGCCAGCGAGCCGCTTGCTTACCGAGCCCCCCGTTCACTAAACAATGGATCAGATGAAGCAGGCCCCTTTGGCAGTGCTAGAAACGGCCCAGAAATGCCTTTCTTCTCTACGATTAGATCTCCCTACTCCAAATATTTACTCTACGGAAACGCACAATTTTCCATTGCATTTGCTCTGTTTGAAAGGAGAGACCTCCCTCGCTATCGGTCTCACCTTTTACAGTTTGACATGAGGGGGTTCAGTGTGTAGATGCATCTCTTGTCCAGAGAAACATGATGACACTGACCTTATTTTACAAATCTATCATAGAACCACACATTTACTATTTCAGTCATTCCATCTAGGTGTGGAGAATGAGGTTTCAAGGAGATCGGAGTTCATTTTAGTTGTCTCACCAGTGGATCATTAATATTCAGGCAGGGGACTTACACTCTTTTAGGAACCAGAGACTAAACAGGAGGATTATTCCTGTGTGTGTTTGTATCCAGTCTACCTCTTTTATGATGTAGAACAATAAGGAGAGGAAGGGCCCAGGAGCTAGTAAATTAGACTCAGTTACAGCTAACGGGTCTCCTAGGAAACCAAGACAGGAATGGTTGACCAATTGTGTGTAATTTCCTAATGAAATGAGAGAGGCACAGCGTTGAGATTGCCTGCAATGACAACAAGCTCAGTCCGATGATGCTGTGACACACCGCCCCAGACCATGATGGACCCTCCACCTCCAAATCGATCCTGCTCCAGAGTACAGGCCTAGGTGTAACGCTCATTCCTTCAACGATAGACGCGAATCTGACCAACACCCCTGGTGAGACAAAACCGCGACTCGTCAGTGAAGAGCCCTTTTTGCCAGTCCTGTCTGGTCCAGTGACGGTGGGTTTGTGCCCATAGGCGACGTTGTTGCCGGTGATGTCTGGTGAGGACCTGCCTTACAACAGGTCTACAAGCCCTCAGTCCAGCCTCTCTCAGCCTATTGCGGACAGTCTGAGCACTGATGGTCGGATTGTGCGTTCCTGGTGTAACTCGGCAGTTGTTGTTGCCATCTTGTACCTGTCCCGCAGGTGTGATGTTCGGATGTACTGATCCTGTGCAGGTGTTTTTACACGTGGTCTGTGTTATGGGATTTTTGTGTTTAATGACTAAAATATGTATACATTTGACTTAGAATTATAACTAAACAGAATACTACTATAATACTGTAAGAATGAATCTTATTATAATCATAATGTTGAATGTTATGTGTTCCTTGTTAAACCCATTCTTTCTATCTTCAGACAGGCTAGAATGATGTCTCTACCCAGGGAGGGGAAAGACCTTGGGTTGGTTGCAGATAGTTGAACAGGTGGCAGACAGTAATGAGAACGCTAACTGTACTGCCATTGTATCCGAGAGGAGGATGGACATTAAAACCTATGACATCATCTTTATTATATAACCTGATGTAAAATGTATTATGATCAGTACTCTCGAGAATAAACGCTATTGATTGATTGATTTTGAGACTGGTTTCTGTCCATTTAATGCTGATAATTATCTTACAAATTCTTATCTATGGGCAGAGTGTTTTAATTGAATTGGTTGATAAACATAGGAATAAAATTCCTTTAACAGTCTGCCACTGCGAGGATGATCAGCTGTCCGTCCTGTCTCCCTGTACCTCTGTCTTAGGGGTCTCACAGTACGGACATTGCAATTTATTGCCCTGGCCACATCTGCTGTCCTCATGCCTCCTTGCAGCATGCCTAAGGCACGTTCACGCAGATGAGCAGGGACCCTGGGCATCTTACTTTTGGTGTTTTTCAGAGTCAGTAGAAAGGCCTCTTTAGTGTCCTAAGTGTTCATAACTGTGACCTTAATTGCCTACCGTCTGTAAGCTGTTAGTGTCTTAACGACTGTTCCACAGGTGCATGTTCATTAATTGTTTATGGTTCATTGAACAAGCATGGGAAACAGTGTTTAAACCCTTTACAATGAAGATCTGTGAAGTTTGTGGAATTTTTACAAATTATCTTTGGAAGACGGGGTCCTGAAAAAGGGACGTTTCTTTTTTTGCTGAGTTTAGTAGTACATACACAGTAACACTATAGTATAGAATAGACACTTACACACACACAGACACACATGATTTTGAGTAACATTCAACCAAAAAGGGAAAGGAGAAGATGGTAAACACTATGTCAAGCAAAAAGATATAGAGGACTGAGAAAGGGAGGCATAAGGAGGGAAATGTAAGTGGGTGAGGAGATAAGGGAAAATAACTGAAATCGCTGAATGAACCCGACAATAATGAGAAGGGAGGAATGGTTGGATGGACAGACGATTTTAGGAATATTTTTTCTTTTTGGGGGGGGGGGGGGGGGAGGCTAATAGCAGCTGATGCATTATTTAAATGACTTATACATCCACATGCAAAATACATTAAATGAAAACAATGCTACAGAGGGGCAAAAATACCACATTCTGCCAAGGTTACCATCGCCTTCTTTTCTCAAATTCTTAGTTCCTCATGAAGAGCTGCGAGCGCCAATACAGCAGATGGACAGGTAACTGCCAAAATAAAACAAACACCAACATAAAGTGTCTTAATAGGGCGTTGGGCCACCACGAGGCGCCAGAACTGCTTCAATGCACCTTGGTATAGATTCTACAAGCGTCTGGAACTCTATTGGAGAATTCGACACCATTCTTCCACAAGAAATTCCATCATTTGGTGTTTTGTTGATGGTGTTGGAAAACACGGTCTCCTGCGCCACTCCAGAATTTCCAACAAGTTTTCAACTGGGTTGAGATCTGGTGACTGACACACACACACCCGTTAAACCTCCTATGCTCCTTTGAGACCCCACGTTCAAAGTCACTGAGATCTCTTCTTCTAGCCATGGTAGCCAAAATAATGGGCAACTGTGCATTTTTATACATGACCCTAAGCATGATGGGATGTTAATTGCTTAATTAACTCAGGAACTAAACCTGTGTGGAACCACCTGCTTTCAATATACTTTGCATCCCCCATTTACTCAAGTGTTTCCTTTATTTTGGCAGTTACTTGTTGTTTCTATCTCTGTAGAAACCTGAGAGGAAAGGCCTCCATTGGCCTATCTTTCACCAATCAAACCACACGCTCTGTCTGTCTCTCCCTGACCTTCTGCAAGTAAACCCAGCCAGCCAGATGGATGGACAGACACTTGGGTAATTGTGACAGGGAATCCAGAAAGTCCTCTCACAGCCCTGACACAGAGAAAAGACCCTAATGGGGAAGTTAGAAAAAGCCAGCAGTCCATTTTTGGTCAAAAGTGATGCCCGAAATAGGGAACAAAATACAGCAAAACAGAGTGAAAAGATGGTAGACACAAGTGGACCCATAATCCAGTGAACCCACACAACTCTTTGACTCTTGTACTTGTGTCTTTTAGTCCTCAGTGCCTCTTGCTAAACATGTTCCACCTGTTTTTATTTATTGTCATCCATCCAGAGGACAGAGCAGCACTCGGTTTGCGTTTCTCACGTCACTGAAGAGCTGGAATCCTTTAAGATAGCTTTTATACAGGACAACATTGGGAATCATTGGGGCATGATGTACTGTAGAGGTGTCCAATTCTTTACAATCATTTAGTGCATTTGTACATTTCTAAAACCTTAAGCCTGACTGTCATTGCACTTGAACCAGACCGAGCAAAGAGGGGAGGGGAGGTAGATGGGAATCTGTTCGTGGCGTGAGTTTGAGGAGGAAAGAATATATAGAAAGGGCTTTTTTATTCACCTCAGTCTCGGATTTGAACAGGCGTGGCAGATGTGTGGGCCTGTCTGTGTGCACCTTCTACCACCCAGAAGGGCTACACACACAGCTTTGGCAGCGGAGCAGTGTTCTGTTGAGGCACGTATTAGTCTTGTTGTTTATTGATAGCTATCAGCACTTTCTCATTTCAGCTAAACAAAACACATTAACAGAGCTGCACCCTTAGGGGCTCTGCTTACCTCAGCTGAGAGGTCAAACAGCTGCGTGGCTTTCTCTCACACACACACACACACACACACACACACACACACACACACACACACACACACACACACACACACACACACACACACACACACACACACACACACACCTATACAGTAACTATCAGAGATGGTATACAGCAGCGGTCCCCAAAATGGTGGGCCAGGACCCACAGATGGGGCACATCCAAATCCTACTGGTTCTCTATATGCAAAAGACTGTAGGTGCACAACTACACTGCACATCTGCAATAGTCAGTGGATGACAGCCTGTGAGGTGAAGGGAAGCATCAGTCTGATGGTTTGTGGGCCCATTCAAAATGGCACCCTGTTCCCTATATAGTGCCTATGGGTGATGGTTAAAACTAGTACGCTATATAGGGAATAGGGTGCCTTTCGGAAGGTGCCTGTGGTGGGATGAGGGTAATGGGGGGGGGGGGGGGGTCAGCAGCTCTTTTCTCAGCCTCCCTTTTACCTCTTTAATGCTCTAATGGTGCAGCAGCGGCCTCCACTCTGAGGCCATTAGAAGCAGAGCTGAGCCCAACCACAGCCTGTCATTTTGCAGAGTACTGATGTGGGAAGGAGCGCCCAGACATGCCCCCACCACAGGCCCTGCCCCCAAACAGCCCCTGGCCCACTTCCCGTACACACCGTCTACTGAGAAAGAATATATAGGGAAACTAGTCAAAGCCTTGCGGAAGACAGAAACACAGATAAAGAGACTGAGAGTGTGAGTGAACAAGGGGGGGGGGGGGGGGGGGGGTGTTTGGGCTCGAAATGACAGGTAGTGTCTAATTTAAATGGGAGATTTTTATTAGGACCACCAAGGGTCCGGCCATGTAAGTGGCCAGACATGAGATTCTCAGGCTGGTGGTCACTAATTAGTTCAGCAGGAAACTTGGGTTACCACCACTGACACAGTCAGACCGTGTCTGGCCCAAGTCAATGGCACATGGCATTAACTTTCGGAATTACAATGTACATTTCCATACTGCACAAACATACATGAGCACGCACACACATGGTTTGTCTACACAGTTGACTTACACACATGTATTTATCTATCTATAATTTCAGGATAGGTTACAGTAACCAAAACGATTACATTTTTCATTTTTTTTAAAAGCATAAGAATAATAAAAGTCGAATGCAAAATACATTTGCATGTCGTCATGTCTCCCCCAGAATCACTTCTTCCACAGGAACTTGTCGTTCCTCTTCCAGAGTGACGTATTCCCTTTCTCCTCTCCTCCCCCTGTTCCTCCTCTGGCCCTGACGCTAGTACTCTCACACACCCGCTCTACCTCCGACAGGTCCGTCAGTTTGTTGATCCTCTCCTCGTTACCCTCCTCCAAAATGTCCCAGAAGTCTCTGTGGCTGTTCTTTGACCTCTCAGGGGCTAGAGAGAAAAGTGGCGTAATGGGGTGTGTGAGGGGTGTGGTGACGGATCGAGAGGGGGGAGTAGTAGTAGAAGAAGGGCCTGGGACGGGTTTTGTCAGGGGCCGAGGGTGGGGTGTGCTGGGCGGTTTGGGAGGCGTTGTAGGGTGACAGGAGGCAGGTGTGGCAGAGTGAGAAGTGGGTGTAAAGACAGCCCGTGAGGTAGGGGTTTTTGGGAAGCCCCTCTGAGGGTCTGAGGAGGCCTTGCTTCTGGGTCGCAGCAGGTCGTCCAGGATGGAGGTGTCTCCTAGCAGCTCTGTGAGGAGGACCTGCTGGCTGGGGGGAGAGGAAGGCTGAGCTCTGTACCGCTGCCTCCTCACAGCCTCACTCTTCCTGGGGGAGGACAGCAGGCTGCTCCTCCCTTTCTGAGGGCTGGCTGTGGGCTTAGCCTGGGGATGGCTGAGAGCTGAAGAAGAGGAGGAGGAAACGGGTTGAGCTCCAGAGGCCCCTGGTCCCAGAGGACTACTCCTACTACTGTCCAGGTCTGAGCTGGAGCACTGAGCAGCTCTGGACATTCCACTATTACCACTCTTCTTCTTCTTCCCTCCTCTGGTGTTCCGGACCCTCTGCTCCTCAGAAGAGGGAACATCCCTCTGGGGTTCTGGAACGGACCTATGTGGGGTTCTAGGTGCTGCTTGGGGTTCTAGAGCAACTCTCTGGTTCCTTTTGGAGCTGGGTCTGTGTTTGGTTGTAGAGGAGGAGGAAGGCTTTGAGGCTGTCCTGTCAACTTTAGGCTGGGCTGTGTGTGGTTCTGCGAAGTTCTCCCTGATGATGGAAGCCACCTCAGGGCCCTGGTCAGTGTAGTACTGTCGTAGCTGAGCCAGTCTCTGGGCAGAGGTACTCCTCAGAACCTCCTCAGCAAACTGTCTCAATGAACCGGATCCAAATACACACGCCATCTCCTCCAGCTGCTGCCTACATGGGAACACACACACACAGGATTTGGCTCAGAGAGCGTAGGGAAGTTGCGTGATAACATATTAGAAAATAGGAAAATGTTGGCTTGAAAGTAGGTGAGCTTGATGCTTCGTGGAGAAACACTATATATACAAAAGTATGTGGACACCCTTTCAAATGAGTGGATTCGGCTATTTCAGCCACACCCGTTGCTGACAGGTGTATACAATCGAGCACACAGCCATGCAATCTCCATAGACAAACATTGGCAGTAGAATGGCCTTACTGATGAGCTCAGTGACGTTCAACGTGGCACTGTCATAGGATGCCACCTTTCCAACAAGTCAGTCTGTCTAATTTCTGCCCTGCAAGAGCTGCCTTAGTCAACTGTAAGTGCTGTTATTGTGAAGTGGAAACCTCTAGGAGCAACAACGGCTCAGCCGCGAAGTGGTAAGCCACACAAGCGCATATAAAATAGTCTGTCCTCGGTTGCAACACTCACTACCGAGTTCCAAACTGCCTCTGGAAGCAACTTCAGCACAAGAACTGTTCATCGGGAGCTTCATGTAATGGGTTTCCATGGCTGAGCAGCCGCAGACAAGCCTAAGATCACCATGCGCAATGCCAAGCGTCGGCTGGAGTGGTGTAAAGCTTGCCGCCATTGGACTCTGGAGCAGTGGAAACACGTTCTCTCACGCTTCACCATCTGGCAGTCCGACGGACGAATCTGGGTTTGGCGGATGCCAGGAGAAAGCTATCTGCTGTAATGCATACTGTCATCTGTAAAGTTTGGTGGAGGAGGATTAATGGTCGGGGGCTGTTTTTCATGGTTCGGGCTAGGCCCCTTAGTTCCAGTGAAGGGAAATCTTAACGCTAAAGCATACAATGACATTCTATTCTGTGCTTCCAACTTTGTGGAAGGCCCTTTCCTGTTTCAGCATGAGAATGCCCCAGTGCACAAAGCGAGATCCATACAGAAATGGTTTGTCGAGGTCAGTGTGGAAGAACTTGACTGGCCTGCACAGAGCCCTGACCTCAACCCCATCAAACACATTTGGGATGAATTGGAGCGCGAACTGCGAGCCAAGCCTAAACGCCCAACATCAGTGCCCGACCTCACTAATGCTCTTGTGGCTAAATGGAAGCAAGTCCCAGCAGCAATGTTCCAACATCTAGTGGAAAGCCTTCCCAGAAGAGTGGAGGCTGTTATAGCAGCAAAGGGGGACCAACTCCATATTAACGCCCATGATTTTGGAATGAGATGTTCAACGAGCAGGTGTCCACATACTTTTGATCATGTAGTGTATATTTAGGGTACATTTCTGATAGAAAAAGGACCCTATATCATTCCATGACTAAGACAGGCGCAACTGTCCCCAAAACAACATGGACTAACCATATTCTGTCACAGCAATTAAAACAGGAACAAACCATATTCTGTCACAGCAATTAAAACAGGAACAAACCATATTCTATCACCGCCATTAAAACAGAAACTAACCATATTCTGGGAGTCTCAGGATAACTGTGATATTGGAGGGGAAAGGCAGTACTGTAGAGCCTGAATACAACTGGCTAATCTTTGGCAAGGTTCTGGGAAATGGTTGAGAGGGTTAGCTCAGAGGTGGTCTCACACACACACACGAAGAAGAACCCCTTTCTACCAGTTGAGGGCGCTGCACACCATAACGGTGGTTAGACTTGGCTCTCTACCCTGCCCTACCAGGAATAACTCACCTTCGGATGGTTCCGGGGGTCTCTCCGATAATGACGGTGGTGTGTTGGGTGGGGTGGTGGACGCTCCTGATGGTGTGTGTGACTGGGTGGTCCACACTGGGTCTGTGCACTGCTCCCACCCAACCAACATCATTATGGGAAGTATGGAATGGTGGAGTGTGTTCAGGCTGGGTCTGTAAAATACGCACACGCACAGATTTGATAAATTCATTCTAATCACACTGAGGAAGGGACAAGGGAAAGGGGTTAGGGAGTTGATTTGGAATAGGACACTAGACTATCGACTCGTTGGGTGGTTTGGGCTTCACCAGGTAGTGGGTGTGTACCTCCTGTGTGTCCCGGAGTTCATTGGCTGGAAGCTGAGAGAACCTCCTGCGCTCAAACACGTCTCTGAGAGCGGCTCTGCTGATTCGCTCTTCGGCCTTGCTCCCGCCCACCACATGTTGGTTAGAGTGGGTGTAAACCACCTCCTGTACACCACCTACAACACACACACGAATAGGAGATATAAGTCTGTACTTACAGGCAAATTCTACTCTAACTCTTGGTATAGAATTGGGCCTGTATCCAAGAAGCATCTCAGAGTAGCAGTCCTGATCTACTCTGAGATGCTTTATGAATACAAGCCCCTGATGTTTGCTGACACATATGATACGACAGGTTTTTTTGTTGAAAATCCCACTTTGACCTTACCTAACACATTGTCAATCGTTCCACAGGGCGGTCCTTTGGCAGACGGGACAGTCTGGTTCGCTTTTGGGTTTTTCAGACCTGTAAACGCCCCCGCTCCGTGTTGGTCTGTCTGTGGGTCTGGGCCATGATTGTGGTTCTGTGGGGCTGTTACAGATCGGACTCTTTCGACTGGAGTGTGGTTTTCGTCTGAGGAGGTAAAAGTCTCAATGTCCTCTGCTTGTCTGGTTCTTCTACTCTGGTCTACTGGTCTGTTGCTGGTCTCTCTCTTACTACCACCAGCTCTCCCCATCTCCCTCCTTCTCAGGTGTGCTGTGGGTCTCTTAAGCACATGAGTTTGTGCACAAGGTCTGATTAGCTCCTCAATGTTTATGTCAATATCCTCAGACTCAGAGTCAAACACCACCTGGTGCATTCTGGAAACTGGAGTTTTAGTGTTAGATCGTTTGCCTCCGCCGGAGGGGGGTGAATCATCATCACTGTCCTCCTCCACCCTCCTCTTCCTCCTTATTCCTCGTTTCAGATTTGGTATTTTTCTCCCCATGTCATCACTCTCTCCTGACAGTGTAACAGGATCATGGTCTCGCCCCCTCTGTCCACCCCCTCTCCCTCCATTCCTTTCTTCCTCTCTCTCAGAGCCACTGGAGACATCCCAGTCGTTCTTCAGAGGAGCTGCATCCAGGTGGTTCCCACCCTTGGGGGCCAATGTAGGGGTCTGGGGGACCCCACTCCCTGCGGTGCTGAGGCCCTTTGGTACCACGACAGAAGTGTCTTCATCACTGTCATCCTCAGAATCACTCCTTCCCCCCTCCCTCTGGCTATGCTCCCCTGATTCTGACCCAGCCCTGACCCCTGACCTCTGGAGCAACCTGGAGAAGCCATGCTGTAGGAGACTGAGTCGGCCAGGAAGGGTAGTGTTCCCCTTCTCCACCTTACTCCTGCCCCCCCGTCCCCCCTCTTCCTCACTGCCACTGCTGAAGTCCAGTACCCCCCTGGTTGTTCCCCTGGGGATCCTCGAGGCCCCTACACTGCCAATCGCCCCTCCGTTGCCCAGTTCACAGTGGTCCCTTGCGGAAACCTCCCCAGCCTCCTGCAACACAAGGTCAACAGAGTCTTCATATTTATTTTAAAACCCTCGCGCCAGGATTGGTAATTTACAGGTCTTATTATGAGCTCGCTTTTGCTAAGGTGGGAGGGGTGGCAATATCTGAGGTTTGTCGTTAAAAACATTCGCCAACGTGCCAATTTCAGGCAGCGCTGGTGGGGATATTTAAACCAACTGAAGGCTGGTCTTAGAGGTAATGCGGTTGGTTAAGGCATGGATTTGAACAGCGGAAGAGCAGCCTATCCAGCCGTGATGCACAGTTCCCATATGCACATGGAACAAGAGAGAGGTGATATTGTTTTGTCCATACACCTCGTATTTAGAAATATAAAAAAGTTATGTTTTTTTGTTTAATTTGATCAAATAAAATCAAGCATAGCCTCCCCTCTCAATGAAGGCTGCTTTTTGTTTGTTGTCCTGACCAAAGCATTCGCTAAGTAGTCAAGACTATTGATAAAGGGTTTGGCTCGTGAGACCGCTTCAAAATAAATCTTCATCACCAAACCTTTATTTAAAGATCAAGTTCAGGAGCAGCAAAACGATGAGTGGACATCCCCTTTTTATCTATGTGTTGTACATTATTTTAGCTAGCTCCTGTTATTATTTGTTATGTGCGTAAAAAACCCTTCATTTAGGCTACATGAGAGATGAGATGTTGCCGGTGACCCTCGTATTTAGAAACATTTAAGTTAATTTCCTGTAACAATGGCTTGTTTTCCGTTTAATTTTATTCAATTTTTTTAACTCGGTAGGCTACCGTTACCCTACTATAACGAAAGCTGGTTCAACAGCAATGCGTCTGGTGTCTTTCTTATCCTGGCCATGCATTAGCTTAGTCATAAAAAGGTACTTAAAAATGGTCTACTCGTGAGGCTTTAGCCATCATGCCTTTCGTTATTCACAATTCACCTGCAGTGCATGCTCCATTTCGGCTTGTATTCGTCTCCATTTCCAAAGGGCGCATCTTGTCCGGTCACCAAAGACGTGCTCCTCATAACATATTCAAATTCTTCAGTCTTATAACGCCATATCAACGGTAGGCATAGGTCAATACAATTTACAGGAGCCTGTAAATTTTACAGGAAAGTCTTTTTTGAGAAGTGCGATGTGTAGACCTATACTCGTTTTAGTCAATTACAACAATGTTGACTGTCAAAACTCCAAACATAGAGAAAACATGACTGTTAAAAAAAATTGTTTTATTGTTATTACTTGTTAGGCTACTGTAGTCTATGCTATTTCATAAACTGTAGTATTAATCCACAATTGACTAGAACGAGAATGTTCCGTGGCCCCAGCCGAATTGGAGTTGATGACCACGCAAAGATCGTGGGACGACATGCAATATTAAGCCATGAAACACGGCGACTGGCCAGTGAGCCAGCTATTACGCTCACAATTCCCGCTGTGAAAATAGCTAAAAAATGTAGGACAAACAAAAGACGTATAGCTCTACCGCCAGTGCTAAGATTTACCACTGCGTTACGTTTGGTAGGAAAGCGGCACTAATGAGATTGACAAAGCTATGGAGTCTTCTGTATGTTGTATTTGGTTGTGACCTGGGGCTGATGGCATCACCAGGCTACAGAACAGGGTTGATCATTCATAAAGAATTTAGCAGTGCTAGGTAATGCAAAGATGCTTGTAACAATAAATCATCCATACATAAATGTGACATGCCATGAGTCATGAATACGGAACAATAGGATACATTGTAGCTTTTATAGCGTGCATGGGAGTTATGCGAGGGCCTTTATGAGTGCGACCACCTACAGCGATACTAATCTTATGGTTTTTGCCAACCAGATGACTTTTCCGTAGTGTGTGTGTGTGTGTGTGTGTGTGTGTGTGTGTGTGTGTGTGTGTGTGTGTGTGTGTGTGTTACTACACCCTGGTGTATTGTGTATGGCTGTTAAAGTCTGAACGTCCCCCACTACATACCCGGCCTACTAAAAAGGGACAGTTGTGTTGGGTCTTAGCTGGGAACTGTCACAGTAGATAGAGGCCAAACTATTGGGTAAATAAATACCACACAACGGAACAGACGGCCTTCAGTGTGGTCTGGTCCTGTCATTACAGAGGGATAATTATGTCCATCTGTTGGGACACTATCACAGAGAGAGAGCGAAAGGGAGATGAGGGGGAGGGAGAAAAGGGGGAGAGAAGAGTAAGAAGAGGCCGGTGAAGGAGAGACAGGAAGACGCACGTGTGAGGAATCGTCTCTTTCACGTGGGAATGGAGGGATGAGAGGGAATTGAGGGATGAGAGGGCCGCCTGGGAAAGGAGAGGGAGTGAGAGATGGGAAAGACGTGCCCGTCACGGGTCCCTGAGAAAGGCAGTTACTCACGCTCTCGCTCTTCCTCTCCTCCTCTTCCCCTGTGTGGGTGCTGGCCGTCATTACTCCTACCTCCACTCGTCCCTCCCGCTGAGAGGAACACACGCACACACTTGAGCATACATGTACATAAACAGAGATAGAAATACACACAAACATGTAACACACAGTACCAGGGTTGTCCACTCAGGCTGTTTGACTTCTGACCTCCAGTATTCTCCTGGTGAGGCAGGTCCCCTGGGTCTGCAGCCTGAAGAGGTTCTGTATCCCAAACAGCTCCCCCTTCTGGCCGTCGGGCCCCTGCACTGCATCAAAGTACCGCCGGGCACTCTCCTTACCCATCACTAAAGACTGCAACTGCTGCAGAGTCACAGACAGGGATGGAGGGAGAGAACATTAGAAGGTTGGTTTCCCCATCATCTGGGTCGTTCCATTTCAGCAAGCCATTGTTTTGAATTGGTTTCTGTAGTTAAGAACATATCGGATAAGCATTCCTGCAACAGTATTTTTGTTGAAATATCATTTGATCTGAGAAACTAAGCTAATTGATTGCACCCAAATTGGCCATTTCAATGTATAGGATTCATCTAATATTCAATTTTATTTATTTATTTATTTATTTCACCTTTATTTAACCAGGTAGGCAAATTGAGAACACATTCTCATTTACAATTGCGACCTGGCCAAGATAAAGCAAAGCAGTTCGACACATACAACAACACATAGTTACACATGGAGTAAAACAAACATACAGTCAATAATACAGTGAAAAATAAGTCTATATACAATGTGAGCAAGTGAGGTGAGATAAGGGAGGTGAAGGCAAACAAAATATATATATAAATAAATAAAAATATAAAAAAGGCCAAGGTGGCGAAGTAAATACAATATAGCAAGTAAAAAAAACACTGGAATGGTTGGTTTGCAGTGGAAGAAAGTGTAAAGTAGAGATAGAAATAATGGGGTGCAAAGGAGCAAAATAAATAAATAAATACAGTAGGTAAAGAGGTAGTTGTTTGGGCTAAATTATAGATGGGCTATGTACAGGTGCAGTAATCTATGAGCTGCTCTGACAGCTGGTGCTTAAAGCTAGTGAGGGAGATAAGTGTTTCCAGTTTCAGAGATTTTTGTAGTTCGTTCCAGTCATTGGCAGCAGAGAACTGGAAGGAGAGGCGGCCAAAGGAAGAATTGGTTTTGGGGGTGACCAGAGAGATATACCTGCTGGAGCGCTGCTATGGTGACCAGCGAGCTGAGATAAGGGGGGACTTTACCTAGCAGGGTCTTGTAGATGACCTGGAGCCAGTGGGTTTGGCGACGAGTATGAAGCGAGGGCCAGCCAACGAGAGTGTACAGGTCGCAGTGGTGGGTAGTATATGGGGCTTTGGTGACAAAACGGATGGCACTGTGATAGACTGCATCCAATTTATTGAGTAGGGTTTTGGAGGCTATTTTGTAAATGACATCACCGAAGTCGAGGATTGGTAGGATGGTCAGTTTTACAAGGGTATGTTTGGCAGCATGAGTGAAGGATGCTTTGTTGCGGAATAGGAAGCCAATTCTAGATTTAACTTTGGATTGGAGATGTTTGATGTGAGTCTGGAAGGAGAATTTACAGTCTAACCAGACACCTAGGTATTTGTAGTTGTCCACATATTCTAAGTCAGAGCCGTCCAGAGTAGTGATGTTGGACAGGCGGGCAGGTGCAGGCAGCGATCGGTTGAAGAGCATGCATTTAGTTTTACTTGTATTTAAGAGCAATTGGAGGCCACGGAAGGAGAGTTGTATGGCATTGAAGCTCGCCTGGAGGGTTGTTAACACAGTGTCAAAAGAAGGGCCAGAAGTATACAGAATAGTGTCGTCTGCGTAGAGGTGGATCAGAGAATCACCAGCAGCAAGAGCGACATCATTGATGTATACAGAGAAGAGAGTCGGTCCAAGAATTGAACCCTGTGGCACCCCCATAGAGACTGCCAGAGGCCCGGACAACAGACCCTCCGATTTGACACACTGAACTCGATCAGAGAAGTAGTTGGTGAACCAGGCGAGGCAATCATTAGAGAAACCAAGGCTGTCGAGTCTGCCGATGAGGATGTGGTGATTGACAGAGTCAAAAGCCTTGGCCAGGTCAATGAATACGGCTGCACAGTATTGTTTCCTATCGATGGCGGTTAAGATATCGTTTATGACCTTGAGCGTGGCTGAGGTGCACCCATGACCAGCTCTGAAACCAGATTGCATAGCAGAGAAGGTTATGGTGGGATTCGAAATGGTCGGTAATCTGTTTGTTGACTTGGCTTTCGAAGACCTTAGAAAGGCAGGGTAGGATAGATATAGGTCTGTAGCTGTTAGGGTCAAGAGTGTCCCCCCCCTTTGAAGAGGGGGATAACCGCAGCTGCTTTCCAATCTTTGGGAATCTCAGACGACACGAAAGAGAGGTTGAAAAGGCTAGTAATAGGGGTGGCAACAATTTCAGCAGATAGTTTTAGAAAGAAAGGGTCCAGATTATCTAGCCCGGCTGATTTGTAAGGGTCCAGATTTTGCAGCTCTTTCAGAACATCAGCTGACTGTATTTGGGAGAAAGAGAAATGGGGAAGGCTTGGGCGATTAGCAGAGGGGAGGGCAGTGCTGTTGACCGGGGTAGGGGTAGCCAGGTGGAAAGCATGGCCAGCCGTAGAAAAATGCTTATTGAAATTCTCAATTATAGTGGATTTGTCGGTGGTGACAGTGTTTCCTATCTTCAGTGCAGTTGGAAGCTGGGAGGAGGTGTTCTTATTCTCCATGGACTTTACAGTGTCCCAGAACTTTTTTGAATTTGTGTTGCAGGAAGCAAATTTCTGCTTGAAAAAGCTAGCCTTGGCTTTAAATATAGTTATAGTTATTATTAAATATAATATAATAAATATAGTATCCAACATCCAATTTGGACCAAACCTCTTCTTAAAACCAATTAAGGGAGGAATCCAAATAAAATGGTCAAAAGTCACCCACAGAACTCCCAAAGCTCACACCAACATCCAGTATATAGTATCAGTACTCTATGTTTGACAAGTGGTATGAAGTTGCGTATTGGAGTATTGTTTATTCATACTATGTAATATATTCTCAGTGAATTTGGTGATGTGTTTTCCCCTTGTTCAGAGAAATTAGCCATTGAAGTAGCTTGCATTTTCCCCCATAAATTAGTGTGTAAGTACCAGGCTTTGCCCACAAGATATCGCTATCCTGCTACCGCCACACCCTTTTATCCATTTTGCTGGTCTCTTGTGTTTAATAAATGGATCACAACAATTTCTTTGCAACTTTGGGTAGAAAACTAATAGCTTTTGCTCATGATGAAAATACATTGTGTGGTTATCCTCACAATTCAAGCCAATCCTCCATGAAAGCAATTTAGAAATCCTCAAACACAATAATTGTATGTGCAGACAGCATACTGTGATGAAAGGCTTAGGATGACTGTACCTGTTTGTAGACCTGGCGCAGGTAGATGACCTCCTCCACTGTTCCCAGAGAGATGAGTCTGAACACTGTCACGTCCCTGCACTGGCCTATACGATACGCCCTGAGGAGAGGTCACACACTGTCACGTCCCTGCACTGGCCTATACAATACGCCCTGAGGAGAGGTCACACACTGTCACGTCCCTGCACTGGCCTATACGATACGCCCTGAGGAGAGGTCACACACTGTCACGTCCCTGCACTGGCCTATACGATACGCCCTGAGGAGAGGTCACACACTGTCACGTCCCTGCACTGGCCTATACGATACGCCCTGAGGAGAGGTCACACACTGTCACGTCCCTGCAATGGCCTATACGATACGCCCTGAGGAGGTTACACACTGTCACGTCCCTGCACTGGCCTATACGATACGCCCTGAGGAGAGGTCACACACTGTCACGTCCCTGCACTGGCCTATACGATACGCCCTGAGGAGAGGTCACACACTGTCACGTCCCTGCACTGGCCTATACGATACGCCCTGAGGAGAGGTCACACACTGTCACGTCCCTGCACTGGCCTATACGATACGCCCTGAGGAGAGGTCACACACTGTCACGTCCCTGCACTGGCCTATACGCTAAGCCCTGAGGAGAGGTCACACACTGTCATGTCCCTGCACTGGCCTATACGATACGCCCTGAGGAGAGGTCACACACTGTCACGTCCCTGCACTGGCCTATACGATACGCCCTGAGGAGAGGTCACACACTGTCACGTCCCTGCACTGGCCTATACGATACGCCTTGAGGAGAGGTCACACACTGTCACGTCCATGCACTGGCCTATACGATACGCCCTGAGGAGAGGTCACACACTGTCACGTCCCTGCACTGGCCTATACGATACGCCCTGAGGAGAGGTCACACACTGTCACGTCCCTGCACTGGCCTATACGATACGCCCTGAGGAGAGGTCACACAATGTCACGTCCATGCACTGGCCTATACGATACGCCCTGAGGAGAGGTCACACACTGTCACGTCCCTGCACTGGCCTATACGATACGCCCTGAGGAGAGGTCACACACTGTCACGTCCATGCACTGGCCCATACGATATGCCCTGAGGAGAGGTCACACACTGTCACGTCCCTGCACTGGCCTATACGATACGCCCTGAGGAGAGGTCACACACTGTCACGTCCCTGCACTGGCCTATACGATACGACCTGAGGAGAGGTCACACACTGTCACGTCCCTGCACTGGCCCATACGATACGACCTGAGGAGAGGTCACACACTGTCACGTCCCTGCACTGGCCTATACGATACGCCCTGAGGAGAGGTCACACACTGTCACGTCCCTGCACTGGCCTATACGATACGCCCTGAGGAGAGGTCACACACTGTCACGTCCCTGCACTGGCCTATACGATATGTCCTGAGGAGAGGTCACATCATGGAAATAAAAAGGAATAGAAGAGGGGTCCCCATTCAGGTCAATAAGCCATAAAGGGTGACCAATGGGTCCCACACCAGCACAGAGATCACTGTTGTTAACACTGGCATTGTGTATACAGACATAGAATATGAGACTGAAAATATTTGGCATGGGTCCCCAGATCCTCAAAAAGTTCTACAGCTGCACCATCGAGAGCATCCTGACCGGTTCCATCACCGGCTGGTATGGCAACTGCTCGGCATCTGACCGTAAGGCGCACCAGAGGGTAGTGCGTACGGCCCAGTACATCACTGGGTCCAAGCTTCCTGCCATCCAGTAATAGGCGGTGTCAGAGGAAAGCCCATAAAATTGTCAGACTCCAGTCACCCAAGTCATAGACTGTTTTCTCTGCTACCGCACCACAAGCGGTACCGGAGCGCCAAGTCTAGGACCCCCTCCATTTATTTTGTACACTGCTGCTACTTGCTGTTGTATCACTTCACCACTACCTACATGTACAAATTACCTCAACTAACCTGTACCCCTTGTATATAGCCTCGTTATTGTTAATTTTATATAGCCTCGTTACTTTTGTTTATTTGGTCAATATTTTCTTAACTCTTCTTGAACTGCGCTGTTGATTAAGGGCTTGTAAGTAAGCCTTTCACGGTAAGGTCTACACTTGTTGTATTCGGCGCATGTGACAAATAAAGTTTGAATTGATACAACAAATTGGAAAGAACCCTGTAAGGTTCTATGACTATGTACTTCTATGTAAGTCATGGCATGTATGGATATTGCAGCATACCTGTCAATTGCCTGCAGGTCATTGGCAGGGTTCCAGGTGGGATCAAACAGGACCACGATGTTGGCCCCCACAAAGTTCAGGCCCAGACCCCCTGCCCTGGGGGGGGGGGGGGAGAAACAGACAAGCGAACCTACAGTCAGTGGTCCATTCATTTCAAACATAGCTGTGTCCCAACTGGCACGCTATTCCCTATATAGTGCACTACTTTTGACCGGGGCCATGCACTATGTAGGGAATAGGGTGCCATTCGGGACACACACATCCAACGCAATCATATTGCTGTGCTCTGTTAAAGCAGAGCTATGAGGGGTGGTGGGAGTGGCACTGACATGGTGGAGACCAGGCAGAGGTTGATGTCAGGGCAGCTGTTGAACTCTTTGACGATCTTCAGCCTCTCTCTGGACTTGGTGTTGCCATCCAGTCTGCTATACTCCAGCCCATCTGCCATGCAGTAGCTCTCCAGCACGTCCAGCAGCTAAAGGGTTAACACAACATATTGAGAACACTTCCTCTTGGTGACGTGGCGTGTTTTCACAAGTATACAGGGCATTCGGAAAGTATTCAGACCCCTTCCCCTTTTCCACATTTTGTTACGTTACAGCCTTATTCTAGAATAGATTAAATAAAAAATGTTCCTCATCAATCTACACACAATATCCCATAATGACAAAGCGAAAACGGCTTTTAGAAATGTTTGCAAAATGTATTATGTATTCAAAATAAAAAACAGAAATACCATATTTACATAAGTATTCAGACCCTTTGCTATGAGACTCGAAATTGAGCTCAGGTGCATCCTGTTTCCATTGATCATCCTTGAGATGTTTCTACAACTTGATTGGAGTCCACCTGTGGTAAATTCATTGATTGGACATGATTTGGAAAGGCACACACCTGTCTATATAAAAGGCACCACAATTGAAAGTGCATGTCAGAGCAAAAACCAAGCCATGAGGTCGAAAGAATTGTCAGATCTGGGGAAGGGTACCAAAACATTTCTGCAGCATTGAAGGCCCCCAAGAACAAAGTGGCCTCCATCATTTTTAAATGGAAGAAGTTTAGAACCACCAAGACTCTTCCTAAAGCTGGCCGACCAGCCAAACTGAGCAATCGGGGGAGAAGGGCCTCGCTCTGGGAGGTGACCAAGAACCCGATGGTCACTGACAGTGCTCCAGAGTTCTTCTGTGGAGATGGGAGAACCTTCCAGAACGACAACATTCTCTGCAGCACTCCACCAATCAGGTCTTTATGGTAGAGTGGCCAGACGGAAGCCACTCCTCAGTAAAAAGCCCATGACAGCCTGCTTGGAGTATGCCAAAAGGCACCTAAAGGACTCTCAGACCATAAGAAACAAGATTCTCTAGTCTGATGAAACCAAGATTGAGCTTTTTGGCCTGAATGCCAAGCGTCACATCTGGATGAAACCTGGCACCATCCCTACAGAAAAGCATATTGGTGGCAGCATCATGCTGTGGCAATGTTTTCCAGTGGCAGGGACTGGGAGACTAGTAAGGATCAAGGCAAAGATGAACGAAGCAAAGTATAGAGATCCTTGATGAAAACCTGCTCCAGAGCGCTCAGGACCTCAGACTGGGGCGAAGGTTCACCTTTCAACAGGACAACAACCATAAGCACACAGCCAAAACAACGCGGGAGTGGCTTCGGGACAAGTCTCTGAATGTCCTTGAGTGGTCCAGACAGAGCCCGGACTTGAACCCGATCAAACATCTCTGGACAGACCTGAAAATAGCTATGCAGCGACGCTTCCCATCCAACCTGACAGAGCTTGAGAGGATCTGCAGAGAAGAAATGGGAGAAACTCCCCAAATACAGGTGTGCCAAGCTTATAGCGTCATACCCAAGAAGAATTGAGGCTATAATCGCTGCCAAAGGTGCTTCAACAAAGTAAAAGGTAATTCAAAAGTTCATTTATTTTGACTATTTTCTACATCGTAGAAAATATATATCAGTTTGATATCAGTTTCTTATTTTTAATACATTTGCAAAAAAATATCTAAACCTGTTTTTGCTTTGTCATTATGGGTTAATGCGTGTATATTTATGAAGGAAAAAAACTACTTAATTAGCTAAAACATAACAAAATGTGGAAAAAGTCATGGGGTCTGAATACTTTGAATGCACTGTATGCTTAAAGGGATAGTTTCCTCATCGTGTAAGCAGTCTATGGACAAAGTAAGTAAGACAGCAATCCATGCTTTGGTTGTGTCTGAACTAGAGCTCTGACACCATCTATAGCCCAGTACATGATCTCACCATTATCTACCACAGCCATTTTCCTACACACACACTAACACCCCTACAGATCCCCCAACTCTCACACATGACATCTACAGTACATACACACAAACACAGAGAGACACACACATACAAACAGTTAGACACAAATGACAGAATCCCTGTGGCTACAAACACAATTAAAACGTTTTACCTTAGTGGAGAGGGAGAATAATAGTACTTTGTCTTTTCTCTGCATGTAATGTTTCAACAACTTCTGTAGAACCTATGACAGGGTCCAAATGAGACAAATACTTATCTTAAAAACCTGATACTATATGTAAACATATGAGCATACCTAACTGCCTTTGCCATTCACGTGACATGACTTTTGTCCTCGAGACCCACCTACCTTCATCTTTCCGCTGTACATGGGGTCTGACATGGCCTCAAATGCTGCCTGCTTGCATTTCTCTGTGAAGTCAGGGAACTTCTGGAACACCTTCTCACAGATCTCATTCACATACTGCTCCTGAGAGCACAGTACGTCCAGATGTTGAACCAAACAGAACTTGTCACGTTCAGTAAAATAATAACCAGGTCTTTACTTGTGAGAGCGTACCTGCTTTTTGCTGGTGTTCCCCTTGGACTGCAGTAAAGCCACGTGGTTGGCCACCTTCCTGAGAATGGCCAAGTAACTGAAGTACAGGTCTGTCACACGCACACCCCGAGCATTCACCTGTAGTTTACAAGAGAAAAACATTTACATCACCTCACAGGGAAGGCCTAACACAATAAAGTCAACATTACTGACAACATTGTGACCATTGCTTAGTCTAGGTGACCTACAAAGACCAAACAACGATTCAAACCTTGACTGATGTTCACCGACCTAAAGAGTGCAAAACGGTTCATAACAGATTTCTTCATAGCGGGTCAAATAGAGGTTATAACACAACTCTTTCAGGTATAAGCCGACCTTGTAGCAGCACTTCCTGCGGGAGCGTCCACTGTGACAGTCGCACTTCTCTGAGGAGCGCAAGAGCAGGGTGACGTCCTCCGTGTCCAGTACCGCCTGGTACACAGTCTGCTGGAACGACGTCAGCGAACAGTACACCACCTGGCCATAGATGGAGGAGCCATTCACTTAGTGAGATGTTTGAAACCACCTGCTAGACCAGGGAAATTCACATTCAAGGCCAGAGAATTCTTTCAATTAGGGTTGTAAAATTCCAGTAACTCTCCCAAAATTCCCAGGTTTTCCATGAATCCCTGTTGGAAAATTCCTGAAATCAGGAGAGAATAAGCAGGAATACTCCCAACTTGGATTTCTGGAAAAGTTACCAGAATTGCACAACCCTACTTCATGAACATGAACCCTGTGTGGAAGTCTCCACTCACCCGGTCGTCTTTTTTGGGCAGCTGCTCTCTGATAAGAGCCTTGGTCCTCCGGAGAAACCAATGGGAGAGCTTCCCAGCCAGGGCCCGGGCCGCCCTCCTGCCTGTCGCTAGCGCCCGCTTAGTTACGCTGTGCTTCTGCCCCAGTTCGATGGGGTCCGAAAACATATTCTTGAAGTTACCCAGGCTGCCAAGGCAACGAGGGTTGGCCCTGAAGTACACAAAGGAAGAAGGTCAATCCCAAGAGAAAGACTGGTTTAGAAGGAAATGGTGGTACTGGGTATTGGGAGTTTTTTTGGGTAACCTCTTGACTCTACATCATTGCACTAATAAGTGTCTAAATAAGAGTGATCAGTCGTACTGTAGTAGCAGTGATAGAAACAGTAGTAGTAGTTATATTGCCAGTGTAGACCCACCAGTCCATGACACACCAGAGCTCGTCCAGGTTGTTCTGCAGGATTGTGCCAGTGAGGCCCACTCTGACCGGACACCTCAGCTCCTTCATTGCCCCAGTGATCTGAGAGTTGGGATTCTTGATCTTGTGGGCCTCGTCCACTATCACAGCAGACCAGTCAATGCTGGAATTGAAGACCGGCCACACAGTCAAAATGCGTGGCAGGCTTATAGGTGGAGTTTCATGGTAGGATTACAAAACAGGTCTACTAAGGTTTTAGGCTACACACGCCAACACACCTTAATATCTTAGCTAACGTTACCTGTTAAACTGCTCCAGACAGAGGCGTAGGGTCTCGTACGTGGTGAGGGCGATCTCAGAGCGTCCCCTCCGGATGCGAGCCAGCTCCTCCTCTTTCCTCAGACCGTGGACCACCACGGTCAGGAAGTGACCCCACGTCTCCAGCTCCTCTTTCCAGTTGTACAGCACCGACAGAGGGGCCACAATCAGGAACACCTGGGCACAACCATGGATAACATTACAACACCTACACAGGACCCTAACAAAGAGCATGGGCATTCACATGTGGGTTTTAACATTTTTGTAACTATCAGTCAGTTTTCAGCCACAAAGTGTGCTATCCTTGTGGGAAATCTATAGCTCAATATCTACCTTTCGGGTTTTGCTTCGCTGTGTGGGTATCTGAGTGAGAAGAAACTGAGGCCTGTTGTTCTCAATGTCTTCCCATGTCCCTGTTTTACCCAGCACAGCAGCCAGGAAACCAATGACCTGTTGACAGACACACACGTCAGTCATGAACAGCAGGTCTTTCTTCACATGGTAACTCCAATAGTGCTAATACTCTAGCTACATACAGTCAACAATCAGGTTTCCGCAGAGACGGTCTAGTTTTTACCTGAATGGTCTTGCCCAGGCCCATGTCATCTCCCAGGATACATCCTCTGGACTGGGCATAGTTGTCATAGATGAACTGGATCCCTTCCTTCTGGTAGTACCTCAGGTACCTGTTGACGGCATCTGATTAAGCATTCGTACAGCAAAAACAACCTGGGAAGCCCAGCAAAATCCCAGCTTCATAGTTAACAGCTCACGTACCTGTTGATGGTGTATGGGACTGCCACACCACTCTGTGACAACACCAAGGGCTCTGATGGACCGGGGGGTGTCTGGCTGCAGAGGAATAGAGGCTTCTCCTGGGCAGAGACTACACTGGTGGACGACTGGTTTGTGTCTGGTCTCTGGAGTTTACAGACTGGAAAGACTGCCTCCTCTTCTTCATCTTCATGATGTTGATCTGTGAACTTCACCAGTGCCATGTCCTCACCATGAGAAGTGGAAGGGAGTTTCTGGATTGTCCCCTCTCGTAGTAGGGTGCCATCTCTGGGGCTGGGAGCGAGGCATCTGTCGCCCTCATGCCACACTGTTTATGGGAGGGAGGGAAAATCATGGCTTGGTTAGTTATGTCAGGTTAGCTATATAAATACCTAGACAGCAAGCAGCGTTGGGGAGTAGTGAACTACATGTAATTTAACTACATTTTGCAGTCGTTATGGGAGGGAGGGAGTAGTTAGCTAATTACTTGTTTTGCCATGTAGCGGTGTAGCTAACTACTGGAACTACACACAACTTTCTTTGAAAAAATAAATGAAAAAATGGGTGAAGTAGGCTAGAAGGTACTTTATTTTCGGCATCAGACCTGCTGAATGCTCACTTGAAACAGTTTTTGTTTTTAATAGGCTAAATTACCAGTAGTGACCCATCATTCAGGGCAGGTTTTGAGCCCCACCTGTTAAGCTAAAAAAATATATATATATATATATTTTCTGTTGCCTGTTTTGCATGTTATTCTGGCATTAATACGTGTCACTTATCAGTTTGCAAACAATGTAAAAAAAAAAGTAATAATATTGAGTTAATAAAGCCGCATACAGTTGAGTAAGGCAGCTCCAAAATGCAGGTGTTTCAGCCTAGCTCAGTGCTTTCTGTTGTGGTGGGGCAGGCAGCAGAAAATACAGAGCGTAGAGATTGGTAATGTTCTCTAGTTACGCCATGAATGGCTCAGTGTTCTGTCACTCATGGGGACACTACGTCGCCGCAAGCTCTACGGGGAGAGTTGAAAATTCAAGCTCTTTTGGTGCTGCCATAGAGTTACATTAGAAGTGCCCATCCAAGAAGGCTCAAGATCATTGGCCACAGATATAACATGATTTGACATCATTTTATCTACCGTAGCTATGATTGGACTGCACATGTCAACATCATACCTTCAAAATCTTAGCTAGCAAGCAAGACAAGCAGTCATCATCATGAATCACGTTGACAATCTACTGGCAAATACTCTTCAATCCTTGTCACATGAAGAGAAATTATAGATAAAAACGTATCGGTGCTCATCGGCCACTGGACATAAACATTACACAACAAGTTGGAAATTGCAAATTCAACAATGACTGGTTTTGAAGGAAACAGTGGCTAACTGCAAGCGTTGCAAAGCAATCACTAGCCTGCTATTCAGTGGAGTGGGTGTGTGGTCCAAGTCTGGGTTGAAGGGTCTATTTTCAAGCTTAAAATTATAAACATTAATGCTGTCAATTCAGCATGACTTCTGCCGAGTTCAAAACAACTGGAAACTCGAAAATCTCAGACTACAGTGAGTTCAAGACAACTGGGAACTCGGACAAAAACAAGCTCTGACTCGGAAGATACATTTTCGAAGGCCATCCAACTCGGAATTCCAAGTCGGGAACTCTGGCCTCTTTCTAGAGTTCCGATCTGAAGATCACGGACGTCATGATTCAACCTTGTTTTTTTCCGAGTTCTCAATTGTCTTGAAAGCACCATAAATCCAGAGAATGCCAGACTTTGATGACTAAATTTGCCCACAAGGACCGCTGTGCCACCTTCCTGTTTAATTGAGCACAGCACAACAAGGTGAGTCCAAAAATGTACTGTATACTGCTGCATAAATTATGTAATATGCCAGGGAGATATGGATACTGTAGCTAAGAAAGTAATTCTAAGTGTATGTAGTGTAGTTAGCTGTTAGTAGCCCATGTGTCTCACCCTAATAATTCGGTCCCTTTCCCCCTCATAACTTAACCTACTCTTCTGACTTGGTGGTGCACATGTAGACTATAGTCTGTTTTAGAGAAATGTAATCATCTAATATTGTAAGCTTATGCCTGCTTATATGCCCCCTTTATTTATCCTACAATTCTGACTTGGTGTACAGGGAGAATACTGTAAGAACATAGTTTGTACATATCCATTATAAGTAGAAACCACATTTGTTTAAGCAAGTCAGCCATATATTTTTTTTTAATGGGAGCAAATGAGGCTCAATTAACTGTTTCGTTGACTGCCAGGTGTAGCATTGGTAAGGGATTCACTCCGTGGTGCTAAAAATAAAGCTCTGCTGTTGGGACAAATTTATGTAGGCCCTAACAGTTTCTGGGCACCGTTTGTCACCGTTATAGTGATATTCATGCATGTGCTGTGTAGTGGCTTTGCTGGAATCCATCTAAAAACATTTAGGGGAGTTTGCCCCACCAAGATTTAACGTTACATGTTAAAATCGCCACCGTAAATTACACATTCTGTTAACATCCAACTCAAGACAGTGTGAGCTTAACAGTTAACAACTTCTGCTAGTAGCTAGCTAGCTGGCTATGTGACTGTTTTGAGAAACAAACTTTTAAAGCTTAACTAGCTAATTATCTCCCATTAAGCGTCTGCGTAACAAACCTTTTATGTCAGCTGTGGAAGTTGAAGCCATCATCAAAAAGCATTGTGGCAAGCTGTAGCTAGCTAAAGCATAAGCAGACAAGCTAACGTTAACTATTAAGACAAATCTCTTCACTGTCTGGCACAGACATTGCTCAGACAGTAAATTAGCGTTTAGCTATTTAGCTAAATGTACACTCGATAACTAAATGATTCAGTATTTTGACGGGACAGTAATATGCATAGTTTAGAAAGTATAGCTAGCTAGCTAGATCTTTGAGACATATCTTGCCCGTATTTGTCAGCGTCGCTAGCTAGCAAGCGTTCTGCTGTTTATCTAATTTAAGCATTCGGCGTCGCACTTTCAACAATCACCCTGGCTGCCAAAACACTCATTATCAATTTAAACGAAACTAATAATAAAACCAAAATATAATTTAAAGTGTTCTTTATTTTTTTCCGAAATATCTAAAAGTGAACATTTATAATTGCTTCAAGATGTTAATAGAAAGTGCTACCTGTTGTGCAATTTAGGCCCAGCGGGAAGGGAACGAGGGAAGGGAACGTGTAAACCAAGTCTACACTTGTTGTATTCGGGCGATTTTTGGCTTATATCCAAATGTATTGATAGTGAGTGTGTTACTACAACTATTTGTACTACTCCCCTCACAGACCATAGGGCCATTTACATTGATATCAAAATATTTACCCCTGATACTAACCTTGGTAGAGCATCCTACTGGAAGCTAAATAGCTCATTATTAAATAATGATATAGTTAAGTTTGAGGTTAAAGATCTGCTTTCACACTTTTGGGAAAGGGCTTGTGAAGAAAAATCATATTGCAAGAACTGGGAGCTCTTTAAATTTGAGGTGTCCAAATACCTTAGAAAATATGGTAGTAATCTTGCTAAGACCAGAAGAGCTGAGGGGGAAAATGTGATCATTAAGATAACTTCCCTTTCTCAGAGGTCCCCAGCCGGCCTCTCGGGGGAGGAGAAGATGGAACTAATTGAGTTACAAAATAAACTGGATAATATATATAGATTAAAAGCAGGAGCCTTTATTAGATCTAGAAAAAAATGGATTGAGGAGGGAGAACAGAATTCCTCCTATTTCTTTAGACTTGAGAAATTTCACTCTACAAATAACACTATCCATAAGTTAAACATTGATGGTGTTATTACAGATGACCAAAAAGTAATCACTAAATACTGTAGCAATTTTTACAGGAAATTGTATAGCTCTACGTACTGTCAGGAATCCACAGATATGTTTTTTGGCTCACTGAATAATGTTCACTCTATCAGTGATACAGAATCTAAACAGTGTGATGAACCCATCAAAGTTGAAGAGATTTATTGAGTCTATCAAACATCTAAAGAACAATAATTCACCAGGTGTTGATGGAATTACATCAGAATTCAAGTAGCTCCCTTCCTATTTGAAGTATTTTTAGAGAGTATTAAAAACAATGTTCTCCCTCCTACAATGAGTCGGGGGTTAATAACACTGATACCTAAGCCTAAAAAAGAAGTGCTGCTCATCGATAACTGGCGTCCAATTTGTCTTCTTAATAATGACTATAAGATATTAGCCTTACTACTTGCAAAAATAATTAAAGAAGTCCTTGATGCAATCATTGATGAAACACAGTCTGGCTTTATGACCGTACCCATTACATTAAGAAAACTGTTGTAATGAACAATTTTCTGGACTTTACTACCTTAAATAATACTTTTAAGATCAATTGGATAAAACAATTCTTAAGAAGACCCACTTCTATGTGGAATTTTATTCCTCACCATGTCTTCTCTACTTTTGGTGGCCTTAACTTCATGTTGGTTTGCAATTATAATATTGACAAAGTTCCAGTGAAACGTTCTGCTTTTCATCGGCAGGTTTTCTTGTCATGGTCCTTAATTTCTAAGCATAATATTTCTCCACACAGATATTATATATGGAATAATCGGGATATATTTTTTTTAAATACTTCTTTGTTTTTGGAATATTGGTTCTGAAATAATATCCTATTGGTGAGCCAAATGTTTTTTTTTTACTCAGTTATAAGGAATTCTTATCACTTTACAAGGTCCCTGTAACACCTAAAGATTTTGCAATTGTTTTAGATGCCATTCCTTCAGGTGTTGCTTTATTATTCAGGAACGTGTCAAGACCTGACCCTCAGAGCCTACCTTCCGTCGACCCTGTTGACTCGTCAGTAGGAAGGATTTGTTTCTCTTTTGGTCCATTCAACAACAGAGCGATACAAACCTTGTTTCAGCAGGATGTTGTATCTATACCTTATGTCATGCCTTATTGGAATGGATTTATTGATAATATCTGTTGGGAAAAAGGTTGGATGTTGCCACACACATACCTACTTGTTAACAAAATTAAGGAAGTTTCCTTTAAAATGATTCATAAATATTATCCTGCCAACCACTATATGAAGAAGTTTAAGGAAAACATCAACTCAAATTGCTCCTTTCGTAATGACCACCCAGAAACAGTGTTGCATCTTTTTTGGCATTGTATTCATGTAAGAAAACTGTGGCAAGACATCAGTAGATTTATAATTGAACCCATTTATGAAGATCTTACACTATTGTGGAGATATGTACTGCTTGGATTCTTTACCTATGATAGAAATAAGCTGAAAGAATGTTATGTAATTAATTTCATTATTCTTTTGGCCAAATTTCATATTCACAAATGTAAATTTACAAACAAAAAAACAAATTTTCTTACCTTACAAAAAGAAATTGAACAGTATTTTAAGACAATACAAATACTCTACTAACAAAAGCTGTTAGAATAAGTAAGTGTATGTATGTCCTTGTGTAATGTGATATTGTACCCCCTAGCCCAATTGTCCTTTGTATATTATTCATTTATACTTGTGTTCCCACATGTACTTCCTGTATTGATTTGTTAATAAAAATAAAAAATATAAATAAATTATAATAATTGTTGTACTCGGCGCATGACAAATCACATGCGCCAAATACAACAGGTGTAGACTTTACTGTGAAACTGTCACGTTCCTGACCTTATTTCCTTTGTTCAGTCTTTGTTTAGTTGGTCAGGACGTGAGCTGGGTGGGCATTCTATGTTATGTGTTTCTATGTTGGGTTTATTGTTTGGCCTAATATGGTTCTCAATCAGAGGCAGGTGTTTGTCATTGTCTCTGATTGGGAACCATATTAAGGTTGCCTGTTTTCACTGTTTGTTTGTGGGTGATTGTTGCCGTGTCTGTGTTTGTTCGCCACACGGTACTGTTTTCGTTCGTTTGTTCACGTCGTTTTGTATTTTGTCAAGTGTTTTTCGTCTTTGTTTATATAATTAAAGTATGTATTCAAACCACGCTGTGCTTTGGTCCGAGCCTTGCTCCTCCTCAGACGAGGAGGATTACGACGAGCGTTACAGAAACGCAAATTTACGACCTCTTTCCCAATGATGTAGAGTTAAAAATCTGAAAATAAAAACACAAGAGGAATAATATACACAGTAATTAACATACAGGGAGTACCGGTACCATATTTATGTGGAGGAATATGAGGTAGCTGAGGTAGATATCAAGATATATAATCTTGGGCCTCCCGGGTGGCGCAGTGGTCTAGGGCTGTGCCGCCAGAGACTCTGGGTTCGCGCCCAGGCTCTGTCGCAGCCGGCGGTGACCGGGAGGTCCGTGGGGCGACGCACAATTGGCCTAGCGTCGTCCGGGTTAGGGAGGGTTTGGCCAGTAGGGATATCCTTGTCTCATCCTGTGGCGGGCCGGGCGCAGTGCACGCTAACCAGGTCGCCAGGTGCACGGTGTTTCCTCCGACACATTGGTGCGGCTGGCTTCCGGGTTGGATGCGCGCTGTGTTAAGAAGCAGTGTGGCTTGGTTGGGTTGTGTTTCGGAGGACGGTTGTCTTTCGCATGGCTTTCGACCTTCGTCTCTCCCGAGCCCGTATGGGAGTTGTAGCGATGAGACAATATAGTAACTACTAAAACAGTTGGATACCACGAAATTGGGGAGAAAAGTGGGTAAAAAAATTAATAAAAAAATGTAAATATATAATCTAAAGTAGCAGCAGCGTATATGATGAGTCATCTCTGTATACACATCGCAAGACCCACTGGTTGATGCTTATTTATAATGCACTCTTAGGCCTCACTCCCCTCTATCTGAGATGCCAACTGCAGCCTTCATCCTCCACATACAACAACTGTTCTGCCAGTCACGTTCTGTTCAAGGTCCCCAAAGCACACACATCCCTGGGTCGCTCCTCTTTTCAGTTTGGTGCAGCTAGCGACTCAAACGAGCTGAAAAAAAACACTCAAACTGGACCGTTTTATACCCATCATGAGGTTGATCTACATCTCTTCATTCAAAGACTCAATCACGGACACTCTTACTGACAGTTGTGGCTGCTTCGCGTGATGTATTGTTTTCTCTACCTTCTTGCCCTTTTCCCTTTGTTGTCTGTGCCCAATAATTGTTTGTACCATGTTTTGTGCTTCTACCATGTTGTGCTGCTACCATGTTGTGTTGCTACCATGTTGTGTTGCTACCATGTTGTCATGTTGTGCTGCTACCATGTTGTGTTGCTACCATGTTGTCATGTTGTGTTGCTACCATGTTGTGTTGCTACCATGCTGTGTTTTCATGTGTTGCTGCCATGCTATGTTGTTGTCTTGGATCTCTCTTTATGTAGTGTTATAGTATCTCTCTTGTCGTGATGTGTATTTTGTCCTATATTTTTATTTTATTTTACATTTTTAATCCCATCCCCCGTCCCCGCAGGAGGCCTTTTGCCTTCTGGTAGGCCGTCATTGTAAATAAGAATTTGTTCTTAACTGACTTGCCTAGATAAATAAATACAAATGTGTGTGGGTGTGTGTAATGTGTGTGTACCCAGCTAACAAGGGAGAGAGAAAGTTAATGTTCCCCTAATGTTTGAGTGTCCAGGAATATTCTATGTTAGCAAAAACCTCCTGAGAACCTTTTTAACATGTTTTGGCATTAGAGTTAGGAGACCATTCCCTTAATGTCAAACAGAACATACCCAGAACGTGGTTGCCATGTTCTCAGAATATCCAATATTAACGTTTCGTGGGACTTTGCAAGGACATTCATGTCTCCAGTTTTCTGTGGTTTAGGAGAATATTTCATCAGCGTCCACCAAACATACACAGTGCAGTTTAAGATCAGAGATGACCATTTTTTTTCAGCATATTGGATGACTGTCATTCATATTCAAGTCTCACAGCTCAATGTTACAGCGATAGGCTTAGGCTACTACATGATACTAGAATTTTCCCTATACCTATCAAGAGGTTACTACAACCTAGCCTATGAAGGAAAGTTTACAACGTAGGTGCACAGGTTGAGAGAAACATTTGAGTAATCAAGGTGACAGACAGTGACACATTCAATACTGCCTTGCACACTCTTGCGGTATTCTGGCTGATCTAGGGTGTAATCATTAGTCCAAACAGTTGCAAACAAGAGTTTATATTGGACAAATTCAGGTATGTTTATCCTGATTTCATTCTGTTTGCTTGCATTTAAGAAATGTTTTTCAACAGAATCGGCGGAATGAATACACCTGTTCACCTGTAAACACAGTTCACTTTCATAGCAGCCACATACAAACAGTGTGATCAGTTTGCTCGTTGTATAATTCCTTCTTGCATCTGCGCGCTCTCCTCCTCTCACCTTTTCCCTTCGCTTGTGGACTTCATTGCACAACACAACAGCTGTCTGTGACTATGCGAAAAAACCTTTCCAAGCAAAACCTTCATACCAAAACCGCTAACAGCGAAACACAGCCTACATCATTGTCACCATATTAGCTAACGTCATAGTCAACATAGCTACTAGAACGAACGCGTTAGTAAACCCGCTACAATCATGCAGTACAGTGTACAGCAAGCAGTTTAGCAGTTACACTGGCTGGCCCCATGTGGAAATAAATGAATAAAGCCAAAAGCTTACCATGACTTGGAAGATTTCCAGTGTTGAATAGCCATAGACAGCTAGGTAGCATAGCATCCCTCTCTGTTTGAGAAATATGGTTATCTCTCTCTCTCTGTCCTTTGCATGGTTGCCATGTTCAAGGAACATAAGATATTCATGTTCTACACACACTTCAAGAACATTTCTGTGTATCAGTTGTCAGGACATCACCTGATGGTCCCAAAGAAAGAAGCTCTTTGTTTGTTGGCAATGTTAGGGATACTTAAAGTGTTTTCAACTTACATATTTGATTACATCGTGTCTGTTCATTTACACAGTAATTATAATTCAACTTATCCTCACCTGGGATTTGAACTCACAACCTCGTTTCACAGTACTCTGATATTACCGCTATGCCACCATGTTCCTGTCATGTATCAGTTAATCTGACTATTCTCATCATTGATTTGAGTGAGGCCTCCCTATTTCAGCAATTTAAGGGCTTTCAGTATAGTTGTCTGATGTTGGTGGGGCATGTTACTCTGTTTTAATGATACTCCTGAATCTAGGGTGTCACTACGATCAACAAAAGTTTTTCTTGAGATGTACTTTTAACAGAGCTGAGATTTACCTCAAAGTACTTTTACCCTATTGCTCACAGCCTTACACCTATCAAGTTGTTTCAGATCTACACTAGTGCTTACAGAGGAGGGGGTGGGGTTTCTTCTGGACAGGACAGTGGTTAGGACATTTTTTAATTGGTGCTGGGGACCTGGGTTCGGGACCCACTAAGACAATCACCCTACTCTCAAATACTAAGCAAAATATGTTAATTCCATTATTTGGCAACAGTTACAACACACCTATCTGATTTAATTAAAATGAGTTTCTCATTGAAAGATGGGAATCTGTAGGATTTCCCCTCAAGCACGAATTTTGACCACATTTCCACTACCTCATAAATTATCAGTTTTTATTAGTTCTGTATAGCTGAGCATCTCTATCGTCTTTTTAAAAATCTACACCACATATATCATATAAAACAAACGTGTCATTGAGAAACTCATTTTAAGAAGAAACCCTAACCCCTCCTCCTTAGGCACATATGTAGATGAAATTGATCGGTGTAAGCAATAGGGGGAAAGCACTTTAAACTAAATCTCAGCTCTGTTAAAAGTACATCTCAAGAAAAACTATTTTGTTGATCGTAGTGATTCAGCAGTATCATTAAAGAAAACGGTTAACATGACCCACCAACATTGGACAACTATACAGAAAGCCCTTCAATTGCTGAAATAAGTTAATCAAATCAATGATGAGAAGAGTCCGATTAACCAACACCTGACATGGACATGGTGTTATAGCAGGAAGATCAGAATACCAATACCATGAGTTCAAATTCCATTTGAGGACATGTTGAATAAAAAATGCAATCATGCATGTTAAACGCACTGTGTGTGAATGTTCTTCACCTTGCCAACAGACAAAGAGCTATGAAGTGGTTCACCAATCAGGGCCTTGACAGTGACGTGTAAAGACTTTTTCTTTGGACACATGAATGTCCTTGCAACATTCCCATGGAATGTGTCCGGAAAATGTATATCTGACTGTAAGTTCTGAGAACATGGTAACCACATTGTAAGTTCTACTTGACAGTAAGGGAATGGTCTCTTGGAAAAAATTCCTTGCACATCATGAGAACATTCCTATGAAAACTTTAGCTAATGACCTAATGAGACTCTTAGGGGAACGTTCTCTAAAGATGTGGGAACGTTTGTTGTTAGCTGAGTAAAAGGCTCATTCTTTCCTTTATCTGTAAAACCCTTTTCAATGTGAACCAAGGGCTGAGATACTTTGTTTTTACTTTCAACATACATTTCAACGTTTCCTAGTTCTGACTAGCACGTGAACGCGACTTTAGCCTATCTGCCTCCGTCTCTGGAGGGCAGTAACTCTTGGAGGGCAGTAGAAGTTGATACGAGTTTAATTTATGTTAAAAGTAAAAACAAAGCGTCTCAGCTTTTGGTTTATCACCGTTCACATCATCACGTTGATGCAAAATGCATCATATTGTGCATTTGGTGACACTACTGTGACACTGCTTCTTGAATGTCCGATTTCTTGAAAACTTGACTGCTGACATGCAAAACATTTTCAGAGTGTATCAACAGGTGTCTGTAATTACCTCTGGCCCTCTGGGTGGCCTTATCACATGTAAAAGGTATACATAATTAAATAAGATGCTTGTCAAATAAAACAAAAGCTGTAAAACATTATCAACTTAGTGAATACTATTGGTGTTTAATATCACACTAATCTTTTTCACACTTTGTTGACTTTTTTCATTAATTAGGCTATTTTCTCTTAAACCTAAAAAATGTATATTATATATGAATATTATGAATATTATTTTTCAAGTATAAATTACCAAAGTTACAATAGGTTTCCATAGAGTTTCTGTTAATAATCCCGTAACTTCGGTAAACTACCGAGAGCTTTGCAACCTTAAGCCTATCACAGATGTAAAAGGAGGAGAATAAACAGTCCACCATCTTTGAGTCCATTGAGTCCATCCGTTGATTGAAAGGGGAGGATGATCTTGACATACAGTATGTAGTTCTAGGCTACATGCTGCACCGTGGATGCATGCTTTTTTAATTGAAGGTAAGGTACAAGTTAAGTATAATCTTGCCTAATACATCAAACGGTGACATCTGCACACACCCGCGCAGACACAGACCCATTGAGTATGCTGTTGTGTTGCAGCCCTTTGACGGGGCTCAGGTCCTGACTGGCGGATGCCATGGCCTCTCCAGGAAGTACATACACTGGCAGGAAGAGCTCCATCGGACCACGACTCAGGTGAGACAGAGAGAGAGAGAGCACAGAAGAATACCAGAAAGCAACCCGGTAACCAAAATATCCAAACACTCTTAGATAACTTTCTGGATACCACATTCACTCACAGTAAAGAAGGCACCAATCTATCAGTAAAAAATATCAACTATATATTCAGGCAAATGGCAAAAGAATCACAATAGAAATTGATAAAAAACGAAACAAAAAAGATCACAGATGACAACTGGTTTGATGCAGATTGTAAAACTATAAGGAAAAACTTAGAATACTATCCAACCAAAAGATCAGAGACCCAAATAATGGTTAATTATGCCTTCATTACTGTGAGACTTTAAAACTCTATAAACATACACTCAGAACCAAAAAAAGCACAGTACAACAGCAAGCAGCTGACACTAATTGAGGAGTCCATAAACACAAACAACTTCTGGCAAAATTTGAAAAAACAAAAAAATCTAAACAAGAGGAATTAGCAATACAAAATGGTGACATATGGACAACCCATTTTAAAACACTCTACAACACCGTTCAAATTGACACAAACGCAGAACAATGCCAAATTCATGAGAAGTTGAATGGATTAGAAAAAGCTATAAAAGATATTCAAAATCCATTGGACTCCCCAATTACTGACCAGAAGCTCTATAAGAAACTTCAGGCCCTCACATTTAAAAAAGCATGCAGACCTGATGGCATCCTAAATGAGATGCTAAAAATCACTAGTGCAAAATTTCAATTGGCTATATTAAAACTGTTTAATTTGATCCTGAGTGTAGGTTATTTCCCTGACATCTGGACTCATAACCCCAATCTTTAAGAACGGAGACAAATTTGACCCTAACAATTACAGAGGCATTTGTGTGAATAGTAACCTGGGGAAGGTTTTCTGTAGCATTATACAAATGTAAGAGTTCTAAACTTCCTTAATAAGCACAATGTCTTGAGTAAAAGCCAAATTGGATTTATACCAAAACATCGCACGACCGATCATATTTACACCCTTGCTTTATCGACTTCCAAAAAGCATTTGATTCTATTTGGCATACAGGACTGTTCTACAAAGTTATTGAAAGTGGTGTAGGGGGTAAAACATATGGCATAATTAAATCAATGTATACTGGCAATACGTGCAGCATCAAAATTGGCAAGAAAATAACATAATTTTTAACCAGGGGCAGGGCCTTCGCCAGGATTGCAATCTGAGCCCTGCACTCTTCAATTTTACACCAACGAATTGGCCACTATTCTAGAAAAATCCTCCGCCAATGGCTTTAGTCTCCACAATTCAGAGGTTAAATGCCTACTCTTCGCAGATGACCTATGCCTGCTGTCACCCACAGCACATGGCCTACAGCAGAGCCTGGACCTGCTAGAACAGTACTGCCAGACCTGGGCCATGGCAGTAAACCCCAAAAATACTAAAATAATGATTTTCCAGAGAAGGTCCAGATCTCAGGGAATTAGACCAAAGTTTTCAATTGGTACAACATATATAGAGTACTGCACACACTACAATTACTTAGGTTTAAAAATAATCTCAACTGGACACCTTAATGATGCAGTGAATGAACTGAGAGAGAAAGCACACAGGGCATTCTACGCCATTAAAAAACAAATTCAAATTGAAATACCTATTCAAATTTGGCTAAAACTAATTGAATGTGTCATTGAACCAATTGCACTTTATGGCAGCGAGGTGTGGGGTTCACCTGCAAAACAAGATTTCACCAAATGGGACAAACACCCAATTGAAACCCTGCATGCAGAGTTCTGTAAGATTTTCCTACATGTCCAGAGGAAAACGACAAACAATGCATGCAGGGCAGAATTAGACCAATATCCACTAATAATAAAAACAAAAAAAATAGCAATTAAGTTTTGTAAACATCTAAAATACAGTGACCCTGTCTCGTGTCATTACCAAGCCCTGCAATGCGAAGAGCTGAGCAAAGAAAAGAGTCCCCTCATCCAGCTGGTCCTGGGGCTGAGTTCACAAAACTGTTCTACTAACACACTGAAGCCTCAGGAGCAGAACATTCAATCAATTACAATAAAACAAATTACAACACAGTCAAAACAAAACTACATTGCTTATTGGGAAACACAAACACAAGCACAAAGCAAAATGCAGCGCTATCTAGTCCTAAATCGACAGTACACTGTGGCTAACTATTTGATCATGGTTACTGATCAAAACCTTTAAGTCATTTAGCAGACGCTCTTATAAATTGTAAAGTTCATACATATTCATCCTGGTCCCCCCGTGGGGAATGAACCCACAACCCTGGCGTTGCAAGCGCCATGCTCTACCAACTGAGCCACACGGGACCTTGACAAAATACAGGCTCAGTGAGCACAGCCTTGCCATTGAGAAGGGTAGACACAGGAAAACCTGGCTCCCTGTAGAGGAAATGCTGTGCAACCACTGCACAACAGCAGAACCTGAGACAGAGCTGCATTTCCTGACAAAATGTCAAAAATATAAAACAATTAGTGTCATTTCCCCAAATTTGAAACCCTTATTCAAGGTAAAGACCTCTCTGATGAGAGTAGGCTACCCGTCCTGTTGATGGAGGACGCAGAGAGCTGTGGGTTGGCAGCGCACTACATTGCTGCCTGGCATAAGATGAGGGTCAGTGTCTGACAGACCACCAACCTGCACATGTCCTCTATGCTTATTGTTATTGGTCAATGTGTGGTTATTTTGACCCTTGGTTATTGTTGTTACTGTTGTCCCGTTGACAATTTTGATTCTTATTATTTTAATATTGCAAATATCCAAAGTAAGCGTTTGGCAATATGTACATTGCTACGTCATGCCAATAAAGCAAATTGAATTGAAATGAGAAAGAGAAAGAGCAAGAGATTAATGTTTTGGGTAGTTGGGTTGAGTGTGCAGGCTTTCTATCTATTGGGTAACGTTTGTTAGTAGGGTCTCTGCGGTGGAGTGTGTGTGGGTGTGCGTGCCTGCGTGGTTGCGTGCGTGTGCGTGTGTTTGTGCACCTTGGCTCTCTAGTGTCCAGGCAGCACAGCCAGAGTTGAGCAGGAACAGAGAGGGAGACAGATAGATAGACTGTTAACTGCAGTGTTGCTACAACCTTGTAAGTGGGTTTACATAAAAAGGAAATAATTAACAGTACTACAAATGGACAAACATGAAAAAATTGCCTTGGTAACCAAAAATATAGTATATTCTCTCCCAGCAGTCACTCAATAACCCCGCCACAGTGATCTGTCAAACAGGCTGTCATCAAGACATACAGTATCTCAAACAACAGATCTATCTATTCCAGCCATGTGTCCCGGACAGCCGTCATCTATTATTGTAAAAGAGGCCATGGTACTGCCTTGCGCGGTTCAGCAAGAGAACAAGTGTGTGAGATCTAGCGCAGTATGTAAACCATTTGACATCAGTGTTTTTGGGCTTTCCTCTTTATGGGAACATCTGCGGCAGCTGCCCTATAAATTCCCTGCGTTGAGAAAACAGGAACAAAAAGTTCCATTTTTGTATGGCAGTGTACCATGGCGGACGGGCCTGGCCTCATCCGGGGGACGCTGCACCGCGCTGCTTCGCTTAGAGAAAGTGAAGTCGTGGATAGAGGATACTAGACACTATTACACCGTGTTTACAAGGCTGCTCTGTATAGCAAGATATAGACTGGACTTCAACACATTGAATTGGATTCAATTGAGTGGAATGTATAGCAATACATTTTAAACAAATTGTCATTGATTCCCAGAGGGAAATTGTAACATCACAGGCTTACAATAACAGACATTACAAACATATAAAGTCCTGCTATGCCTTAGAGCTACAATCCAACCGACAGTGTTCCACAAATCTGCAATATTTACAAGACTGCTCTGCCTAGCAACAGATAGACAACAGTTCATTCACTCTGGGTTATCAGATCAGACCCCAAATGAGAGACATTTCTTGTATATTCTCTCACCCACCCACTCTCTGGCCTCTGGTGTGTTTATGAAGTAACTTCGTCTCTTTCTCATTACTTATTTTTTCTTGACATTTCTGACTGTCCATCTTTCTAAGGAGATTTTCAAACCCGAATTGACTGCCACTCTGAAGAGGGAGATTCTTTTTGAACTGTTATATGTTTTAATAAAGTGGGAAGAAGGAGATTCAGATTCAGAAAATAAAGATGAAAAAAAACTCGTAGAACATAATTCCAGACCATGTTTTAGGTGAAGAAAGATGTTTACAGTTAGGCCCACAAGTCACCATGCTCCAGTTGTCTAGCTCCTTCCAACTGCCTAAATCTTTGTGGTCACTGATGTTCAAACAGCATTGGCGTTACAATGACTACAATGCAAATTGACGGCACCTTATTTGTGACATCAACCGCAGCAACAAGCAACTTTATATCAGTGTCACTAAGCTGACTAAATCAAAGTCAAATTCAAAATAAAACGGTTCCTAAATAACATTCTTCTAAGTCCAAGGGTTGTATAACATCGGCAACAGGACTGGATTCAACATCATGTTGGGGGCGGAGCGGACGTTGTCTGGACGTCTGTTACAGGTCATAATTAGACGCTGGAGAATCCAAGACCTGAATGGGGGATTTGTCCTCCTCTTCTCAGGGGTTTAGGGAACGCTCCATATGTGTTCCTCCCATGAGTCACTGGGCCCAACATGGGCCAAAACCAATCACAGCCATGCCAAAAATGACAGTTTCAGCTTCAAAACCATTGATTGCAGAAATGGAAAATGAGGATGATATTTCATTTTTTCCCCCTCTCCTCTCTACTATTTCCACCTTCATTAGATGTATGAGTAATTCATGGTGTGAGGATGTGTCTGCTTGTTGAATGTTGGTTTACACACATTGAATTCACATAACCTCATGGACAGCGTGTGTCTCTATCCATTCTCCATCCTCCTGCTGCTCTTCTTTCCACCTTGCAATCATGTCTAATATAAACAAGTCACGCATGCATTTGAATCAAGACGCTTGAATCATAGCAGTCATCTCTCTCTCTCTCTCTCGCTCTCTCTCTCTCTCTCTCTCTCTCTCTCTCGCTCTCGCTCTCGCTCTCGCTCTCGCTCTCGCTCTCTCTCGCTCTCGCTCTCGCTCTCGCTCTCGCTCTCTCGCTCTCGCTCTCGCTCTCGCTCTCTCTCTCGCTCTCTCTCGCTCTGACTTCATCTTTACATTTCGTTAGGCAACCATAGATTTTTTGTCTACTGAACCATAATAATGTGTAAAAAGGATTTAATGGATCTGGGTTAGCATATCCTCTAGTAGAGAGCTGGTGTAGCTTTGTGTGAAACAACTTGTGTTACAACTTTCTGTTATGATATTGTATTTGATGATAAACTCCCTAATGTCGTGGTATCCAATTGGTAGTTACAGTCTTGTCTCATCGCTGCAACTCCCGTACGGACTCAGTAGAGGCGAAGGTCGAGAGCTGTGCGTCCTCCGAAACACAACCCAACCAAGCCGCCCTGCTTCTTGACACAATGCCCACTTAACCCGGAAGCCAGCCGCACCAATGTGTCAGAGGAAACACTGTGCACCTGGCGACCGTGTCACCATGCACTGCACTCAGCCCGCCACAGGAGTCACTAGTGCGTGATGGGACAAGGACATCCCTGTCGGCCACCTGGTGACCGTGTCAGCATGCACTGTGCCCAGCATGCCACAGGAGCCGCTTGTGCGCAATGGGACAAGGACATCCCTGCCAGCCAACCCTCCCCTAACGACGACGCTGGGCCAATTGTGGGCCGACCCATGGGTCTCCCGGTTGCGGACGGCTGCAACAGAGCCTGGATTCGAACCCAGAATCTCTAGTGGCACTCGGGAGGGCAGCTATAATCTTGTCTTGAATATCTTTATATTCAGTATAAACTCATCCAATGATACTGGGAGTGAATGAATGCTACTGTAAATAGCTTTCATTCAGTGAAGCTGGAGACAAAAAGGGTGCTGCCATGCTTCTTAATTAAGTTGTACAATACTTGAATCTCTTCCAAGATGCTTGAACCCAATCCAGTCTTTCTCTCTCTCTGCGTCTCTCTCACTCACTCGCTCTCTCCCTCTCTCACCCTCTCTCTATCACCCTCTCTCCCACCCTCTCTCTCTCACCCTCTCTCTCTCTCACCCATTCTCTCACCCTCTCTCTCTCACTATCTCACCCTGTCTCTCTCTCTCTCACCCTCTCTCCCTCGCTCTCTCACTCGCTCACCCTCGCCATTTCCCTCACTCTCTCTTTCGGCGGCAGTTAACCAACCAGGAGTGCACACTTGAAAGGAACTCTCTGAACATCTTCTAGTAAACACTCTCCAAAAGTCTTAGAGCTCTGACTGTTGTATCCAGTCATGTGAAAAGGTAAGTACACCCTCTGAAAACCCTTTTTTTTTTTTTTTTTTTTTACATATTTGGACAGATGGATATGTCATCTTCACTTCAACACTATTGACAGATGATGATGACACTGAAAGATTATGACACTGAATGACACTGAAAGATTATACTTTGCAATCAGTTATTTATCAGAAATCAACAGAAATGTCATTCCATAGTGCAGAAAAAAAAGCACACCCCTAGCTTCAATAGCTGGTGTTGCCCCCTTTGGCTGAAATAACTTAATGTAGCAGTTTCTAAACCTGTCCATCAGTCTCTTACATCGACTGGGAGGATTTTTTGCCCACTCTTCTTTACAGTACTGCTTCAACTGTGTCATGTTCGAGGGCTTTCTTGCTTTCACGGCCCGCTTCAAGTCCCACCAACAGCATTTGGACAGAATTGAGATCTGGGCTTTGACTCGCCCATTACATAACCCTTCATTTCTTATTTTTGAGCCATTCTGTTGTAGCTTTGCTTGTGTGTTTTGAAACACTGTTGCAAGATCCATGTTCGGTTCAGCTTTTTGACAGATGACCTCACATTCACTGGTACAATATGGAATTAAGGGTTGATTAATGGCCATCTATAATGGCAAGTTGGCCAGGCCCTGAGGCCACAAATCAGCCCCACACCATATTGCCACCACCTCCATGCTTCACGGTTGGTATTTAATTTTTTTTTTTAACTAGGCAAGTCAGTTAAGAACAAATTCTTCTTTTCAATGATGGCCTAGGAACAGTGGGTTAACTGCCTTGTTCAGGGGCAGAACGACAGATGTTTACCTTGTCAGCTCAGGGATTCGATCTATCAACCTTTCGGCCCAACGTTCTAACCACTGGGCTACCCGCCGCCCAAGGAAGTGTTTCGTTTTTGCCAAAAATGGCATCTGGCATTGCGGCCAAACAACTCCACCTTTGACTCATCTGTCCAGCGGACATTGTTCCAGTAGTTTTGGTCTTTACCCAGGTGTTGTCTGGCAAACGTCAGTCGTGTCTTGATATAATTTTTTAGAGCAGAGGCTTCTTCCTTCCTGACCTCCCATGTAGTCCAAGTCTGTGCACTCTCTTTCTGACAGTTGACTCATGCACTTCGACATTTATTGTGGCAAGAGAGGCCTGTAGATCCCTTGATGTTACCCTGGGGTTCTTAGAGACTTCTATGAGCATCTTTCGGTCAGCTCTTGGTGAGACGACCTGTCCTTGGTAGATTGCCAGTGATCTGGAATTTTCTCAATTTGCATATGATCCATCGGACAGTGGAAGGACGTACTTCGAATTGCTTGGAAATGGATTTGTAACCCTTCCTAGACTCATGGGTATCAATAATCTTTCTTCTGAGGGCCTCGGATAGGTCTTGTGATCTTGGCATGATGTGTTACCACACACCCATATGGTTAAGATCAAACCAGACCAAGTTTCTAATCTTTATGGAAGGCTGGACCCTCCCAAGTTACTTTCTAAGGATTTTCTAATCATTTGCACCTGTTTTGGTGCACCTGATTCTAATTTTAACAATTTTATGTGATGGTAAAGGTAGGGGTGTAACTTTTTAAAGTTGGGTTACCTTTTATCATTGATGATGGTTGGAATTCAGCTTAAATATCCATGTGTCAAAATAAGTTAAACATTTAAAAAGACACTTTATCACATGACAGTAGATGCAGAAGCGCTGTAGGACAAACATCATCCCCATTACGATCATCCTCCTCCTCATCGTGGCTATCAGCATCGACTGTGTTGGCGAATCAGATTGGGGGCTAAACAGCAGAATCGTCTGTGTCATCATAGCTAAGACTAAGTGAGTTCAGTTGAGTCGGAGCCGAGGATGACACGAATTGGAAGATCTATCCCTTTTGTCCTGCGGTTAGATGGAAAACTTTGAAACCGTGTATCTACTACCAACCTGCCTCTCATTACACTGCCACCCCATGGAGGAGCCTTTTGTTTCTCCACCCAAGCCACAATAAGCATGTCAACCAGAAAGTATCACTGACAGTGTGTACATGTGTGAGAGGGAATGTGTGTTTGTGTGTGTGTGTGTGTGTCAGTGACAGTCAGTGCCGTTTAAGATGAGGGAGGATGATTCTTTTTTTTCATGAGCATGGCCTTATTTCTGTTACAGCATATTGGATGACTCTCATTCATATTCCATTCACCCAGTTCAATGTAACAGCGATAGGTTGAGGCTACTCTATGATACATACATTTTCTCTATACCCATCATGAGGTTAGTACAACCTAGCCTATGAATGAAAGTTTACAACGTAGGTGCACACAGGTTGAGAGACAAATTTTGAGGCAACAGACAGTAACACATGGACAGACAGTGAGATTCAATACCGCCTTGCACACTCTTGCCTGCAACTAGCTGATATAGGGTGTAATCAATAGTCCAACAGTTGCAAACGAGAGTTTCTATTGGACAAATACAAGTATGTTTATCTCCGTTTTGTTCCGTTTGCTTCCGTTTAAGAAACGTTTTTCAACAGAATCAGCAGAATGAGTACACCCCTGATTGCGCGTAAACACAATTCACTTTCATAGCAGCCACGTTGTATTCCTTCAATGCGCTCTCATCCTCTCACCTTGTCCTTTCGCTTGTGGACTTGTACAACACATCAGCTGTATGTGACCATGCGAAAAAATCTTTCCAAGCCAAACCGCTACACACAGCCTACATCGTTGTTACCATATTAGCTAAAGTAACATCATAGTCAGCATAGCTAACGCATTAGTAAACCTGCTACAATCATGCAGTAACGTTAGTGTACAGTCAGTAAGCAGTTACACCGGCGGGCCCATGTGGCAATAAATTAGTCATACCAAAAGCTTACCATGACTTGGAAGAGTTCCAGTGTTATGTTGGATAGTCATAGCCAGCTAGCTAACACGGTATCCCTCTGTTCTATTTTTTTATTTAGCCTTTATTTAACTAGGCAAGTCAGTTAAGAACAAATTCTTATTTACAGTGATGGCCTACCAGAAGACAAAAGGTCTCCTGTGGGGACGGGGGCTTGGATAAAAAAGAAAATTAAAGTAAAAAATATAGGACAAAACACACATCACGACAAGAGAGACACCACAACACTACATAAAGAGAGACCTAAGACAACAACATAGCATGGCAGCAACACATGACAACACAGCATGGTAGCAACACAACATGGAAGCAGCACAAAACATGGTACAAACATTATTGGGCACAGACAACAGCACAAAGGGCAAGAAGGTAGAGACAACAATACATTACGCAAAGCAGCCACAACTGTCAGTACGAGTGTCCATGATTTGAGTCTTTGAATGAAGAGATGGAGATTAAACTGTCCAGTTTGAGTGTTTGTTGCAGCTCATTCCAGTCGCTAGCTGCAGTGAACTGAAAAGACGAGTGACCCAGGGATGTGTGTGCATTGGGGACCTTTAACAGAATCTGACTGGTAGAATGGGTGTTGTATGTGGAGGATGAGGGCTGCAGTAGGTATCTCAGATAGGGTGGAGTGAGGCCTAAGAGGGTTTTATAAATAAGCATCAACAAGTGGGTCTTGCGACGGTTATACAGAGATGACTAGTTTACAGAGGAGTATAGAGTGCAGTGATGTGTCCTATAAGGAGCATTGGTGGCAAATCTGATGGACAAATAGTAAAGAACATCTAGCCGCTCGAGAGCACCCTTACCCGTCGATCTACAAATTACATCTCCGTAATCTAGCATGGGTAGGATGGTCATCTGAATCAGGGTTAGTTTGGCAGCTGGTGTGAAAGAGGAGCGATTACAATAGAGGAAACCAAGTCTAAATTTAACCTTTGCCTGCAGCTTTGATATGTGCTGAGAGAAGGACAGTGTATCATCTACCCATACTCCCAAGTACTTGTATGAGGTGACTATCTCAAGCTCTAAACCCTCAGAGGAAGTAATCACACCTGTGAGGAAAGGGGCATTCTTCTTACCAAACCACATGACCATTGTTTTGGAGGTGTTCAAAACAAGGTTAAGGGCAGAGAAAGCTTGTTGGACACTAAGAAAGCTTTGTTGTAGAGCGTTTAGCACAAAATCCGGGGAGGGGCCAGCTGGGTATAAGACTGTATCTAAATGGATGAGAGAGCTTCCTACTGCCTGAGCTATGTTGTTGATGTAAATTGAGAAGAGCGTGGGGCCTAGGATCGAGCCCTGGGGTGCTCCCTTGGTGACAGGCAGTGGCTGAGACAGCAGATGTTCTGACTTTAAACAGCACTCTTTGAGAGAGGTAGTTAGCATACCAGGCCAAAGACCCCTCAGAGACACCAATACTCCTTAGCCGGCCACAAGAATGGAATGGTCTACCGTATCAAAAGCTTTGTCAAGTCAATAAAAATAGCAGCACAACATTGCTTACAATCAAGGGCAGTGATGGCCTGTTTGAGCAGGGTGTTTTCAGTAGGCTAAACTAGCTAGCTGCATTCGCTAGCTAAGTAAGTGAAACGGAAAGTGATTTTTTTTTTCGCTCTCTCTATTTCTCTCTTGCTTCTCCTTCATTTTGGAAGAAATTAATTTGTTCAACACTGTTCAACTGTTGTTTTTCTCTCTCTTTGAGTCAAATGCTTACCACATGTTATACACTGCAGTGCTAGCTAGCTGTAGCTTATGCTTTCAGTACTAGTTTCATTCTCTGATCCTTTGATTGGGTGGACAACATGTCAGTTCATGCTGCAAGAGCTCTGAAAGACTGGAGGACGTCCTCCGGAAGTTGTCATAATTACTGTATAAGTCTATGGATGGGTGTGAGAACCATGAGCCTCCTAGATTTTGTATTGAAGTCAATGTACGAAGAGGAGGACGGAAGCTAGCTGTCCTCCGGCTACACCGTGGTGCTACCCTACAGGGTGCTGTTTCGGCTACTGTAGACACTCTTTGCAAAATAGCGTGTTTTAATCAATTGTTTGGTGATGTGATTACATTTAGCATAGTTTTATCTCAGAAGGATAACTTTTTATATGTTTTTCTGAAATCACTGAAGAAGATGGTCCTACCCTTTCTCCTCTGAGGAGCCTCCACTGGTAAGTGTGTGTGTGTGCATGTGAGTATCCCCCCCTAATCAAGTCTCTCTCTATCATAGGCTCCATGGACCTCATGAAACAGCTGATTCAATAGCCAACAACAAAAGCATAAGACCGCAGCAAACAAATGCAGAAGAATGTCCCTCTCTCCCTCTCTCTTCTCCACATTGCTATCCTGGACAATCCCCCCACACCCCCATCCTCTCAACCCATCAGGCATGGATAGGCCCAGTGCTTGGTGTTGGAATTAAATATCTGGCTGCTAGACAGTTCCCCCCCCTCCAACCCTCCTAACCCCCCCCCCCCCAATCCCTCCCAAAGCCCAATATGAGCAGAAATAGGGGAGCAAAGAGCTGCATGACTGCACGTCCCAATAATGAGGCCACCCAAAAGCACCAGCTCAGCAAAACTGGACGTCCGTTTCTCAGGCGTTTAAGCATGCAATTATGTTCCCCTCTGCTCCTCTGCTGCACAATCAGGGGGAAAGGGAAAACAACATGCCGACTGCCTGGGATTCTAAGATCATTCACTTCTTACAGAGGAAATATTGGAGATGAATGTTTGCCATTTATGTTTCTTATGCAACAGCATATATTCTGTTTGTCTGGGTGGGGGTGTATATGGGTGTACTGGTGGTGTGCGTGTGCATGTGTACGTACGTGTTCATGTAAGCTTATGTGAGTGTGTGTGTGTGTGTGTGTTTTATGAGATGGTTCTCTGGTAGGGAGTAGTCATGCTGTGGGCTAGGCCATGCGTCCATGCATGCAGCACACACATATTCTCCATACGTGGTCCAGAGGGGGCTAGCTGGTCCAATCCAAGCCCGGGCAATGGACCATTCAGCACACATTGCTTTACTTCTTCATAGCTGTAGCCTACTGCACCCCCACTGCAAGACTCAGAGCTGGAAACCTTTAATGTCACTCACAGAGGAGTGTCTGTGTTTGAGGTAAGAGCTCTCGTGAGAGAAATGTAGCGATGCGGTACGTGTTTGAATGCTGCTTGTGAATGCAGATGGGATGTTAGCGACTCGGGTCATCCTCGTGTCGTTTATAACCATAAAATAATAAAAGAGAATAGCGCAAGAGACCAAATTGCATTCAAGGAACATTCAAAATGGAGCACCCAATATGGCTGCCACTCCACAATCGAACATTGCTTTGGATGGGAATGTGTTCTACAAATCCTATGACTGTGTCCAGCCAGTGATAAAAGGTTGGTCCCGTGTGGCTCAGTTGGTAGAGCATGGCGCTTGCAACGCCAGGGTTGTGGGTTCGTTTCCCACGGGGGACCAGTACAAAAAAGTATGAATGTATGTACTTGTAAGTCGCTCTGGATAAGAGCGTCTGCTAAATGACTTAAATGTAAATGTTACCCCAGGGACTGTGTACTGGGTCAGGAAGTAATTAGTTAGTTCAGCCTGAGACTTAGTGTTGGAGAAAAATAGAGAAAGGGAAGAGCAGAGGAACCAGGAAAGGGATGAGAAGAGAGCGAGAGAGCGAAGGGAAGAAACAGAGAGGTACAGGGTTTCTTTCTGGGGCAAGGATCTCTGAGCTCAGAGCAAATAAACATTGGGGCCCAGTGTTGACAGATATACCGTAGCCCCGTTTTATGAAAACCTGTGTCTATCCAAAGAAAGAGGAATTATGGATGGGGAGATATGTTTATTAGTGTTAGTTACACACACACAGAAGCATAATAGCACCCTTTGAACACTTTGAACGTAAACTATTCCAGGAGCATGACTTGTTGTAGTCTATAGACCTGTTGGAATTAATATTTAGGGTGGTGAAACCTAATATTTGTTTCTTTTCAGCATTTAATCCTCCATTTGCAAGCAGAATTCTTACAGTTATAATCAGGACAAAAATCTCCCACTTCCTGAAATATGATTTACGCCGCCGGGACTTCCAAATAGATGGTACTGTACCTATTCATTAAATGTAGTGTGGGCAGGATGGCTTCACATCTGAACTCACTACTTCAAAGTAACACACACTCAATGTCCTCAAGTCACACTCCCCAGATCACTAATGACCCGCAAAACTTTTCAGGAGAAGCAGAGTTCCTCCCTCTCTTTCTCTCTCTCTTATTCTCCCTCTGTCTTTCTCCCTCTCTCTTTCTCTCTCTCTCTCACTGTCTCTCACTCTCGTTCTCTCTCGTTCTCTCTGCTGCCATAACAGGGAACTTCCCCAATCTGAGCAGGTGCACATGAAATGGCCCCTGATGTGGTTCTCTCCTTCTCTCTGCCCCCCCCCCCCTTTCTCTCTCTCTGTCTGGCTGTGTGTGGTCTATAGACTGCAAATCGCCTTCTTACAGGCAGATCAACCCAACACGACACCCCTTATCCATTACATCAGCTGTCTCCTGTCATGTCAGCCCAACACGACACCCCTTACGACACCCCTTATCCAATACATCAGCTGTCTCCTGTCAACCCAACACGACACCCCTTATCCATTACATCAGCTGTCTCCTGTCATGTCAGCCCAACACGACACCCCTTATCCATTACATCAGCTGTCTCCTGTCATGTCAGCCCAACACGACACCCCTTATCCATTACATCAGCTGTCTCCTGTCATGTCAGCCCAACACGACACCCCTTATCCATTACATCAGCTGTCTCCTGTCATGTCAGCCCAACACGACAC